>NW_025544675.1:563154-1001687 GCF_011800055.1 Colletotrichum gloeosporioides
TATTATAATAATTATATTATAATAATAAGAGTAGGTATATATTCTCTTAGACCTCTTATTTAATCTTAGTTTAAGAAACTTAAACTAAAATATAATAATATTATTAAACTTATATTTATTATATCTTACTTCTCTAGATATATATCCTCTTATACCTCTTATTCTATCTTTATAGTAGGAATTTAAATTAAAAGATATAAAATATTATCTTATTATTAAACTATTACTATTCCCTTAGGTATAATTTCACTTAATTTAGTATTTTAAGCTAAATAGGAATTAAAGCTAGTTTTAACCTATAGATATACTAAATTATATTAATAACCTCTATATTAGTTATTAATACTTTATTTATATTCTCTTATATTCTAATAAGACTTAGAAGTTTAATTTAGTTCTTATTAATACCTACTATAGTATTATTAATAATATCCTAAATTTACTTTCTTATTAGTCTATAAAAAGAGAATTAATAACTATATATATAGTTTATTAAGAGATAACTTTTAAGAACTTAGATATATCTTATTCTTAAATTCTATTAACTTAAATTATTTTATTAGACTTTATTATATAAGAAATCTCTTTAATATTACTTACTACTTCTATTTCTATATACTACTTATTTTCTAAAAGATTTTTTTTTTCTCCTTTATAAATTTTAGGAAGGAGAATTTCTAAAGAACTAAAATAAGGAAAATTTCCTTAAATATAAAGAAGTCTTAAGTTTAAGGGAATCTTTCTCTTATTCTTATAATACTAATATCCCTAAAAATCTTCTCTATTTCTTAGGGGAACTAATAGAAATATAATAGCTTTAGCTAAAATAAATCTAAGGTTATAAGCTATACTATATAAAATTATTAATATCTAATAATAATAATTTACTAAGAAAGAATAAATAAGAACTCTTTAGTAATATTTAGAAAAACTTATATACTTAATAACTTTAAGGATAACTTTTATTTTATATTAAAGTTATTTACTTTCTACCTCTTATCTACCTCTATCTTTATTCTTAAAGTTTAAATTAATTATAATCTTAACTAAGAGATCTTATTTAAACTTAGTTAGTTTATATAGAGGAATATCTTCCTAATTTAAACTATAATTATCTTTAAAAATATCTTAAACTTAAATATAGTATTAGTAAGTTCTCTATACTTAGATATTAGATATAGATAAGCTAATTAAAAAATTATAGAAGTAATAACTAGGTTCTTATAGTACTTACTGAGGATTATTTAAAGATAGCTATATTATAGGTTTAAATCTTAAAGTAAATTATCTATACTTCTTTAGTATATTTTTTGCTATACTAATAGCTAAATATATAAGTAGTAATAATATAATTAGAATAAGTGAAATAAAATAAGGATTAAATTAAGATAAGTAATATCCTCTATCTATTCTACATTCTTATTANAAATAAGGATTAAATTAAGATAAGTAATATCCTCTATCTATTCTAAATTCTTATTAGTAAATTTCTAAACCCTTTAAAAATATAACTTATATATTTTAATATACTTATATTTTCATTTCTTTAATTATAGTATTTTATTACGCCTTATTTAGGGAATTCTAATCTAAATACTCTTAGATTATTATTTTCTTTATATATATTATTCTAATATTTAGTTACTATTTTAGTTAGTAAAACTCAGCCTTAATATCAGTTATATTATTAATATACTTCTATACTTTTATAGTATAAGGATTAGTAGAATAATCCCCTATAGCTTTTTGTTTCTCTCTTATACTAAAGCTAATAGGGTAACTTATAGAAATAATTATTATAATAATACTATAGATTATTATAATAACTTTATAGGTATAAACTATAAATATATAGTAGTAGGGATATATCTATAGGTATACCTTAATAGATAGATTAGAGAGATTTAGTATAAATAATTTAAGATATTTAAAATTATACTTATAATAGTTTTATTTTATTAGTTATAAGAGGTAAGATTAATTCTATTAGGGTAGATTTAAAATTTCTATAATATAGCTATATAGACTACTTATATAGGTTATATAATTATTTTAAAGTGAGGGTTATTATTACTATAGTAATAGAGGTATATTATACTTACTAAATCCTAGATATAATATAGTTAATACGTATAACCTCTCTTTTTAAATCTACTAACTAACTAAAGTTATTTTTTTTCTTCTCTCTATAAATATATTACTACTATAACTTTATATAGTTTATTCTTCTATTTATATAAGTATTTTTATTTTAATATCTTTATCTTTTCTTAAAAGCTAATTTCTTATAGATATAAATCTATAATACCTATATATTAATATAATAGTAGTATAGGTAGTACTAGAAATACGCCTAAGTAGACTACCTATAAGATTGCTCCTAAGACTACTAGTAAGACTACTAATAAGACTACTAATAAGACTACTAATAAGACTACTCCTAAAACTACCTATAAGACTATTATAAAGAAGCTATCCTATATAGTTAGATAGTAAGCACTAGCCTATAAATATAAACCTAAATATAAGTTAGATTATTATAATTCTTAAAAATTATTATAATACTAATATTTTAAAAACTATACTTTTTAGGAAATACACTATATCTAAGCTTTATATAAGCTTTTAATTCTAAAAATATCCTTTAAGAATCTTATTAGGGAGATTATACTTAAATATTATAAGGTTTACTCTATTACGCTTAACTATATTTAAACTTCTACTCTTAAAATATTATAAGAGAGTTTTAAAGCCCTCTTAGTTTCTATATTTAATAGTATATTTTTATTTCCTTTTCTAAATTCTTTATTAATATTTTTCAGTATATATATAAATAGCTATTTATACTTATTAGGTTACTATTAATACTAAAGATCTTATTTTAATTAAGAAGATTTATATATTATCCTAAAGAATAGGCACTTTATAGTTAAGTAGTATATAAGAAGGTACTTTATTTTATTTCTATTTTATTATTTTACTTTACTTATATTATTTCAGAATATACTATATATATTAACTATTATTAAAGAGTTATTAGTAAAACTTAGTTCTAAAATTATTTATATATAACCTTAAAACTAAACTTAACTATTTAATATAAGCCTAAGAGTAATAAAGCTATTCTTAAGGCTAAGAAGGGTATTATTATTAAGAAAACTTCTATAAAATAAAAGAGGTCTATAAGTATACTTAAAATAAAAAAGAAAGCTAAAGTTAATTAAGAAAATAATATCTCTATTCTAAGTAACTATAAATTAAATATACTCTTAGATACTACTATATTAGAGTATCTTAGCTAACCTTAATTACTATCTCTTAATACCTACTAAGATACTTAAAATAGCCTTAATATTACTAATATAATTATTTCCTCTAAAATTATTATAAATAGAAATACTACTCTTTAGACTAAAAGTAATATTAATACTCTAGAGGAAACTAATAACTAATAGAATAAAGCCTAAGAGAATAAAGTCTAAGAGAATAAAGCTTAAGGGAATAAAGCTTAAAGAAATAAAGTTTAAGGAAATAAAACTTAAGGGAATAAAACTTAGGGGAATAAAGTCTAAAGGAATAAAGACTAAAGGAATAAAGAACTAAGTAATATAGATAAAGAGAAGACTAGTTATATTAATAATAATTAAGAATTACTTAATAATAGTAATATATCTAAAGTAATTAGTAACTATTAGAATAAAGAATAAAGTAATAAAAATAAATAGAATATTAACTTCTATAATAAGATTTAAGCTTTTTTTAGTAGAGGTTATACTTTATAAGAAATCTTTAGTAGTAGTAATATAATTAGTAGAAATATAAAAGATAGTTTTATAATTAAGGAACTTTCTAATAAAGGAAATAGTAGTAGTATCCTTAGTATTAAATAAAAAAGTTCTTTTAAAATAATATAGGAGAATAATAATAAGTATAAGAAGTTATTAGATATATAGCTAGATAATATAGATTTAAAGTAAAAAATCCTTAAGTATTAAATAATATAAATAGAAAATAGTAGCTTTAGAACTATAGAATAAGAAATAACTTAATTAGATTAAGAATCTAAAGAATTTAGTAATAAGAATATAAAACTAAATAATAGAGACTATATATAATATATTTTAAAGATATATAGTAGTTAAGTTTCTATTTATAGACTTATACTACTAAAATGAAATTTTATATAAGATTATTATAATAGTTATTATAATATACTATAACTTTAGGAGGTGTAGTATTACCTATAACCCTATAGGTATAAATAGAATCTCTACTTATACCTATATTTATATCTACCTATATACCTAGTAAACTTATCTACCTATAGCCTAGGTCTACCTATAACTTAACCTATTTATATAGCTACCTATAGGTATCTATAGTATAGGTAATTCGAAGCCTAGCGAGGGTTCATATTTGCTACAGAACTCATGTCAATTATCGAACCACCTATGAAGGGTACACCCTTGAGCAAAGTCAGCGTCTCAGATCCGAGTTCAGTGGCAGGCTCGTGGCAGGAAATTGTCAAAAGTGTTGATGTCATGGGAGTCTGCGCTGGCCTCGGAAACGCAATCATGCCGGTCTTCAAACCTGGAAGTGCCTGTCCTGATTGTTCCACCCTTCCAGAGGGTGGGTTCTATCTCGCTGCGCAAATGCATTGCCTGGACGCACTTGCCTTCAGAGCCCGAAGCGGTGGCACTGTCGATAGAATTGTGGAAGGCAGTTGCCCACTGGGAGACAGCAAGACAGTGTGGCAGTGTACTGCCAATCCATGGAACACATGTCACGGCCCAGGGCATACATCGATATGGGAGAAAAGCCCATCATGCCAGATTCTTCAGCACATATCGACTGGCGAGTTGAAAACGAAAATCAAGCCCGTATCAAAATTTCCAGTCACGAAAGATGGTGTCGTGGTATTCGGAGATCGACATAGAGCTCACCATCCGATGAAAAGATTGCTAGGGGGCGGCAGGGATTACATGCAGGCCAAGTTAATGACATTGAGGCCGTTAGTACCACAACCTTCACAAGCAGGATCCCTTGAACGCGATGAAAGGACGACATAGAGAATGACAGAGGGGACAATAGAGGGGATAATAGAGAGGATGATAGAGAGGACGACAAAGAGAATGACAGAGAGAGCGATAGGGAGGACAATAGAGAGGACGGTAAAGAGGGTAATACCTATGATGATATAGTGGATTGAATATTAATCAACCAAAATATGCTAATCCTCTCACTAGCCCTGCACTCTTTTAGCTGTAATTCTTAGCACGCTTCTTAGCACCTCAAACTAACGGACTCTATCGTAAAATGCAGAAGTCGGTATAGCTAATAACTTCTAATTATCAGCCGCCATGAGGTGCGAATAGCTTCCGATTCAATAATCGAGCCATGCTGCATGATTGAAATCAATATCCTTTTCATATTAAATATTAAAAGCGTTAGAGCTGTGCTGTAGAAGATTACATAGTTTAGATCGTACATCTCCTTCGATGGTTACTCGGGCCGACAAGGCGGGAGAAGTTACAACAGTTTACGATCTAACCAAAAATTCTGGTCTCACACCTTCCGTGTCGTGAGGGCCTTCAGTGACCTTCCACTATTTTCCCAAAAGGATTTTTAGATGTTGCGAATAGCAACCGATAAATCATGAGTAATCGATTCCTTGACGAAAGAATGTTTTGATGTGCCCTGGGGTGTAGTACTGCCGTCACAGAAATTGGTAGAAGAACTCACATTCGCGATCCGAGTAGGACGGTCGGAGACATTTAGCCACCGGCAATTACATCTTCGGTCCAATTAGCAAGGAAAAGCAATCTGGATCTTGTTGCCTAGAGCGCAGGGCTACCAGTCCACTTTGGAAAAGTTCTTCAGCGACCTTGCAAGTGCGCAACACGAACCTTAAAAAAGAAAAAAGGAATTTGTGTTAAAACAAAACACATCAAAAGGGTTCCAGAATATTGATGAGCGCCAGGTCCTTTTTCTTTTCTTTTTCTTTTCTAATACCTGTAATATTCTTCAACGACGTTGACATCAAACTTCGAACTTCCACTTATCGCCCCCTATCATTGAACCGATTAGCACATAAGGTGAACCGACGGTTCTTACCTCAAACGCCACAATACCATCGGGAAGGATATCAAAATCTCCACAGAAGAGATGACTGGAGGAAATTTCTCTTCCTTTTCCCTCCTCCCGGGCGAGATTCGAGATCAGATCTGGAACTTCTCAACACGTCCCATTGGCGCCCGCGGAGTCCAATACTTTTCAGGTTTGCAATCGTGGGACAACACCAGCCCGATTCCCGAAATATTCAAAAGTCACATCGTCAACCGGACCTCGAAGTACCAGAACCAAATTCTTGCAGCCCCTTTAGTTGGGGATGACACATCTTGCCCGTCCTGGTACGAGGGCAACCAGTCGACCTACGCCATCGACGGCGGACTCTGGACCGCATGCAAAGAGTCGCGCGCAGCGATGGATCGGCGCTACAAGCCAGAGGAATGGGTCGACTTCCGGAAAAAGCAACGCAAGCATTGCGACGACGACAAAACATATCTTTGTGATTCGGTAGCTAGCAAGTCGAAGAACGAGCAAATGCCGGCAACTTTCAATGTGGAGTGTAGCGGGAGAACCCAATCTTTGACCATCTTACCCGGGTACGATCTGCTACATCTCGCACCGCAGGAAACCCAAGCGGATTGGAACACATTACTTCACTACATGCCTTTTTCATCTCCGGAGTTCGGCTTCGGTGGGATCCGCCACGTTGCCGTGGACTTTGATCCCTCGTGGAGCCTTGAAGAGCTTGGGAGATATCGTTTGGAGTGGGAGCGCAGTATGAACTTTGAAGAGCACACCGAAGAAGACGAATTGGACATCCTTCGCTGGGAGATGTACGACTGTTTGGCCAAGGCCACACGAGAAATGTTCCATTTCTCGAACCCGACAGTATGGCTCGTGGACCATCGTCTTCGACGCAAGAGCACGGTTCTCGACGAACACATGACGGAAATGGTTTTTGGGCGCTATGGATCGTGGAAAAATGAGCAGCTGGTTTTTCACGCGGCTGGCTGTAGGTACTACGCCATGCCTCACCATTATGCCTCTCAATTTTGTGGCTACGACGCGGAAGATGATCCCGGCTGCGACGATGATGTGTTTAACTTCGTGAGTGAGTTGGAAGACGTGGGCGCTCGACAGGAGGCTTTGGAGAACCGGGGCGATGTCGATGGGTCCGATGACGAGAATAAATATTATGCGACGACCCTAAGAATTTTGGTATGTGAAAGGGATCATACCTAAGTTTTGGTTTTCAGCCGCGGATAACTACAGAACAATAGCTATCTTGAAGACTCTTTTTGGTCCTTGATAATAGTATCCATTATCGACGTCAATGCTTTTCTCATCTCATCGATCACTACCCACCACCTCTTCAGCTTCGTGTCGTTTTCTTTCGAAATCCGAAACTTGTAGACATAGCTCATTGAAACCACGGCGAATTGTGTTTGCTTTCCAATTTGGTTCTTGACGCACGACTTGAGCACGGCGGTAGCAAATGGCCCGCCTGAGAAAACTTCAAGAATGATAAGTTTCGAGTTCTAGCCCTGAATAACTCAGGTGATCACCCAACAGCTCAACTTCATGGAGTCTGCGGCTGTCCATCTAAGGGCCTGGAGTAATTCAACACCGAAGCCCTCGAGAACCTCTTCCCAACCCTTGCCTCATACACAAAGCCCGGTGAGCCCAGGTCCTCAATCTCCCCTCCAACTTCCTCGGAATGTCTCTCCTCTCCAACCGAACTTCCAGAAGTCTCATTGCTCGAAATCGACAACGAAAGTCTATGTCCCCTGAAGCTTGCCGCATCATCCCTAACGCTCTTCCGGAGAGGCGCAGTCGAGATGGGTGACATGAGAAGACTCGATGGGCATCGTGGGCGTTCTGATACGACAATAGAATCGGGTCGTTGCTCGGGGACGATGCCTGTATCAAGACGACGGAGACGGTATTCCTGCACAAGTCAGCAAAGCCCACGACCAAGCTTTCGAAATTCTCACCTCAAGCCCATCTCTCTCACTCTTCTTATCCGCCCTCACCACATCCCACGTCCTCGCCATAAAAATCCCAACCCGAACCAACCCCGGCACCACAAACACGCCCACCAAAACCACCGCATGAACCCCCAGCACCACCAACCCAAGCACATTCCTCGTCCTCACCTCCCCAACAACCCCGGGCAAAAACGCCACAAAGATTCCCAAAACGACCAACCGCGCCGCGCTCAGCGCCTCGCCAACCCTCAAAACCGGCACGCACCGCCACGTGAAGCCCATCACAAGCAGCTGCACAACCTCGCACGCCGCCAGCACAAGCACCTGCACCACCCCGGCCCCCGCCATCTGCAGCCCCCCGACCGCCGCGCCGCGCACGAACATCAGCGCGAACGTGGCCATGGCGTACCGGTCCTGGCTGCGCGACAACCGCCCCGGGGTCTGCGGCGTCTTGGACGCGTCGAGGAGGAGGTAGCCCATGTTCCGCGGCGAGTTCTGCGTCACGCCCCACCACAGCGCGGCCACCAGCAGGGCCACGACGAGCGCCGTCAGCACGGTGTGGTAGAGGGGCAGGAAGGCCGCAGCCGTGAGCTGGTACGTCGACCACGCGGCCACGGGGGTGAGAAAATAGGTGAGGAAGACGCGGAGGACGGTCCAGACGGTGCCGCGCAGGCCGGGGTCGGTGGTGCTGCGGAGGCGGGCGGCGCGGGCGCGGTTGCTGGGGCGGCGGAGGGCGAGCTGGGCGGCGGCGGCGGTGGCGAGGAGGAGGAGGCCGACGAGGGTGAGGGTGTTGGCCCAGCTGCGGGGCGTGACGGGGGCGCCGAGGATCTGGGTCATGAGCTCGAGGCCCGGGGCGGCGGTGAGGGTGCCGTTGACCTCGTAGAGGGCGTCTTTGAGGCCGAAGTAGGGGGTGGCGGAGTGGACGGGCCCGCGGGGGATCATGAGGGTGGACCAGCTTGAGGGGGCGGCGAGGGGGCGGAGGAAGGAGGGGTAGGGGATTGTGAGGGCGGTGGAGAGGAAGAGGAATTGGATTGTGGTGAGGCATTGGGAGATGAGGGTGAGGTGGGTTGGGGAGGGGGAGGGGATGAAGGGGCCGTTGAAGGTTGGCGAGGAGATTTGGAGGGGGAGGAGTTCGTGCCAGAGGGCGAGGAGGAGGGTGAGGAGGAGAGTAGCGGGGGGAAGGTATTGGGCGATGGATTTGGCGATTGGGGAGAGGGCGGGAGTTATCGTGGCGGTTACGCAGGAGAATGGTTGCGAGGAGGATGATAGGTGAAGGTTGAGGTCGTAGCTGTCAATGAGAGAAGGCGGATCGAGGAGGAATATCATTTGGTGGCGGATGAGAGCGACGTCATGGTTAGGGTAGTTTGTTTCGTGGCAACTAGTCGTGACATTGTGTACCGTGTAGCTCTTGGATGCCGTGAGGCTGGTTATCTCGACAGTCGCCGATGCGTCTGAAGACGGGACGCGATCGCAAGTCTTGACGCCAGCATAGCTTCCCGTGAGGTTCAAGTGGAGTTTTGTGACGGCATCAGAGTTATCGAGGGCGCCTCTGAGGCCTTCAGGCTTGAGTTGGGTGTTCGACGAGGCTGCCACCTCCGAATAAATGGCATCATAGCAATCTTGAAACTGGACGTAGGCGGCACTTGTTGTTGAGGCAAGTGTATTCAGTAGTAGGAAGGGCGCAATGAGAGTCGATCCAACACGTGGAGTTGCTGTTAGCCGCATGTTGGACATCTGGTTATTGAAAGTTGTCTTTCGCGAATTCCAAAAAGGACGAGTCGAAGGATTTCAAAGACTTGGGGACCGTTGTGATTTTGCACAATAACACAGATACGAAGGGGCGTTGTTGGCAGGTCCACTTATGATCCCCGGCCTTCTCGTATCCAGTGGATCGTGGGGGCTGGTACGAGATCCCAAGCCAACAAGCGCATGAAAATAGAGTGAATATCCACGTGGATAGGGTCTCCAGCCAAGCGCTAACCGAGTTTTACATCTCTTTCGGAGTCTTAGTCCGCTAGCATGCTGTCGTAGTCTCCTAAACACATACAGGTATATCGTCAGAGGAATAAATCAAGAGTTTGCTAGCAGGTCAGTGTCAGTTGGCTATCCGGGCAGTGTGGCCTGTGGTATTAATTGTAGTACACTTAATACTTCGATTAGCCGCGCGTAGTTCGGTTACTTTAATTATATAGGTAGCGATAATAACGACGATGATAGACGACGACAGCGACAACGACTGAGGGCGACGACGACGACGACGACAAGAAGGACAACAACGACAATTACGACGACGATAGCGATAACAATATAAATCAAGAAATCGAGTATACAGAAAACGTAGTCGCTTTAATATAGGAAAATAAGGGCGTCACATTGGGATATACGGATTACAAGCGTGTGTGATAGACACTGCCCGGATAGCCAACTGACGCTGCCCGGCTAGCAAAGCTCCAAATAAAAACAACTTGCGAAGTTTTTACTGCAACATGCCGAATATTCTAGCGGATTATTCTGTACTTTGACGCTTTCTCCGGCCTGGAAGTCAATGCACCGTCTACAACTCGGCTCCGGCGGCGACGCTAGACCCGCAACGGGGGCGGCCAGACCCGACAGCTACGGGGCCGCCACAAACTCTCCTTTGACGACGTGCTGACTTTGCACCTGCTCAACCGGCAAATTCGTGTCGATTGGATGCTAGGTAGATTAGTGTCCGTCTCACTTAAAGTGCACAGCGCCTAAGCCGGCCTTGTCCGTAGTCGGCTGTAGGGTTTTGATGCGAAATGCAGATCAAGTGGTTGGCTGCAAAGAATAGGCCATCAAATGTGCAAGGGCGGGGTTAGATTGCATCATCCGCGATGTTAAAATCGCTACACTCCGGGTCACAGGCCTGTGCATAGGCAAACACTACAGAGAGACAATGGCGAAGTTGACCTCGAATAAACTCATGTATTAGCGCACGAAGACGCATGTCTGATGATAGATCAGAGACTAGATAGGTATCAAGATGGCGAGACTCTACAAAAACATAGATGGTTAGAAGAAAGCCTCGGATTTACAACACCAAACATCCCCCTTTATGGCTCGAGTGACCGAGCTGTTGCAGATTCACATGTAGTTTAAAAGACCTTGTCAAGCCACTGTCTCCACTTGGGCCAGGTGGCAACCTTGGCGCGGTAGGCGTGAATCTCATCCCAGTCGTGCTCGCGGCGGCCAGTGTCGAGGTCGATCTGGGAAAGCTTGAGGAAGCCCTGGCGCTTCCAGAGGTAACCGCAGGCCCAGAAGAAGAGGACAACGGGCAGGGCAAGGTAGGCCTTGAAGAAGTCCTCAGCGGTGGCCAGGTCGGCGCTGCCGGGGGGCGCGATGGCGACAAAAAACTGGGCGAGAAGCGAGATGAAGATCAGGAAGAGACCCAGCCAAGAACCGGCAGTTCCACCGATGGCACGGAAGGGAAGCTCGTCGAGAGTGTGGCCCTGTGCCTTCCAGGCAGCGCGGAAGCGGATGTGAGCGGCGCAGATGGATCCCCAGGTGAAGAGGGCAGCCAGACCGGAAAGAGACAGAAGCCAGTCGAAAACAACACCGCCGGAGGAAGCGAGGCGGACGTAGGCAAGACCGCCGAAGGCCAGGTTGAGGATAACGGAGTAAAGAGGACGACCGGATCGGTCAATGTAGGCGAAGATCTTCGGGGCGTATCCCTGCTGGGCAAGGGCGGTAAGCGTACGGGAACCACCGTACACGCAAGAGACACCGATAGAAACGACGGAAACAAGAATAACGACGTTCATGAAGCTGTCGTATCCCTTAAGCCCCGCATCGAGAGGAGCCAAGACGAAGGGGGAGACACCATCGGCATAGGGGTTGGCGGAGTTCAGAAGACGTTCATCGGTGGAACTAACGAGGAGGCCGACGAAGGTGAGACCCAGAATGTAGAAGCTGGATCATATTAATGATGAACTTTGGGTATCAGCTGAAATGTGAAACTTACATAGTGATACGCCAGAAGACCTGCTTGATGGCACCCGGAAGAGCCTTGGCAGGGTTGGTGGACTCAGCAGCAGCTAGACCGACAAGCTCGGTACCAGAGAAGGCAAAAGCAGCAGTAACGAAGACGGAACAGAATCCGCGAAAGCCGTTCTGGAAAGCACCGGGATCCCTCCAGAGGCGGTCACCCCAGTATTCATCGTACTTTCCACCCTCAGGGCCACCGCCGCAGATGAGAACAAGGGCGACGATCATGAAGATGACGGTGGCGATTAGCTTGAAGGTAGAGGAGACGAACTCCTCCTCAGCAAAGCCCAGGGTGCCGAAGACGTTGATAATGATGATGAATAGCCAGAAGATTGTGATCCACACTGCTGTGCTGATTTCCTTATTCCAATATTGTATCGTAAATGAGCAGACCGTTAGTTCGAGTGGTAATACGATGACCCATTGAAAGACCTGCGGCGTGTTAATTGAGAGATGCGCGAGGCGGTAGGATGGATGCGACATACGTAATTCCAGCCCATGGCAAAACCCCAGGAAGGATCGAGAAAGCGAATAGAGTACGTGTAGAAACCACCAGAGACAGGGTACATAACAGCGAGTTCACCGAGAGCGTAGACGACGTTGAAGATCATGACACCAGCAATCAAGAAGCAGATGAGGACAGAGCCAGGGCCACCCTTGGTCAGGGCGCTACCGGAACCGACGAAGAAACCAGCACCGATGGAACCACCGATGGCAATCATCTGCAAGTGACGAGGCTTCATAGAGCGATCAAGCTCAACTTCACCGGTACCATAATCGCCTGTGGAGATAGAGTTAGCATGCGGTCGCAAGTGTGAGGCACGGGTGATGCGGGGTCGCGACAGCCAACGTCGCCGTGAGGGGGAACTTACGGCGCTGGAAACTCTTGAAGTTGAGACCATTTCGGGTCAGGAAGTCGTCCTCGCGGAAGTTCTCAGGAACATGGCCGGTACCGGTGGCGGCCTTGGTAGTGGTGCCTTTCTCGGAGTCGTAGGGGTAATTAGGCGGCGTGACGCCGACGTCAGCCTCGTCCTTGGACATGGTGAAGCTGTCGCCAATGGCTCAGGATTCGGCGAAGAGACCGAGAAAGGAAGTATAAACTTTCGCGCGCTGGCGCTTGTCGTGACTGGAGCCCTGGTCGACGACAGAGGGTGTTACTCTGTGAAGCTGTGAGGTACTACACGAGTGTGAGGGGCAGGAGGGACAAGAGAGGGGAAGCAGAGGGGAGAGATGAACGACGCGGGAGGCCGTTTATTAAAGAATCGAGGCAGGCGTTGACGGGAGGAGCAGAGCCAGCGACGGGAGCGACATGTGCAGGCGCAAGGTGCAGACAGGGAAGGGGACCCGATGCCAGCAGACAGACCAGGCCACGCCAAACACAGGAAAGTGAGGGTAGGGATACGGCAGGCAGGCAGGCAGGCAGGCAGGCAGGCAGGAGGACATGGAAGGCAAGGCAGGTAAGGTGGTAAGGCAGGTAGGTGCACCTCCTGGCTTGGGCAGGAAGGACGGGGAAAGGAACGTCCTCTTGCTTGAGGAAGGGACCAACCAACGTCCTCACCGAAGGGTTGACTTGATCCAACTGATGGGAAGCTGCACCATCGACCAGGGTCCCCGGGATGGGTGAGCTCTCTTCCCTACCTAGGTTCCTTCCTTCCGCGACCCTACTTGAGGTATGCTCAAGGGCGCCTTGCCCATCTCATGTTAGCTTCTTTTTCGTTTTTATTTCTTCTTCGTTTTCCAGGATGGGTTCCTCCCCGGGAAATCACCCATGATAGCTGCGCCGCTAACGCACAGAAAGCAACAGGACTCGACACGCACCCGAACGAATCAGTCATGTCTTGGCGGCGATTGGACCGGTCGGTCAGCCGTGATAGCGGCAGCGCCAGAGCAGGGAGGGACGGGGGCGAGGGCAGTTGACTTTGATCGTACATGGGAGATGGCGCAGATGGACGCTCGGGAACGGTGGAAGCTGTGTGGAAGGCGAAAAAAGAAGATCAACATGCCCCCTCCAAGGGACGTCGTCACCTCGAAAGGTGGTGCAATGTCACTTGACGCGATTGACAGGCAGGCCTGTGGATGCCGTCGAGGCAGACTGCTAGGGAGGGGATGTGAGACCAGCCGATCATGCTGGAAGATAAATTCGAGTACAAGCACTGTCGAGCAAACAGACAGACGGGCGCTTCCCCCATCGGTTCGCATCCAAATTGCCGGGCACGAGGTGGTCGCCTTCACGGCCAGAGCATCCCATCCGAGGCATCACGGCGGCTTGGCAAGAGCTAGGTATTCGTAGCAAGCTTTCTGAGAGCAGAAGGTGGAGAGCCGAGACGGTTTTTGCCAAGTGATTAGGACTGACGGTGGTCCTTATTGGTAGTTCTTGGCTTGATGGGAGTTGATGATTGGGCCGAGGCGGGGAGAAAGAGCGATATTTGTATCCGTACCTACCTTACCTCGCTCTTCCACAGGTATTAGGTAGGTTGGAGAACCGTGCCTGAGCCCGTGCTTATGGGCATTTTGTAGCGGCGCGGGGGTGGGACGGCGCACTGGACTTCGATTAGACCTGGGCCTAAATGGACGTTTCGACGGGTGGCAGGGGTCGCAGACGACGCGCTATCAGACGAGTCGAGTGCGATCCATGACATTGGGAAATGGGCCCGGGCCAGCAGAGATGGGGCATTTGTCTTGGCCTTGAAGATAGGGACGGTATCCGTACAGGCGGATGCTTGCGTAAGACGCGATGGAAGAGACAACTGCAACAACTGCAAAATGATTCGGTCAAGGTGAGGGGGACACTGCAGAGGTGAGAATGGCAGTTGGGCGGTTCATGTGTTCCTCCACAGTGTTCTTCACAATTGAGCATTGAAATGGCTGCACCAACGGATGAACCTGCTCCTGCTCCACTCCCACCTGCCCGCCTATTCGCACCCTCGGGCAGCTCCTTACGAAATGGAATATCGATGCCGTAGGCCTGCCTCACCTTAAAAATAAGGTACCTACTTTAGGTATCTTTCTTTCCGGGTGAAATCGAGTCGTTCCTCTCTCCCACGAAGACCTCCCCTCATCATTCGGTCTGCCTGACATTGTACGTCCCCCTTCCCAATGCACACACACGTACAGCCGTACGCAACCCCTTCTGCCAACGCCGTCTCCCGGCGCTACCGAGCTGCAGCCAAGCTCTTCTGGAACAGGGCTGTGTGGCTTGGTCGAGTTGGTGCCTCTTGGCCGCCTCGCACAATCCCAAGCCAAATCCAGTCCAGCTTCCTCTTCGGGAAGGCACAAGACGGGGGCTTATTGCTTGGTGGTTGAATCTCGCAGCATCCTCCCTCCCTCCATTCATCGCAGCCATCCATTGCATCTGCCCAAGGCCCATCTCATCTCAATAGCTTCGAACCGAACAAACTCAGATGCGACCCGGCAGCCAAGCGACGCCGACTGTTCCTCCTCGCTCTCCTGCCTCTTTGACATGTCACCCGCCCCAAGAGAGCCATGGGCGGGGGCCGCGGGGCAGGGAGGCAGCAGCCACTAACAATGCGAAGGAATCCTTCTAGAATGCCGCCAGACGCTCAAAACCAGACCATCGCCGGAGCCAGTCACCGTTCACCGCGGAACACCCCCAATTTCCCGTCGCCGCCCATCACCCACCCTGCCCGTCACTCGCAGTCCATTGACTCGACCTCCCGCGATGCAGTTCCCCGTCCAATCTGATGCGACGCGACACAGCAGTCCGCCCCGTCCATCCAGCTCCCAACGGCCGCTGTCACTGGTCGACCGATCACCTACCCACGCCCGCTCCCTCATCGCTCATCATCGTATCCTCAGGGGGGTGCGTCACTAAGCCCTGCAATTGGCCTGCGATACCACGACATTTCCTCCTACGGCGCAAAATATGGGGAACAAAGTCTCGGCAAAGATAACAGTCTCACGCGCACCATTTTTGCGATACCAGCCGCGATAGCTGAACCGGCGCCGCCGTCCATTGCTACCACATTTTTGTCATGATAACTTCATTGACGAAGATATTCGTCCCATTCAGCAGCAACAACAGGCCACTTTCTCAAAGTCCCACCGCCGGAGACAAACCGCTCCATGTTTGAACCACGATGCCATTCATTAAAGCACGTCAACCGTCGTCCTTGATCCACCGGCGTTCCGTGGCTTCGGGTATCTGCCTCAATGTGTCACTCAAACGAGGTCGAGCCGACACTGGCGCCGGCACGTTACCCCTTGAATGCTTCTCTGGCGTGCGCGAGGCATGCCGCGCCGCTGACGGGTGAAAACCATCAGCGCCGTCCACACTGTCTCTACCAGTAACGAATAGTGAACAGACGCTCGCTATCAATCCCGGCTAGGGACGGGCTATCGATCGGCCAAACTGTTGGAGGCGTTTTCAGTTGACGCGAGCCAAGACATGCCTAAAAGCGCCAATTCCAAGGGCACTTTGGCACCCTTCGGCGCAGTCGAGCACTGTCTCTTGGCTTTGATTCATCGCGACCGCTGACGCCAAGAGCCTCCAACGAGCTACCCTAAACGAGTTTGGGGAGGCCAAAATTCGCTCATGCCCGGCGCAGAGTCAATTGACAGGCCTGGCACAGCCCTCGCACCCAACCCGGCGCTTTGCGGCTCCTTCGTTGCGGATGAAGAAGGGCATCAACAGAGTATCCCGACCATCTTCAACTTCCAAGACATGTCGTCAAAGACCCTCAAATCCCAAGACTTTGGCACATCTGGTCCAAAAGCTTGACCAAAAGCAAAGACGCAAGATCGGCTTGGTAAAGCCAGTCGATTGGGCGTGCCCAGATGGCCGAGATACAAGACAGCTTGGCCTGCCGTTGTGATGGAAACCGCCCAGTCGACAAGCGATTGGCGACCCAACCGAGCCGTTCCTTCAGCACCCCCTGGTTCGCTATCGACCTTCTGTAGCCGGTCACTGGCCCGAGTCGATGACCAGGGTGCGGGGAAATTTTTTACTAATAGCGTGCCTAGCATGCCGCGCCGCACGAGGAGAGCAGCAAAAGCACGCCACATTCACGACTCTCAACCTCTGGGGAAAGCGGAACTATTTGACACGAGGTCTACTCGCTAGTCAATCAATTCTGTGAGCTTCAGTTTCTGTTACGTGATTGACAACTTCTCCCCAGGTTTTCCCCTCATCATCCACAAAACTCAACTTTGTTCAGACGCCAGCGGGTCGCTGCTTGGTCTGAACGCGTGGGAAACACTCCTTGGCAAACTTGTCAGCTGGTACTTTCAGTGGATCTGCCCCTGTAGCTTATTCGGACTGTGTTTCACTGAGCTGACTTTGCGTACAACGCCCATCACTCACAGGATTACGAGGATCCGGGATGGTTGCACCGCTGTCAGCCTCAATGGCAATCCCTACGTGAGAATGCCATTTCTTAACTCCTATGCGCCGCCTTGTGTCTCTGTCGATCCTTCCGTTCGGTGAAGCAAGCCACATGCGGTTGCTGACTTGTTTGCCCCGGCTGGCCGGTGAGCGAGCCAGCGATTGTTCGCATGTCGCTATTGCTAGGCTTCCTGTGATTCATCCAAGTTGGCCCTGTTTTGTGGCTCCATGAGCCCACCATCAGCTATTCTCAACGTGGGGCCAGAAATAAAGTCAGACACAGAGTCTCCGGGGATAGATCGACCACCAAAGACAATATCAGAGGCGTGTCGGCGACGGCAGCAAGGGCAATTGGAGCGGGAACTTTATGGTCTGGTAAACCAGGCGAGCTGATCTCAACCCCATCAAAACCAAAAGACCGCAACGGGCCACAACGAGGTTGGGGAATCACTAAGTGGAACTTCTGCGTCCGTGTATCTCAGGTAGCAATTTACCTGGCATGTTCTTTGAATTCATATTGCCAGAATACAAGGGATCTACTTGTTATGCCTGAGTCTGCAGCCAGGTGCCAGTTAAAGAACAAATTGACTATCTAGAACTGCTCTGGGATAAGAGTAGAGTGCCCTATGGAAATATGTCCCCTGACTTCCACGCTCAGTGATCAGGCTTGAATGAGCGATGACATATGAAGCCCGACTCTTCGTTGCGAGGTAGACCGCAAGCGAATATCTCTTTCGGCGAAGTTTGCAAATGGAGGGCTCGGAAGCTGTCTGTTCAAGAAACACGCCATTGGCACCAAGTTTACAAACCTTAGGTGGACCATGAAGACAGACAGCCTCCCGATATTCATTGCCGTCGCGTCGTCGCTGATGTTGGTGTATTCGCCCGTCTCTGACCCACCAATAGTAGGTTGGCATCGCTTGGGATGAGTTAACCCTGAGTTGCTGCGGCTGACGGATGCAGGCATCGACACCGGTAATGCCGGTGATAATGTTCCACTTCCAGATGAGGGTGAAATCTTGATGCTGATACGATTCGATTTAAGCTTGGATCACAGTATGTTTGATTCACGGAAACGCTTTTAAGTATCTACTGCGGAGGTCTCTTGCTGGGCCTCCTGGTAGAAGTATCGTGTGCCACTCTCTATCGAGATGGGCGGGACTTGCCTTCAGTATTGAGAGCTTGAAAATTAAAGGTTTACGGTGTCGGCTCTCGTCTGCTCGCGACACATCACTGCTGATCTCGGCGTGCATGTGGCAAATTTGATCCACCAGCCATTGCCATTGTTCTCTCTAGCCGTCCCTTCCTCAACGTCATCTGGGATGCGAATCTCATTGGCCATGCCGATTGACTATGTGCGTCATAACTTTGGCTTCTTCGGTTGGTATTGCCTTTCGGTTCTTGCTGTTTATTCGTGTCTGAATATGGTGCAGGTGCAGCTGGTGTCCTGAGAAACGAGCACGCGGACATTCGTGACATTTGGGCGAGCTTTGAGGAAGCTGCCGTGAGTTTCACTTCGACCCTTGAGGCTCACATACATGGAAAACCTCATCGATTTGGCTGGCGGGCTTCTCTCTTGCTCAGGTCGTCAAGACATCATTATATACTTCTGCCGGCGGAGGCGGACGAGACGTTCTTTTCGCGTGGGACCTGTTCAGTGCTTGTTTCAACGTATTAAAAGAAACCAGAATTTCTCCTTTCTGTGGAACATGGGCCAAATGGCAGCCAAGCGTGGCTGGTGTTTGCCGCCCGCTTCTAGGGCGCAGCAAGGCCTCCTCTGACTTGTACAGCTCTGTAGTTTGCGAAGCTTGGCATATCAGACTCGGACTGGGTGTGCTAGAGGTTCCGACCCCCCGAAATATACTAGAAGAAGCGACGCGGGAGAGTGACACAAGAAGTAATGCTACATCTAGGTCTTTGAGACTGAGAACGTTTCTGGGCTTCAATGACTACATAAAATAAGCAGTGTTTAGAGTTAGAAAGAGTTATCAAGAGGCCTAATTTGGTTGTTTGCTCAGACATACTGCTGGCATAATCCTGCCCCTCTTCTATGCATCGACATCGTGGGTTTGGGCAATTCACTTGAGCAACGCTCTGAAGGGTTCTATAAATTGTGAAGTGGAGTAATCAAGCGACACGAGAAGAATGAAATTTTGGAGTTACAACAGCACAATGCTCTTGCTGCTTTCCTTTAAACTCTGAGTCGTCTGGCTAGCCTATTAGGTTTGACCATAGATCACGAAGTGCAAGTAATGAGTGCAATGAAACAAGATCATACCATACGTTTATCCTCCTCATTCCACACATGTGTAACCGCGCGTGAGAGGATGAGGGACAGAAACATGGTTGTCTACAAACGATAGAGAGGTCTGCTGCATGTGATCTTTGAATGCCGAGGAAGACTGGATATTCGACTAGGATCCATTTCAGAAATTCAGTCCAAAAAAGCCTTTTCCGCGGCAAAGATTTCAGTGAACGCCAACGATCACGATTTGTACATTGGGTAAGATAACGCATTCTAGCAAAGCGACTCATCTCTACCCTTAGGTATGATTACTGCGAAGGCTCACTGAGATTTGAGAAATGTTAGATGGACTTCGTTTTGGACAGGTTTAATACCGACCCTAGAAATGTGACAAAATCCGCGCTCGATTGAATTTGAAGAAGGTCTACACATGTCGGAGTCTATGGAAGCTCAGTTTAGACGGCGACGAGGCAGTTGTCTCACATGAAAGCCTTCTTCGTCGTCCTTTACAATAAATATGTTCTGAATACTGTACCACTACCGGGAGATGCTCAACATTTACGGAAGGCTTTATGGTAGTTTTTAGATCTGGGTTTGAAAGGTTCCGGATCGGCTTCCATGTGTTGGACCAAAAGCACAATTACGAGTACGGCACTTTTCGGCTTGTGGAATACCTGTATTGGAACTTTCAAAGGTTCCAGCAATTTTTATCCTGCGTCTGGTGCGTACAATCGGAAGCTCTACAATGCTAAACCTCAATGGAATTGCCAGAAATTCATCCGCTTTTCAGAAACTTGACGCAGCTTCGATACAGGCGGTAGGCTTGTAACTTCTAGGGAATTCTGTGCAAATCCCTGCCTTCCCATCTTCAACGGATTCAATTTAACGTAATTCAGCTCAAAGAGCGAGCCAGAACACGGCAATTGTGGCTAGGAAAGCAACGAGGCTTGCTGGACGAACTCAACCTCGCACGACGGGAATGAGTGAGACTAGAAACCGGGGTATCTCGTGACCGAAGTCATCATTGGTTACTAAAAGAGAAGTTCAACAATCATACCCGTAGACGTGAGCGACACACAATCTATGGCAACGGTTTGCGTGGCTAAAATTGAGAATCGACAAGACAGTGATAGCCATCGGAAACGCTGAACTACACGTCACGCCGACCGTCATCCTTGATCAGAAGTTGGTCTTTTGAGAGCGATTGTGTTATTATTTGCGCCTGTGAAGTATGGGCAAGAGTAGAAATGTTGTTTTGGTAGGTATGTAGTTGACTTAACAAACCCTTACTTACTAGACGGCTCGGACATCCGCCGATGTGGGGTCGTCCTTAGCGACGTTCTGATGCCCGCTGCGGGCTACACCTCCGGGATGGGCAGCCGTGAAACCGGAGCGAATCTTGTGGAGGCTCCACCTAGACTTTAGCTTACATGCTCCTTCTCCTCGCTCTTCGGTATCCGCACAAAGCACGCACACACGAGCGCTCCGGTCATGGCGGTGGCCAGACTCATCCACCAAATGGCTCGAAGAGCACCTAAATCCAGAGTGGAGTCTGCCATTTTCGCTACTTTCTCCCCAACGGTATCCCCAAGAGCAGCAAACACTGCCGTTGAAAGGTTCTGAGCTGTGATGACAAGGCTTCCGGCAGCACCTTGGTAAGACCTGGGCACGTTCGAGGTGATGAACACGGAAACTGCCGCGAAGGACATGTCCGGCCCGAAGGTGCTGATGATGAAGCCGGGAAACGATAAAGCCCAGTACATCGTCCCTGACGTCTGAGGGAGGAAGAAGGCTGGACCGGTTGCGAACGCGAGCATACTGCCCATGAGGATCCAGTGTCCTGGCATAACGTGCAGCAATCTGGAGACAACCCAGGACGCTATGGTACCACTGATGCCAACGGGTAGCAAGTAGCAAGCTGTGGTGATCGGAGACGTATGTTGGATCGCGAGTAAGAATCTCACGGCGAAGAATTGCCATGCCCCCGCGAATGCTCCATACCCCAGAAAATAAGAGACAATCAGCGGCAGGAATCCAGGGGTAAACCAAAGTCGATTATCAATGAGGGGACGGCGGACTTTCTTTTCGATGAGCCCAAATGTTGCCAATGAAGCTAACCCAACAGCGACGAGGGCGTACGTATATGGGCTCCAATGCGTGGGCGACCCTTGGGTCAAGCCAAAGATGAGCAGCCCGCATCCCAGCATTGCCGCGGAGGCACCCGCGTAGTCAAAGTCCCTGGGTGATACCGAGTCTACAGGGAGCGAGGGGATGCACCAAAACGCACCGCCGACGCAGATTAGAGCTAGCAGTGCCGTAGACCCGAAGACCCAGTGAAGGTGAGAGCTCAAGGCGCCGCCCTGAATCGCGCCGATGGCGAACCCCATTGGAATCATGGCACCCATGAGTGAAAAGACTTGGTTCTTTCGAAGGCCAGGTCGGTACACCCTTCCCAGCATACTCATCGCCGCAGCGCAAAGAGTACCAACCGAAAGACCCGCCATTGATCTCGCGATGAAGAAGAGAATGATTCTCTCAGGTGAGATCGAGAAAGCTCCGATGAAGCTCCACATCGAGAGCCAGACGAAAGCGCCGCAAGTGAGATATTTGGGGCTAACGAGGTCGGCAAAGGAGCCTGAGATGACAACAGATACTCCGTTTGCGACGAGGAAGCAGCCGATGAGCCATGATGTGTTGAGTGTACTCGTGCCCAGGGCTTCAATGAAGGTGAGTTGGTTGACGAAGGAGTGGGCCAGGTGAATCGCGAAGAGGAGCTGGCCCATGGAACAGACGCAAACGAAGCCGATCTCTTCTGCGAATGAAGAGAACTCAGGAGGCACGCCGAGAGTTCTGGTTGGGTTCGGTGTCGATTCTTCCGAGGACGCAAGTGGAATGCTCGAATGAACATGGCCCGATTGCTCGGCCTGGTCATGCCGGGCGGTCAAGACTGTAATGGACATAGGTGCGGATTCTTTGAGCCACTAATCTGAGTTCAATAGCTCAAAGACAGAATCTTGGCGCGTTGTTGACTTCGACTCCAACCTTATTATTCTGCACCTCATGTGAGGGGGCTATTCAAGAGGGGCGTGGCCAAGCCATTGATTTGTAATTTGGCACTTACAAATCAACAACCCGTGAAGGTCCACTGACGAAGATGGGTACGATGATGTGAATCAAAGGGAGACTATCCACTATGAATGAATGCCAGTGCTTCTTTACTCGGCTATTAAGCACGTCGGCTACTTGGTCATTGATATTAAGGCTAGTATAAACCAAGGTTGTGTTCTGCCACCGAAAACATAGAATTGAAGCGTTAGTATTCCAGAGAAGTTCCATTTTGCGAAGAATTCTTTTGTGAAATTTTGTATGACTAAAAGGAACATGAGGACCCTAAATTTGGGCTATGGTGTGATGGGGGGCCGCTTCTGCTTGGCCAGGCGGCTCAAAAATCCCCTTCATATACCCCATGGGTTAGCCATAGAGGTTACGCTCCCTCAGCATGTTTCCCTGTCAGAGTCATACGGCAGTCAACAAGGTGCGCCTCCAGGCGGCAAACTGCGGAAGAAAAGTTAAAAGGGAAGAAGGATTCCAGAGAAGTTCAAAAGACAAAGTAATGCCCAGTTGAGTAAACATGATCACTAGGTCGTCAATCTCATAATTGATCAAAACAGATTTGTGAATAGCGTGAACAAGCCGAGGGCTATCTAATCTAATTGCGCTGTTGCCTTGGCTAGTGACACTGATACATCGTAATCTTGTAATTGAAAAACACAACATAACATGCTAAATGAACTGCGGTCTTTGATGAGACTTTCTGAGAGCTGACTCGTGACGCCTAGAGAGTGCGAAACTGAGAAGTCTCACAGGGACTATGCGCTTATCGGCATAAGTCGAAGCCGTTGGTACCGCAGCAGGTCCTGAACGGGAAGCTGGCAGGGAGAGGGGCAACGACGTTGTTGACATAGCACTTTCAACGGTTAGCCTGCACTGCAGCAAACGACGATAGTGTGGAATCACTCACCATCAGCTTTCCGTCATTTCTCTTGGCAGAGATGAACTTCTCGGCGTTACAGCATGACGTGGTCTTGGCGTCGTCCTTGCACTTGCAGTCAAAGGCTGCTTGGGCGCTGGAAGAATTATTAGCGATTAGTGATACACTTTGAAATCTCTGGCAACTTGGACTTACCCGAGGCAGAGAGTGGCAATAGCCAGGACAACGTTCTGAATCTGCATTGTGGATGGTTGGTTGGTTGGTTGGTTGGTTGTGGTTGAGTGAGTGAATTGCTTAAGTTGAACGAATGAGAGGTAAACTGATGATCTACTGTTCTTGGAAGCATGAGGAGTGACTTCGATCTTATATACTAATTGCCAACATCGAGAAGGGCAGTTTTTAATTAATCTGCTCATGGGCACAGGGCGCAAATATCACAGTGCACTGCGACTGGCGGCCTAGAAGATTTGACAGCCATTTTGAGGAGCAATCCGTCACTATGGAAAAGCGTCAGAGCAATAAAAACGGAGTTACGAGCAGGCCTCGAGTCGTTCCACAGATGTTCCACGTAGAAAGGAAACAGAGCCTTGTCCCAGCACACACCGCAGGCGTAGTCCGGAAAACCTAAATTCATTCGCTACCCCCGGCATCCCTGTCTGCCATCTCCTGAAGCCAAGATTAGTATTCAAGGAGAACAAATCAACGGTGTAACACCTACTGGTAAAGATGACAGCTCAATCAAGGTCTGAAAAGATACTGAATTGAGTAACAAACCCATCTTGCAGCCAAAGTATGCATCCTGTGAATCAGAGCTAACAATATTTCCGTCGAGATCGTCGGCGTCTTTCGATCTACTCAACGGCTGTCTCAGGCTCTCGAGTCAGGTATCTTTCCTCATTTGGCAAACTTGGTCACTTGAGCAATCCTACCCTGCAGACAGATCTTAGCTAGCTGAACTATCAGACGAGAGGTGATCTCTCAACGTGGAGACCCCAAGTAATGAATCTGCAGGCTGAACTTGAGTTGTTCTAGAATGGTCTTTAGCCGAACGTCTTGACCAGCAGGGTCAACCACGATGAACACGTACGTGTGCAACAGATGCTGGCTGGCAGTGTAACCGTTAGGCGGATAGATCATGACAGGTATTTGAAGCCCCGATCGTTGTTCTTCTTTGCTTCTGAGAGATGATTCGTTCTTGTTCGTCCAAGACTGGCTCTGATGAGCTACTTGGAGAGCCTTGGAGTCCCAAATAGTCCCAAATCGTGGAGGACAACATGACAAGGCGCTGCGTGCAGAGTCTATTTCCCGTAATGCTTATAGGCCTGGGCGTAGACATAGCCTCCTCGACGTTTGACGCTCTAAAACCTTGTTATCGCTAGAAAGACACTAGTGCTAGCGAACTCATGTGGAGAGAGTCGTTAGTCGGAGGGTTTTGTCTGGTCTTTGTGTGTAGTGGTGTACTTTGCTCCTCAGACGAACCATGCGTTCGCACATCAGCAAGACCCTGGACTACGTACCTTCCTTTTCTGCCGATTGTGCACCGTGATTCGTGGAAAAGGGGTGTGGTAGCGAAATAGTTAACGACCCCTGAAACCTTCACTAAAGCCGTGCGGTAAGACCGAACCCAGCAATTTGGGTCGTTCCAGAAAGCGTAAATGCAGACGCCCGCCTGGCCGGGAAAGTGTCTCGGATCACGGCTGCTGACAGCACGGAGCGGAGCGGACTTAGTCTTTCCAAAGTCTTTCCGAGTGTGAAGGCGCCAGATACACATGTTCCGATGGCTTCAACAGCCGACCGAGGGAGTCTGGAAGGCAACAAGGTTTGAACTAATGTCAGAGTGGGAGAATATGTCCCCGTTTGGAACTGACCGGCGGAATATGACTGAGTTGCGATGCCCAGGCCATGTGCGCGAGTCAAACTTCTCAAATAAACCTTAGGAGTCGCTTAGCTCGGCACGCTCCGAACTTCGGTCAGAGACATCAGTAAAGGACTGGATTTGCGCTTCTCCGAGCCGGTGGTGGCATATTAAATTTAGACCTCGGCAATCTGTCATGAAGTCTTGCACAGTCAGCACCCTGTTCGCATGATGACCAAGGCAGAGCCAGCAACAGCTTCACTCAGCCAGCGCGTCACACCAAAGTCTCACAGACTCGTTACATATTACCCCAACAAGCTGGACGCCACGACTCGTAAAATGACGGCGGCATAGTTGACCGCAAGCCGCAGCGTCCCCCCCACACTGGGATAGAGTGGCACACCCAAAAAAGGCATTTGCAGCCTTTGCGTCACTATCTCAACCGATTTGAATCACATGGGTGGCCTTCGAATGCTGCTGTGCGCAACTACCACGCAAAGAACCTCAGCCCCAACGCATACGAATGCTGCGGCCCGCTCCCTCCGAACAGTTTTGGCATCTGGCGGTAGCGCGCAAACTGCACCAGCTTGAATTGAACAGCACCATGAGGCCGCTTTTCTACAAAGTCGCCTCTGGGAAAAGATGAAAAGCGGACTACGACCTCTTATGTCCATGAAAACGGAATAGCTACAGTCAGATGCTCTTCAATGACGTATAGTAGGTGTTGATTGAAATGACGCAAGGAATTCCCTTGTAGATTGCAGTTATACGACGCCGAAGCTGGAGACAATGACGGCATGAATAACAACATTGGATGATGAGGACAAGAACAAAAGAAAATTAACATAGATGGCAGTCCGGCGGGATAGCAACACTAAACCGAACGAAGAAAAAAAGCAAGGAAGGAAGATATCCAGGGGAATGACATGCAGCATCGACCTATCCAGCTATTCCGATCGACACATTCCTTAGTGATGATTTTGGTCTTCAAAACAACTTTGCAGCACTGGCTAGCAATCACTGTAGTCACCAAAGAAATGAATGATGCCGTCAGATAAATCAAAGGCTCTCCTGATTCTAACGTGAAGTTTAGACCATTTTAGTGCAGTGCGAAGGGATGCACACCTCCCATCACAAGTGAATGTGCAGTAGGCAGTACTGGAAGAGGATGAAGTAGAAGCACTCATGCGCGCCAGCAGCTTGTTAAGTATATAGGGGGATAACTAACATTTCTGATAACGTGCGTTAAGCTTGTTGTATTATCCGCAAGAAAGGTAGAAGTGCCACTGCTTGCCAACATTCTATCCCTGTCATGGCAATTATCAACCTTATCAGATCCCGCCACTACTCCGCTGTTACATTAAGTCTAGATCGTTGTGGCTGCCTTCGTCACTTATGTCGCTGCAGATATTGCCAAGAAACCTGAATAGTTCAGACGGAGCTGAGAGAAAACTCGTCAAATTGTGCCGTTTCTTCTGACTGTACGTAGCTGTTCGAGAGGACTCAGAGAAGTGACGAGCGTAGCAACGCGACTTGCCTGTGTCGACTTGGTCTCAACCCCTTTTTGGAGGCGCGGATGATTCAAATATATATTGCTGTACGAGTGGTATGTAGCTTTGATTCCATTGAGATTTCATGGCTCGAAATGCCGATGCTGTCCACGGACGCAAATACGAAAAGAACAGAAAAAGATAGAAGGGAAGAAAGACGTTCATGGCCATGCTATCAGCCTTAAAAAGCTTTTTGGTTTTACCCCCAAAGTTTTGAATGGGAAGAGGCCGGGCATTTACAAATGTTATCAGACTTCTAGCACTGAAGGCAGAGAGTAGAACGTTTAGTGTCTACTATTCGCGGTCGTTTCCAGTAACTTGATGGTCCTGTTCAATGACTTCTAAATCCTTTGACAGTAATGGACACATTTATGGAGCAACGTCCCTCCCAAACACGGTGTTATGTGACTGCCGGGGACTAGGTAGTGATTCCTTTTTTGACTTTGTTATCTTGGTAGATATTCTGCAGCATCTCGGAGAATACAGTTAAGCATATCGAGCAAGTTGAAATCTTGGCACATCTGCTCGAGCCTGCGCAGAAACTCACTTCAAACTGCGCCTCATGTTCCAGACTCCGGCGTCCGCAATCATCCAGTGCCGCTGAAATCTGGTGACCGTGCCCAAGGATCATCGCGTTCATCTGAAGCTGACAGGGGAATAATCTGACTGACTCGGCATTCACCGGATGCCATTGACTCGGGCGCAGCCCAAATGGTGACGATCTTCAAATGAGAAGCAAGCAAGCCCTGGGCCGATCTAGAAATCCCTTCTGTTCACATCCCTGCAAGAGTAACCTGTTCCTTCGATGCCAGAACGACTTTTCCTAGATGCACACATCCCTTTAGTACAATATCATTTAAATCCTACCAAATATGCACAATACCTGGTTGCCATAATAAATCAGTTATGCACCGAGATGTAAGGGCATCTATATGAACAATGAATTGGAAGATAACCATTGTCACGTTGTCATCACTAATTTAAACTGTGCCGTTCCGACTAAGGCTTTATCACTAAGTGCTTTACTGTGTGAAAGGTCAGAGTCAAGTGGTCCAAGATCAGCCAAGATCTAACTTGAAGATGCGGATAGAAAGATTGCTCTAAGCTCTGGGTTCCCGAAATAATGGATGAGAAATACTGCGCAATTATAGTCTCATAAGTTCCCTATGTTGTCACAGGGCGATATGAGGTCTAACAATTACACACGTCATGTCTGAGCAAATGCTTCCTGGATGAAATGCTGACGGTTGTTGCACGTGCATATCCATAGGATGGACGACATCAGAATGGCACAAGATGCACCCATCCAAAGCATGTCTTCGGTGATCCAGATTGTCATCGCAACTTGCACTGCTCGACGGTTGTTACGAAAACTTATTCTGCATGTCTAATGCATAGAACATGAAGCACCACACCTTTTGGATTTCAAGTAGTCACACATCTTAGTGCAAACATCTGACCTTTGTGTAGCTTAGCATTTCTGAATGTCCTACGTTAGTACCAGGAGACAGGAGTGGGACCTTGTTCTCATGTCTCCGCCAAAAAGGACTCGTCTCAGGAGATTCAGAAAAAGTATCCCGTCGGATCTAATCCAGCATACGTGCGGCTCGAATTAGAGGTGTGGGCACAACTGCTCTTTCGACTCGCGATTGGATCCGAATTATCTGTGTGCTCTTTGATTGGCCATTTTCCGTGAAACCAGGCCACCGCCATTGATTACCAGCCGACGGGATGATGGAGTGCTTGCCATCATGCGAGTGACTTAGAACTTGAATCACTTATCTCAAACCTGTTCGGAGTCCGGTCGTTCGCCGTACCGATTTCAGACTGGTCTCTACGAAATTCGGCCATCAGTCTTTTTCTATAAATATTGTGGCCTCGCTGAGTTTTCTGATGTGTGCTTCTATCCGTTCCATCATTCATCGTCTCAGTATCACGACTTGTCATTCTTTTCTTCCTACGAAATATGCAGCTCTCGACGCTCTTTATCTCTGTCATTATGCCCTTGGCGTGAGTGCTTTTTCACGGTAATATCACACACATCCTGCTAATTATAACTAGGGCGATGGCCGACACTCATGCCAGCTGCAAGTGCAACGGAGATGATCTGTGTACTTCAAGAGCGTGCAACGGCTATGCATCTGGCCAGAAGTTCTTCAACATTCCGACGAACGCTGTTGGACCGCCAACTTCCCAGCCTAAGGATGGGGTGAGTCGAAGTCGCCGAATGGTTTGGAAGGACAAGTCTAACGAATGGCACTCCAGAGATGCTTTTCTATCTTCAGTGATAACACGCAATTTCTTGTTTTTGAAGGCCTTGGGGGCAATGAGTTCAAAGCTGAGTGCCTGAAGGCTTGCAATAGCGGCTCTTCATGCTCGTAATTGATTGGAAGAAGATCGACTTGGCGGAGAAATAGTATCCTCCTCAGCAAGCCGGATTGAAACCGGCGTTTCTAGCTACGCAAATTCATTTATTTCATTGTACAACTTATCCGAGGACCTCAAACGTTTGGTCTATGACTCCGTTCAATAGATCGAACGTGTACCTGTTTGAATTAGATTCCCAAAGATGCTACTGAAAGAGTGATAGCAGTGAAGTCTCCGTGTCAGATAATCTTCATCCCACCATCGAAGTGCAATCAGGTGCTTCTAATGGAACCCTTTTCGTCACCGTATAAGACATTGATATCCAGTGGTCCCTCATTAGAGTCCATTGACTACTGAAGCGACTGTACCTGAATATCTTCCCCGATTAGAGTTCTACTATCAGCCAGGTTCTTGGTTTGCAGGCGGACTGCTATGTTAACTTCATCATTCAGTTGGATGCTATGTTTCATCTCTATTGTTCTTGAGTATTCGTCCTTATTTGTTGCTCTGATCGTCTCTGTTACCAGCCATGCTGTCTGTGTTGCGATATTTGCTTTCCTTTCATGTCTCTTCATATAATGGTCTCAACAGTGCCTTCCGTCAAATGTACACGGCACCTTTGCTGATAAATAGAAACCAGTGGGACTTAATTCTTCGCTTTTATCACCATTTGAAGCCCTGCTCAGAGTATATGAACGCAGAATACCGCAAAGCTGTCACAATGATAATACGATGAGCACGTACAATATTCAGTTGATTACTCGAAGACCGATTGCGTCATATACTCGGCTGTTGGTGTCACAGAGTTTGGGTCTGCTGCTCAGTATCCCACTTTGCGCAAACTATCACAAGTCAAAATATGCAGCTGCGGCCGAATTTAGAGTAAGGAATTTCTCGAGAAACTGAACGGAACTTGTCTCATTCAATCAGAAGAAACCACAGAGGTGTGATGGTAACATGGCTACAGCTTACGTCCTCGTCAGTGCCTGGTCAGGATGAAGAAAGGGAGCAATCGGACGTGTCAGCCTTGTATCTAAGAAATGACACAGTGGTTAATTACGACTTCGTCCGTAGAAACTGGCACAATTATCAAGCCTTCAACCGACCGGTGTCAACTTTCTACTCATAGGGGCAATCCTATGAATCAAACTTATCATATGTCGGTGCGGAAGAGTTGCTCGCTGGAACGGTTTCCTGAGCGAGATCCGTTAACTCTACGGGGAGGGAGGCGCGGATAGCAGCGGTGGTGGGAGTCTCGGCCCTGGGTCTCGGGCTTCCGCTCCGAGAGTTTCACGGCTTCAGTGTCCATATTGTCTGGTCTATTGGGAATGAATCACACAACAACATAGCTTGTCTGGCGAATTGACAATTCAAAAGACCTTGACAAGAAAAGCCACTACTTGGGTTCACACCTATAGTTAGGAAGCTGGAACGAATCACATTGTCAGTCTGGTCATAGAAAAATGGTTCTTCGTGAGAACCTCGATATTGGATGACATCGGAAGAATTGAAGAATACTCCGCGGTTTACAGCAAAGATATGTGAGTTGCATAAATGTATGTGGGTGGTCAAAATAGTATGATATTAGCTCCACCAGCTTCGGGAGCTTCGAACATCTGCTTGAACAGCAGGGGTTCGCTTAACTCTTTGCTCGAATGTAATCCTTCTTCTTCACAGGATGATACAGGCCCAGCTGTCTAACTCCTATTGTAAATGCTTCGTCTTGATGCAACGCTTCGCTGTTTGTAAGCTTCCGGTTCATGTAATCAACGCTTCAAACTCTCAAAACCTTTAACGCCGAACAAATGCAAGACCAAGCTGTTTCTGGTCATCCAAAACGTCTCAGCACGACTTGTCAAGAACACTGCGAGGAGTTAGTGATGATGAAAAGGCTTCCGAGAGTCCACAGTACTAACCATTGCTGCGTTTGACATCTCCCGTTCGTCGGGTTGGGGTACTGGCCCGACTTGGGATCACACTTGACAGTCTTGCCTCCCGTACAAGTTGCGCCAATGAAGTTGCCCCATTGAGCGAACGTCGCCGAGTAGTCGTCGCCGTGCGCTGTCCAGGCGCGCCAGATGTCGAAGTTGCCGGTAAAGGTCGAGAGGCCGGCTGCGCAAGCGCCCTGGCCCGCGTTCGTCGGCGAGCCGGGTTGCCAGCTCGCACAATCAGGCCCCATGATGGCTACCAGGCCAAGACTCGCTTCATTGTATGCTTCGTCGGCGTTTGCGGCGCAGACAGTCACTTGGCAATGTACTTGTGTGCATCCTGACGCCAGAATTGATCGGCACTGGAAGAAAACCAGCAGGAGAAGGCTGAGGCTGCATGTCGGTCAATTCCTGTACAATGCCAAGCCCTTTTGCAGAAGAAACACTTACAACCTGAAAGACATTGACATTGAGCTTGAACTCATGGTATGAAAGAAGTCGGTGTTGGCCGAGTTTTGGCTTTTCTCTATGCTCGGTATCCCAGGTTGTTTCGGAGGTGTGAAAAACAGGACGCGTTGGGTTCCCTTGGCCAGTGCGACGAGCTCTGATCATGCAATCAATTGAACTCTTAAAAGACAATCGGGGAAATTTGCGACACCTTAAGGGAATCCTGGCTTGAGATTTCATCCCACGTTTCCCGATTCCATCACTAATACAAATAAGGGGCACGACTCGCTTTGGACTTCCTCCAGCCATTCAAGAAACTGAGGGATGGCACGATTGCTTTTCGTCATGGCGAACTTCTAAACTTGTCAAAAACTGAGAAAATGAAGGAACACTTGCCATTCGAGCACGTTTTCCGCCTGGGCCAGTAAGAACGACCACGTGGGTGGAATTTTCACCACGCTGCTCCTTGATACTGACTCGGTCCGGAGGCTGTGTGCGCTTTTTCGGTTTTGAAGTCCTGGGAACACCCTCATATTAAATATATCATATAGCACTGATGACCCACATTAGAGGATAGCTAATTAAAACCCCCAATGTGCATGAAATTTGTGACAGTTCCGATCAACCGTGAACTCCATCGATCTACGGTGGGCACGGCTGAACCGGCACCAATGGCAGCTGTTATAGCACACATGTGGTCGATTTGTTCGTCGCTGAGCGCAACGTACAACTCGTGATGCGACTCAGTTCTGCCGGCCCGTACCGTGGCCCTGTGGTAGGGCGTTCACCATGGCAAGTTGTCGACGATGTTAATATGCCGGTACCAGCATCGCGGTTCGCTTCAGCAAGATCCGACGATCTCTCATCGTTTTTTCCCCAGTCGTTCGCTTGATACCCCTTATTCGTTGCTTTGGAATTCTTTTCTTTTTCCAGCCTGTCTCTACCTTGTTACAACGATGGTTAACGTAGCGTTTGTTCTTCTGGCTGCCACTGCCACCGCCTCACCCACCTCACTTTGGATCCGAGACACGCCAAAGTGGGAAGACGTCAAGTGCACCGATACCAACATCACAGACGCTAAAGTCGCATCCAACGTCCGCTGGCAAGCTGCCGACGCCAACACATCTTGGGACGCCGCTGTCGCTGCCTGGCATAATTATGCACCTGGAGATGGCCAGGTTCAACTCAAGTTCCCGGCCTTCATCAGCGACTTCTACGGCGGCCCTGAAGGATGGGATTGCCAAGATCCCGTTAATACCCCTTGTTCAACGACGGTTCAGTGCGCGGCTACCAAAACACCAGCAGGGTACGCTACATACCTGGCTCTTCCTAAAGTTACACAGATACACTTGGCTAACTTTCCAAATAGATTCCTTGTTCTCAACTCCTTCGCAAAGTTGCACGACGTGAGATAAAATCATAGTCTGTTTCAAAGGCCATCGCTAACCGGTCACAAGATTTTCCAAAAATATCATGAAGCGCTGCAAGATGCCCAGCTCAGTCTTTCCGCCGTAATTGGAGACTTCACCGGAGCTTTTGCCCCCCAGTTGAAGGCTCAGGATGATTCAACCCTAGTCAAGATTGTGCTTGATGTATTGCAATTTGGTATTGGTTTGTCTTCTGCGGGACTTTGGAACATCGGTAGGTCTCTCTCGTTTTGATGACCGAAAGCCTTTTTGCTGATTAGAGAAGTTATCCATGACGCCGCCATTTTCGCTACCAGCGCCTACAGAAGTTTCGCCAAGGATACCTTCAACAGCGCCATTGCTTCTTCATTCGCACTAGCCAAGGATACCACCAAGGCGTACGTCGTAATCTCGCTGACTTATCCCGAAGGAAGATGCTAACACAACACATCAACAGCGCGAAAGACTCCGCCAGCGTCCAAAACGACCTGTCGTCCGCCATGGGCACTCTATTCGACGTATGGAAAAAGACTCAGAACGATTACTTGTCAGAAGTCTTCTCTGGGTCAAACAGCACCACGAACAACATGCTTTCGGGACTGATCCGCGAGGGCATGATGAACATGGTCCCTGACGACATCAACCTCTCAGAAATGAAGGATAACGTTCAGAAGATCTTGCTTGGACAAATGATTCCCATTGCCTGGTCTGTAGCGCCGGCTGGATTCCAACCTTTTGTGCTGTAAGTCAAGCTTTTCTCAACCAAGTATTCGTCAACTTACACAATCAAACAGCAAGACGGGAGACGCATGCTCAGACACCATGCCCAAGACGCTAGACCCATACATGGACGAAGATACGCACAAGAAGTCAGGTGTCTGCTGGAACGGAAACCAGTTTTATGTTCTCACCATTGGAACGTACCGAGTCGACGTCCAAGCCGACACACCCGGCCTTCCCGACTCAGAACCGCCTTTCCAGCAACTTGCTGGTGGCACACACGATATTTTGGATGGAAAGAGCTGGGGTGGCATCACGTTAGACGACATCGTCATTAGCTCTTACAGCGGCTATCTGGCCAACGGCAACCGCAACGGCTACAACATGTCCTTGGATACCAGCAGTGGACCTGTGGACGAGCTCATGCTTTCGGGTGGTGTGCGGACTCCTGGGTTCTTCTCGCTTCCTGTGTGCACGAGCATTTGGAACACCTTGATGAACGTTGCTGGGAGTCCAGAGGGCAAAAACTACTACCCATGCGGCGTTGTTGTTGAGAGGACGTATCCTCAGTAATGCACAGCGGATGAGCCACACTGCAGGACAAGTGGCCTTTAGAATTAATGACAAACCTTGATGTTCATTCAACCCGATTCCGAGATTTGATGTTATGCCTTAAAGCTTTGCTTTCCGCTGAATGTCTGAACCAGGAATGCATAGACACTGTGGTAGACATTTGGAGCTTGCGGTCCTCCAACTAGAGTCGACGGTCGTGATGGGATACGAGTCAACGTTTTCGTTGCCTAATTCTCAAGATAGTAGTCTTCAGGTTTCTCTTGCCGATATCTAGTCACGGTCAATGAAGAATATTGATGAAAGGGTATTAACCAACGCATAACCCAATAAGAGTTGAAAGTGTAGTATTCCACCCACTGCTATCTTCGCCCGACTCATTGAGGAAAGGCTTCACCGACATTGAACGCGCTATCGAACGTTGGACATCATAATGCCATTCCAATCTATGTACCCTAGACATCTATTATGTAGTAAACATTGAATCCCCCCATGAAATCTACAGCCAGTTATGATAATAGTTCCGCTTTAATGCAATAAAACAGGAAGAAAGAAAAGTGTCCACCCAAATGCTATCCCGAGATCTACCCGTGAAGGTGGTACAATCTAAGATGCTGCAGTAGTGCGCGTGTGGTATCAGAGTGACGAGGTAAGAGAGGCGAACTGAAGGGGAGATGAGCCACGCTCACTCCGCCTTCTTGGAGGTCTTGGTGCGGAGCTTCATGAGAAGGTACACCAGGGCGTAGGAGCTGATGGCGAAGATGACGACGATGGCAGCATCGCGCCAGCCATAGTAGTACTCCTTGAGGTTCACGGTCTGCAGGTAGTCGCTGCCGTCGCGGTACTGGCAGACCTTGCATCCGGAAGTGGCATCGGGGTTGATGAGGTTGCTGGAGGAGCCCATGCCCATCATGTAATCGGCCAGGTAGTTGGCGCAAGTGGTGCCGTTGGGAGGATCGAAGAGGGCGAACTCCCTTTCCTTGCAGGTGACTTCCGTTCCCCAGATGTCGAAAACAAGCATGCTGCCCATGAGGTAGTTGAAGGGGTTGATCCAGTACCTATGTAAGTGATTAGCGAAATGTCAAGAAACAAGTGACAAAAAGGAGATTACTTACATCCAGTACTTCCAGAAACTCTGAAGTTGATCGTATGATACGAGAACACCGCAGAAGGAAACCAGGATTCCGATGAGCAGCGGGTTGACCAGGGAGGCAAAGACGGCGTTGGGTGCGTAGGCGGCGATGAACTGACCGATACCCGTGTACACAAACTCGTACATGAGCATAACGAAGAAGGTGGATCCGGCGCGGGAAGACTCAGAGGGGAATCCAACAGTGTAGTACCAGCAGACGTAGTAGAGCACGGCGCAGATGATGAGGTACGGGATCTCAGAGACGATGAGTCCAGTGACGAAGGCAATCCAGGAGTACATCTTGGACTTCTTCTCACGAGTCTCGAAGATGTCGCGGCGGTCGATGAAGAGAGGTTGAACTTGAGCCAACACACCGGGCGCGACGAAGATGAAGTTGAAGATCGTGAAGAGACGCATCTGGAGGTCGCCAACGGAGTCACCAATCATCCAGAAGGAGAAACCGTTGAAGAGGGCAGAGAAGATGTGAAGAGCGAACTTGTTGTTGACGTAGTCGATGTTGCGGTAGAGGGACACGTTCATGCGATGGGTGACGATCTTGGTCTGGTCCCAGAGAGAAAGAGCAAACTCGTGACCATCGTCGACAGTACCAGGAGGCTTGGAGGCGGCGTCTTGGATCATGTGGTCGAGTTCCTTGACAACGGCCTCATGCTCAGGAGAAGATAGCCACACCTCGTTCCAGTCCTTGCCCTTGGACAGGTGGCCGGAGACGACATCAATCATGTGCTCAGCGGGGTTAGCCTCCTCGGGGCAGGGGGCACCGTATCGACCAAAGTAGGAGCGGATAGTCTTCGCGTTGTCGCCAATGTCGCCGAAGTAGACAGTCTTGCCGCCCTTGGCGAGAAGGAGCAGGGTGTCGAACTGGGAGAAGAGCTGGGCAGAAGGCTGATGGATCGTGACGAGGACGGCCTGGCCTGCATTCGCAAGCTTGCGAAGGAAGCGAACGGTGTTGTACGCGGACTGTCCATCGAGACCTGAGGTAGGCTCATCAAGGAAGATCAAGATACTGGGCTTGGAGACGAGCTCGACACCGATCGTGACACGCTTGCGCTGCTCGACGGACAAGCCGTTGCCGACCTTTCCAATGAGAGTATCGGCCAGGTCGTGAAGCTCCAAAAGATCAATAATGGTGTCAACGTAGGCAAGCTTCTCCTCGCGGGAAGTGTCACGGCTCTGTCTGAGCAGGGCTGAGAACTCGAGGGCTTCCCTGACGGTGGCATAGGGTTCGTGAACATCGAGCTGCTCGCAGTATCCGGCGGAACGTTGGAAGGAAACAGGGAGAGGGCGACCGTCAACCATGATGGATCCGTGGATGGTACCTTCTGTCTTGCGTTGAGCGAGGACATCGAGTAGGGTGGTCTTTCCAGCACCAGATGAACCCATCAAAGCTCCCAGCATACCCTAAGGAGGAGAAGGTTAGCGAATCTTTCAAACATTGTGCACCAAGAAGACCTACAGGCTTAACATATCCTTGAACATTGTCCAGGAGTTTGCGGTCTCCGGAGGGAGTCTTGACAGTGTAGGTCAGGTTCTTCCAAGTAAAGATGGAGGTGTTGCGGACAAGGTTCTGGTCGGTCTCGTCTCCACTGGTGTTGCCGTTGGCATCACGCTTCTCGTTGTCGCTCTTGTTGCCCGAAGCTTCTTCGGTAGTTTGAGCTTCCTCGTCATTCTTCAGGGCTGCGGTGACCTTGGCGTTCTCACGAGGGATCAGGAGGGAAGCACCACCCTCGGCGGCGGAACGCCAGCGCGAGGTGAAGATGACCGTGAGAGCGATAAAAAGCACCCACCAGGCCCAGACAATGCCGAAGTTGCGCCAGACATGGCTGTGAGAGTAAGAGAGGGCTGACAGGTACTGATCACCCATAAAGGAGGTCTGGCCTTGAGTGGCACCGGGAACTCCAGCGCAGGACTGGTGGTTGGGGTCAGTGTAGCCGGGTCCGTTCGGGACAAGGTTGTTGCCAACGCAAGGAAGAAGCTGGCCATAGAACTCGGTCGACATGAGAGAGTCGAAGGCGTACGCCAAGGGATTCTGCGAATAAATAGTCAGCAAATGATCGGGAGCAAAATACTTTGCGTGGTGCTTCGGGGAGGTGCGTGTGCACGGGCCAGTCGGTGCGGAGTGCGGAGACCCACACCGCGGCGCCGATGTCCGGAATGTCCGGAGCATCGCCGGAATATCACCAGAATCATTGAAAATCAATCATAAAACAACCACAGATCAAATAAATCCCAGAAAATCACTCACAATCCAGAAGAGCCACACAAACCACGGGTGCATTTGTCCCTTTTGAATCATGTAGCCGCAGTACATAATTGTCGCGGAAACGATGAAGCCGGATGCCTTCGAAGCGCCGTCGAATGTCGAGAAACTGGCACCAATGAAACGGAACATCGCGGTCATACACATCGTGGTGGCAAACACGACGACCCAAAAAGTGAAGAAGGCAGACGCGCTCAGTTTAAGCCCGACCATGAAGTATAAGACCACGGAGAAGACCGAGACCTGGAATATCAAGACCGGGATATCGGCGGCGACCTGGGCGATACAGAAGGCGGCGGGATGGTAGTAGGCGAAGGACTTGTGCTTAATAAGCACAGGACGACCGGTGAAAGAGTTGGTCACTTCGGACATGGACAGCAAGCTGTTGAACAAGAGGGCGAAGAAGAGAGCACCACCCTTGGAGAACAGACCACCAGAGTTGTTGGGAGCGTTGTAGAAGAGAGAACCGGCGATGAGGGCTTGGACCAAGGTAGACACCTGAGTGATGATAAATGTGGCCTTGTCACCCCAGATGATCTGGTACTGACGCTGGATACACGCGCCGACCTGGGTCATGAAACTTGTTGTGAGGGCACTGTTGGCGGGAAGCTGCTTGTGCTTCTCGTTGGCAACACCTTGCTCGAACAGCTTCGTCTTCTCCTTGGCTGCTTCTGTCGTGGGGAAATTGTACTCGGCGATCATGCGGGGGTAGATGTCCGACTTTTCGTACTCTGCGCGGAGGGCAGTGGCGGTACGGGGGAAGGTCTTCTCGAAGCCGGGACGGATGGCTCTTTCCGTGGGAACGGTGACACCGGTGAGGAAGTCGGCGACGTTGGCGCCGTCGGAGCAGATGAAGCCGAGCTGCTCCATGAAGGGACGGGCCTCCTTCATGGGTCCGTAGTACATCTCCTTGCCGTTGTCGAGGACGAGAACCTTGTCGAAGAGGTTGTAGATACCGTTACCGGCTTGGTAGAGGGTGACGATAGAGGCGAGACCAAGGACGTCGGTCATGGCACGGACTGCCTTGGTGTATTCCAGGGCACTGTAATGATGTTAGTCCAACTCCTCCATCCAAAGCATCAGATGAGGGAGTAGCTTACGTGCTGGCGTCCAGTCCTCTGGTACTGTTATCCCAGCAAAAGACCGAACCTCTCGTCGCCATGGTCTCGATGATAGAGACACGTTTCCTCTCACCACCAGAAACACCACGAACAAACTCGTTGCCGACCTTGGTGTCGAAAGTGTGCTGGATACCCATCGACTCCAACAAGAAATCCCTGTTCTCCGCTCTCAACTCCTCGTTGGACGAGACACCATCGGGGAGGTGGAAGGGAATTTTGAGACGGGTTGCGAAGTCCATAGTCTGGCCGACGGTAAGGGTGGGAAAGAACAGCTCCTCTTCGGTGTTCATGACGATTTGGCCACGATACCTCTCCGCCTCCTTGTGAGACATGGAACCGTAGTGAACGTCGCCGGTGACTGAAGAGTATCCGCGGCGGTGGTTGGCGAGAATGTTGAGTAGTGTCGTGCATCCGGATCCAGGTCTTCCGAGAACCAACAGCATCTCGCCGGGCTTGACGCAGCCATGGGAGTTGTCGAGAATCGTCTTCAGGGGCGGCTTGTGGCGGGACTCCTTGACGAGTTTGGGAACGTTGAACTGTGATAGGACGTTTTCGTGGATCGACGCGTCGGCGCTGACGGCCTGCACCATGAGGTTCTGCCATGTCACACCCAGCTCTCTCGCAGGGAAACCAGAACGCTCATCTCTCTGCCTGACGGCCTCGATCTTGTGCTTCAGATGCCAGGTGGTGTCATCGTCTGGGAGTTGGGCGAGCTCGAGCGACTGCTCGTAGTTGGAACCGTTGTTGAGCGTGCCGTCGGACTCCATGTTGCCTTCGCGAGAGTACGATGAGCCGACTTCTTGTTTCTCGGATGTGAAGTTCATCGTGCACACTATCTCGAAGGACTTGAGTCGAGAGCACGCTTGATAGCAAAGAAGCAAGTCAAAAGCATGGGAACATCCTTGGGTGTGTGGGAGGTCTTCTATTTGTTATCTCTAGTCATTTTCGTCATTTGCTGTTGCCCCTAAAGTCCGGCCGGCCCGCCGATGGACTTCGGCCACATGGGCAGAGATTACGACCCGATCAGAAGCTACCAGAGATCTCTGTGCAACAAGCAAGCACCCCTAGCATGATGGAATAACGGGTCCAAATCGGGGCAAGCGGAGTGAATGTGATAAAGGAGGGCACGCCATGGCAACAAGGTGACCCGTCATCCCGTGTCTTCGATGACAAAATTTCGTCCGAAAGCTTACTCTCCAGGCGCCCCCAAGCACGCTGCACGACGCCATTGTTGTCCGAAGGTGAAAAAAAATGTTTCGGGACCGTGGCCCAAGGCCCTGGGTCCGCTGAATAATTGTTTTTCCTTTCATCCCACTTGCTTCCAAAGACCAAACACGGCACTCTGGTTGGATGAACCCTGCATGCGACGGCGTGGCAGCTGGGCGCTCGGGGTTGGTTCCCTGGCCGAGGCGACGGGATGCCGTGGGCCAGGCCCAGGCAGATCCCTTGAAAAGACCCGAGAGCCGCAGTGAGGCTCACCAGTCAGACTCGGTCTACTGTCCCAAAGCAGCGAGAAGGCCGCTTACTCAGCGGCGAGTTGGACATTTTTGGGACGGTTCGTAGGGCTTGGTGTTGTTTCGGGGGGAGGTTGTTGGTGCCGAACGAGTCGGGGCGGCGTGTCTCGGAGCACCGGGCACGGGCGCAGAGTTTGGAGATGACGGTGGAGCACGCCTGAAGTTTTGCGTTAAGGTTTCCCCGTGAGGACCAATTAAAGCACGGGGCGTGGAGGATGACGCTCCCCTTTTAGCGTTGACCGCTTAGTCAGGGGTGGTCGAGTGCCGCTGAGTCAGCGGGCCGTTTCCATACATCTACCGAAGGGGGGAATGACTGCCGTAAACAGGCGTGTTCTTGATTACTCGTGGTGCGAGCAGAGAGAAAGAACGGCGGACGACTGGCAAACCGGCTTCCCTACCGAACGCGAGACGGATTACCTCACTGGAGCTATTCCGGTCCCTGGCGACACCAAAGCAGCGTGCCGCGGAGTGCGGCTGCTAACGCGCGAATCAGAAGCCAGGAGTGAGGGTCAACATGAGGAAGAGAGCGTGTGATTCCTGTCACAGGAGAAAGGTATGCTTCCGGCCCGTCTATCGTGGACTCAAGTTTGTTTACCTGTCTCAGACGACATGCTAATCTGTTTTCATTCTTTCAAGATTCAATGTGACGGGGCCGTGCCGCAATGCAACTGGTGCAAGCACCATGGGATGGCATGCACTTTCAACCGCGCCACCAAGGTGAAGAAGCGAGTGGCCACAGCTAGGTGAGTTATCCCTGCGGAATCGGCCCCCACCCAACCCCTATCTCTCTCTTTTCTCGATGAATCATCGAACGGAGCATCAAAGATTTACGACGTCCGCAGGGCTGGATCTGAAAAGGACCTAGTCGAGCGCCTCAACCGTATTGAACAAGCTCTCGAGGCGGCTCGGCGGAACCAAGGCACCCAGGATGCTGGGGATGAGGGGCGGGACCCATCCATGTCCCCATCGTCATCATCGGCGCCAATGTCAACCGTCGGGCCGGACCCCCCGGCCGCCGACGGGACCCCGGAGGCATCCCAAGTCCGAGCCTATGACTCATCTATACGGGCATCCGGCGCTACGGTGGGTAAGATGCACTTTGCCGGCTACTACATGGGCGATATCAGCTCTTACAATGGTATCCCGTTCTTCTCCGCCGACGGGCAAGACTGGATTCGCTCCCGGACGGGCGAAGATGCCTCCATCAACACTCTATTTGCTCTTGGCCCGCTGTGGCAGACCCAGCACCCGGTCCCCATCCTTCTGGGGTTTCCGCAGACCAACACTGGAGGTGAACTTCCTAATCGGGTAACTGTCGAAGAGTACCTGGCGCTCTTTCGTGCCTCTCACTTTGGGCTATCGTTCCCCCTTATCGACCATGCCTTGTTCATGGAAACAATCGAACTGGCTTACAGCTCGACTGACGGTTCACCGAGTCTCGAGGTTGTGACAGCAAAAGCTTGTGTATTTTCATTCTTTGCCGTTGTCTCTCTTTTTCAGGATGAGTGGAAGTCGGTGCCAGAGATTGATGGCGAGGCGTGTGCGGGAGCAGCTCAAAGTCTGCTGGCAATGATCCTCCAGGATACCAATATCACGGCTCTTGAGACCGTCTTCATGCTGGTAAGATTCTGGATGCGAGGCAATTGCCGAAAGGTTACTGACATATGACTTCCGTAGAGTTTGTATCATCTCTTCTGCGGCCACCTCCAACAAGGGGCTATGTTCCACTCGGCCACATGTCGAGTCCTGTTCATGCTTGGCGGGCATCTTGAGCCCGGGACAAGCCGCACCCCCCACCAGTCGCCAAAGGCTGGGGACGACCATGCTTGGCGAGTGAGGAACCAGCTTCGGCGGCTGTTCTGGCTGTCGTACAAGCTTGACAAGGAGATTTCCCTGCGAACGGGTCAACCGCCGAGCATCGACGACGAGCACTGCGACCTGACTCTTCCGCAAATGGATTGGTGGACGCGAGCTTCTGACGACACGGGTGGTTCGCCATCATTTCTCGACGAGGCGACGATCACGTCAACGCTGCAACCAGATTCGCTGCAGCTGACCATCATCAAATCGAAGATCAGTCGAATGCTGTATTCTGTTGCGGCGCTGAAGAAGAGCGACGCGGAAATGCTGAGAGATATTCGCGAGTTGGATGATGAGCTGGAGGGATGGAGAATGTCAGTACCACAGTCGTATAGGCCGACCTTGACGTTCCCTCGAGGGACGATGACCATCAGGAAAGGTCGGCTTGGTATGGAGGAGATCATCCTCCACTTCGAATACCACTATCTGATGGCCATGATCCACCGAGCCAGTGGCAGGTGTCGATGCTGGGCAAGTGGTGAAGGTGGCGGTCTGGAGGGAGTCAGCTCAAGTCTTGCGCTATCCGTGCAAGCGAGTCGATCAACGCTATATTTCCTGCGAGCCGCTATTCACGGTGTTGAGCAGGTTGCGTTCTGGTAAGTTGCCGAAAGGAGTACCGTTAGGAGAGACCGAATCATTGGCTAACGTGACCAGGATGGTGGTGTTCTACCCCATGTCGGCTATCCTCACGATCTTTTGCAACCTGCTCCTGGATCCTCTGAATGCAAAGGCCGGAGAAGACATGGAACTATTGCAATCAGTACCGAAGCTGATCGAAGGCATGCGAAACCGCCGCCTGACGGCATACGAGGTGGCTCATGTCAAGATGATTGACGAATTCGTCCTGGAGTTGACCCGGCTTGGCACGTCTGCTATCGCTAAGGCCAAGCGCGAGCAACTGGCGAATTGATTTTCTTTGGATAAAAGGATCACTGTGTTTTATCAAGCAGGGCGTTTGGGTCCGGGGATCGTTCGGCTGGTCAAGACTTGTATGAGTGATTTGACGGAATGACTGGACACTAGTGGCTGGCGCTGATGTAGAAAGGCAACGGAAGGCAAAATAATGGTATATGGTATTCCTCTAGAACATTTCCATCTCCTGAAAAAGATGAGATCAGTGTCGCATGTCAGATGAAGGAGAACTTTAGATGTGGCCTGGGCTTGAGAGAAGACGACGTGGTGGTGGTTGCCAGCGCACGTGGGAAGCAGGTTTAACCGAGACTGCTGGACCGTGCTTTTTGGGGGAAAGCGGAGTACAGACCAATGGCACCGGGGGAATTCCGCTCCTCCAATGACCAACGAGATGCCCATTTTCCGTTTCCTTTCCTCTTTGCAACACTCACAGTTGCTTCTTGCACCTCACCTCGGAAAAGAGTCCCGGACTCGTTTTCTCGCCTGACTCTGGTCTCCGTTCGTTCAGTCAGTCGTGCGTTTTCACGATTGATTCCCGTCGCCCAGATCCATTTTCACTACGGGTGAAGCCGATTCCCCGTCCCAAAAGCACGCCGTTGAGAGGGTGCCACTCCAGCACCACGTTGCGGCCCCGTTCATCAAGATGCATCAGGCCAGACGTGAGAGCGACAGCCATCACTCCACCTTCGGCCGCTCCCTCCGAGATCAGTGGCAAGGCCGCTCATTTCGACCACATCTCATCTGCTCATCAACAACGTATATTCGAACGATTGGCTGGACCACGCGCCACCTGCCACATCGTGAATGGCAATGTCAATGGCCCGTCGTCGACCCTTGCATGTCAGCAGTCGCTAAGCGGCTAGGTCACAGCAGCAGGGTCCATCATCTCCACATTCGCGCATTGAGCCAACGAACTTCCAGTCGAATGATCACCAGAGTCGAGGCTGAATGGCCGGTTAATCTATCGATGCATCCTCTAGCTCGACATTTTCTGGGGTCCCCAGAGGTCCCGCCACACCCAGAACGCTTGGGACGGCAGCCATTCTTGGAATCGGCATGTCTCCGGCGGTGCATTCACTGCTCGGCCCCTTCTCCAAATCGTCCTGCCCTCGCGGCAACCCCTCCATCATGCCTTCCCCTCACGCACTGGGGTAGTTGGGGAACCCTGCACACCCTGTCCGTCCCCGCGAGGATGGCTCGTTGAAATACCAATGCCTCCTGTCGGCCGCAGCGGCCACTCGCCCTGCTGTCTCTCGAAAAGCACCACCACATGCGAGTCGAACTCGGGCAGGGTTGTCAAGTCCTTGTGCTGCGAAGGTCGAACATCTTTCCAACATTCGCAGCTTTTGACAGTATTCCATCAGCATGCTCGTCAACCAGCCAGTTCGTCCCCGGCCGATCAAGACTCGGTCTAGAGCAGGTTCGTATGAGCCTTCTCATAAGACAAAGTGTTGAAATCGTCTGACATGTGTTTTCCTGCCTTCAGGATGCAAATACTGGTAAGTGACTCCAGCCCTTCCCGCTTGTGAGAGCCTTTGCTAACGACTGACAGCCGAGACAAAGTTCGTCACTGTGATAGCCTCCTTCTTGACCATCTTGCTAACACTCGTGTTAGAGAAAGAAATGCTCCGAAGAACACCCCCAGTGCCTGCGATGCGTGCAAGCTGGTGTCGCTTGTGTGTATGAGCCTATCAAGAAGAGGAAAAGGAGGACGTCCACAAAATCAGCGATGTTCTCAGAGTCCAACGCCTCCGACGACTCGAGTAGTCCGACGGCTACTACTGACCTCCAAACGAGCCCCGACACGAGCGTCCTCACACCGCCTGACGTCGCACAATCCAATGCCAGTGTGCTTTCAATGTCGCCGATATCTACGGACAACCCTTTTTCTACGTCCATAGATGCGATTCTTCCTTTATGCGAGGACTTGGACGGCTCGTATGAGTACGAAATGGGTTACGAGGACTCCGGAGCTCTTGGAGAAGGCTTCACGACAATCACGGAACTTGGGTCATGCCAGAAGATGGCCGACACCGACTTCCAACTCCCGCTGGCCACCATGGATGGCAGTGTCCACTCAACTGACGAGTCATTCTTCTCAGCAAGCCTAGATATGTCTTGGAACGAGCCTTCGTGGTCGACAGCGTCTTCTCCACTTTTGAGCATGCTGCCCCCCTCCTTTCCCAGCGCCCCTGACTGCCCTGAAGACACAGGCTTGCTAGACCACTACTCTAAGGTCATGTTGCCGATGATGGGTTTCAGAGAAGGGGTCGGTAATCCTTATGAGCAGCACATCATTCCTCTTTCGCATAGGAGCTCTGCCGTCCGAAGCGCCATCTACGCCCTGGCCAGCGCGCATCGAGAATACGCTGGCTTAGAAAACACCGAAGGATCGGCTTGTTTCCACGAGCGAGCTGTCGCAGGCTTGTCGGCAATCATTGAAGAGGGCGATGGCTTCGAGGAGGCGCTCGCGACAATTGTATTGCTTTTGCAGTACGACTTGGTAGGCCGTCAAAATCTTTGCAAAATCTTTGAGACGTGAACTGCCACTGACTATCGCAGCTTATGCAACGAAGTCTGTCAATCATCACAAACAATCACCTTCAGGGGGCATGGCACATCATTAGTGCCATGCCGTCGCCGAAGAGTGTCAGCGTTGAGTTCTTCGAACAGGTCCGTCTCACGAATCACTAGACTTTCCAGTACTAATGGATTGCAGGTTTTCCGATATTTCGACGTACTCAACGCTCTCACCAATGGCTCGACCCCAGTATTTGCCGCACCTAAAGCCAATCGAGCATATTCACCAGGGAGCTCCCCACCCCCTTTTACCTTTAGCGAAGTCGACCCCGTCTTGGGTATGGCCGAAGACCTTTGGCCAACGCTGCATCGCTTGGGGGAATTGACTGCCATGAAGCGGGAACTTCAGAGTGCCATGGCCACAGGCCAGGCATCGAAGTTTGCTGTCCTTCGGACCGAGTATCAGACCACTTACAAGGCCATTGAATACGCTCTGGAGTCATGGAAGCCTACTCTACCTCCAGGCTTTAATCTTGTCAATCGGGTTGTTGATGGGCCTGCAGATGCATCCGAGACGGAACTTGCCAACGTTAGATGGACCACCAGTACAGCGCTTGCATACAGGCAGAGCGCCCTGGTCTACCTATACAGCACCATCTCCGAATACCCATCATCGCATGATCTAGTGCAGAAGCACGCACAAGCGGCCCTGTGGCATTGCGCGGCATCTGTTTCTCACGGTGGAGCCGGGCTCACCATGCTGTGGCCACTTTTCTTCTCTGCATGCCATGCGGTCTGCAGCCGGGACCGCGGCTTAGTGCGCCAAGCTTTCACAGCGTTCGGTTGTAAGAGGGGGACAGTCAATACAGAGAAGCCATGGGCTGTCGTCCAGGAAGTGTGGCGAAAGATGGACATGCGGGCCTATGGCAAGGAGCAGGTGGGCACTGAGGCTTGCCCAGGCTTGTGGAAGCAAGTTGCTGCGGACATGAAAATCGGCATCGTCTTTGGGTGAGGAAGAACCAGAACGGAAGGAGGAGTTGATCTCATTTCACACGCGGCGACGAAGAGCTGCGCTCTCTGAGTCACGGTGTGCTATTGTCACGACACAAAGGCGGCTACCCAAGGCTTTCTCGGCCGACGGGAAGAGGGAGGCACAGCAAACATCGGACTGCTAAACATCAGGAAAATACGGCGCATCGATACCCAAAATACCACAATCGCTTTTATTCCCACAAGATGAACTGCAGCACCAAAACTACTGATTGATAAGTTGAAAAATCGTTCTTTGGTCGTGCCCGTGGCTCAGCGGAGCAAACGAACCACCCTGTCAAGCTAATGCAGCTCATGATTGCATCCACTCCAACTACAGGACCCGCCACTCCTTCAGGTGAGTCGACGTGGCTCGACCAATGCCAACGCCACTGGCCTGATTGTCCGCCAACCAAAGTTGGGGAACACGGAGCCGCGTCTGATGACTAGGGTAGGTTTCCCCACAGGCCAGGGAGAGCAATTCAGGCTGATTGCCTTCCGCAGATCCAGAGACGGGAGGCATGTCAAATACTCGCATTCTGCGCAGACGGAGAGCAGAAGGCCAGAGCAGAAGGCCAGAGCAGAAGGCCAGAGCACTTGGGCCCCTGGCAGTCTCAAATTTCTAGACGCCAGTCATACGGGCCAGAGACCTTCATCTGCAAGCGCCTACCGATCTGGCCAAGCAATTTCTTCGTCCCATGTTTGCGCACACCCTCAGCTGTTCATCTCCATGCGTACCAACCACACGATGCAACGCAATGTGCGATCCCAATACCGGAATTCCATTCAGCCTGACGGGTTCTCGTCTCTGGAACCAAGATGCGACAGACTTTGGGTCTCGGTTCAACGAGAGGGGGCATGAGGAGCGGTCATTTACCTCTGCTCTGCACTCTTCTTCGCATCCTGGTACGATTGTGGCTTAATTAACGTAACTCATGTAAGTATGGCTGAGGCATGAACAGAGTCCGAGATGAGCTCATGCCGCTTGTGTTGTCCGGTCACGGGACGTGAGAGCAGCTAGATCAACAGTCAATCCAACCCGATGGGCTCGCCTGTTCCGCGTCCTGGGAGAAGCAACTGATCCTCCGTCGTCACACATCAGTGTGTATCCTGTCGCTCCTCGCCGTAACTGGACATGTCGGTGACGCATACAAGGCCGAGCAGACTGTCTACGACCTCTGACATTTCGAGGCTCGAAAACGGGCCGCATCGATGGTCATGTGACAGATGCAGAGACGGCACAGCTGGGACAACTGGCGAGTAAGCTTGTCTGGTTTGCCTGAGCGACCACAACACGCCTGCATGTGTCACTGCAGGCATGCAGAGCTCGCTGTCGCTCCAGCCCGCAATTAGCAGATGCCGAACCCCAAGGTCTCCGAGCCAGGGTCTTCTCCAAATTCCTTGAGATGGTGGTCTTACGCAGCGCCTTGTTCGTTTGGGTGTGTGTGGAAGCTGCGCGGCAGGCAAAAGGGCGCTGCACTCATCTGGCACGTGGCTCGATTCGACCATGAAAGGATGGCTGCTCACCAACCCACCTGGACCTGCCCAACGGCTTTGCGCCCGCAGCAGACAAGACGGAAGGATGAGATGTGAGAGATGTGTGGCGCTTTTAGTATGGAGGGCAGCGGGCGGGCTTCGGCGGCGGTGATTCGGTCCGGCGAGAAGTCTGCCCTCTCGTTGGCTCGTCTTGTGGCTCGGCTGGGCTTACCCTGTTGTCGTTGATTGGTCCTTAGGACACGGTAAGAGACGAGACATGCGGATGCTAGAAGGATTCAATGATTTAGATCCTGGGGAAGTTGCAACATCCTTCGACCCCGCGTGACGGGTTGCGGGTGTAGATGCGTGTTAATTTAGAGACACACTTTCGAGACTACCTAGTACCTGCTTCTGAGGACCCTTGAGGTTACCTTCTGTCTAGTCTGTCTAGCATAGAGGTGGCTGATGTCGTTGAATTGATTGGGGGCCAAGGAGTGGGATGCAGTCCAGAGTCGTTCATTGCTAGAGGCGCATTTCAAACAGAGGAGCTGAAGTTTTGCTACCCGGGCGGATACCTTTTACTAACCGGGAGGGGGGATACGTAGGTTATACCAATAGATTCTTTATTTTGAAAGTTCTTTCTTCCCTGTCGTCCTTGTCCTTACGACTATCGTCATCGTCGTCGTCATCCTTGTTGTCGTCCATACCCAATACTCGCCCGGATAGCAAAGTTCAATCTAAATACTGCATATTCCAGGACAACTGTCCGTCCGTGCCTGTCCGCCCTTGCCATGCTGCCAAGACCTGACTCGAGCGCAGGCTTTAGTACGGGACACACTCGCAGTAGTTACCCGGCAGACTTTTGATGTCAACGTTAGCTTGGACTGTACCTCACGATACTCAATCTATCAAAGTGAAATCAACTCACTGGCACAGGTTGTCTGCGAAACCACCGCAGTTTTGGGGGCAGTCTGCTGTGCTTTGGCAAGTTACGGCGTATGCCCCGTGAGAGAAGACGGCCAGGGCGGTCATGGCGATGGAGATGACGTTGAAGCGCATGCTGGGCTAGACTTTTGGGGATGAGATGGCGAAAAGGAGCTGTGTTGTTGTGTGAGTGCGGGTCGGTTAGATAGAGTTGAATTGAGCGAGTAGTAGTTGAGACGAACTTGTCAAGGCTTTTATATCAACTGGCATCCACTAAGTAATCAGTCCGCTCGACGTTGTGATCGACCCAGCGTCATGGGTCATCTTGTCTATTAAGGTTTTGGGGGAGGATACAGCGCTTACTCGTACGTCGGAAACTGATACAAACGTCGTCTCGTTGTCGTGGTTAATATACGAGAAACAGACTGGATAACCTTAGTGTCTATTCTGATTACTATACTTGAGCGTTTTGGTTAGTTGGTTGGCTGGCTGATCCTGTCTCTATCCCGCGGGAGACCCTCCCGCGGCGGCGTTAGATGGTTCGGGAGTTGTGTTGCCTATTGGAGAAAGCGAAACCGAAAGTTGGGAACCCGAGTTGTGGGGTGTGCGACGGGCGTGAATTAGGACCGGAGGAGCCGGCGCAGAGGCTTGGCATTTTGATCCTTGACTCGGAATAGGTGTACGTAGCTGTGCGATTGGAGCTGGTGTGTTCTGTTGAACAGAGGCTTGATTTAACCACGACTAGGTAAAGTGGCTTTGGTGTAAGAGGTTCGTCTGATGGGGCACATCTTTCGTCTGATGCGGATACGCGGAATTAAGTCTATTTCCCCGGTCTTGACGTCGATCAGCGGCTCGTACAGGCAAGTTGAACCTAGCCTTAATGGCTTATATTTGAGAACATGCTTTGAAAGGATATCCAATGCCCCATACATTACCACGGGGGCCGTCTTACCAATGGCTTTTGAGATGGAGGTACACTCACAGGAGATCGTAACGTTCCGTAAGGGTATTCTGACTCGCGCGGCGTTCGACCGGTGAGTCGCGGTCAATTGATGTGGCTAAGGCGTTCTGCGAGCGTTTTCAGATATTGATCAAGGATGCAAGTGTCTTCAGACTTTAGACTGCTGGCGACTGATCGAATCCATGTTGCGCCGTTAGGAGAGAATATGTCTGGTCTAAGGGATCTTGACAATGACGTAACAGGCTGGATCTAGATATTGGGGATCAAAAGACGGGTTCGTTTTCCTGAACAGAGAGACAGATGAAAGGAGTTGCAAGATTCACCGTGGTTACCTCGTGGTACTTACTGGAGAGCATCTGAGAAATGAAGTGAGATGGAATAAAATGGGGGGGAAAAAGAAAGAAAAAAAAAAACCCAGAAAGGCAGGAGCGACTGGGTCAATCGAAGCAGGAATGTTGGAACGGAAAAGTATTCACAAATCGAGGATGCGGCTCTAAAGAAGCCAGAACTAGACGAAGCTAGGAAGAATAATCAAAAGTCAAAATCTGGACAAGCTCCTTCCTTCTGTCAACTCGCCCACCTTCACATCCTGCGACAAGGCGACTACCAAGATGTCGCCAGCTAGCAGCAACCCCGACGCGACCGCGACTTCCGCGAACGAGCTTGTTAACCTCAGCGGTCAGTCATTACGATTGATACTGATAATTCGTGTTCTCACTGATCCATGACATAGCTATTCTCGAGTTCCGCGTCAAGAACGCTTGGCGAGTCAACAACCAGGGCAAGCACGAGGAGGCGGAGGAATTGGCCGCCAAACTTCTGATGGAGCCCGTGTTGAGCTCAGTCCACCAAGGCTGGATGCATCTGCTGCTGGCGGGATCACCCCACGACTACGTCCACCATGCCAATGAGGCGGTCCGTCTGTTCACCGAAGTCCTCGACGAGAACAAGCCCACGGCGACACCTCATGAGCTGGACTGCATGACCAAAACGCTCGATAAAGCGAAGGATGCCCAGAGACAGGCTCTCAGCGACAAAAGCGCTGCTGACCGAAAGGTTGCTAAGGCACTGTGAGTATCACCTTTTTCTTTGGCTTTTTTTGCAGCACTATTTCCGTTTGTTCTGGCTTTATTGCTGCCAATTGTCTGACATCCAACTGCGTCCCCATCACTCTTGCCATCCCATTACTCATCATAGGGGTTTTGATGTCTTCTCCTTTGTTTATATTTTTCTCCTTTTTTGCCTTTGCTCTTTACCGTCTTCATTGTACCTCTAGCTTGTTGTCTTCATCCTTGGCTGATGTCCTCTATCGGCCACGTTATCTGTCAGCCCGGTCTTCTGTCAGCTCTGCTCTCTATCGTCCCTGCTTTCTTTCATCCCCATCCCTGTCGTCCCCAGTCTCTATCGCCCATGATCTCTGCCATCGCTGGTCTGTTTCGTTGTTGGTCTGTTTCGTTGTTGGTCTCTGTCGTCGTTGGTCTCTGTCGTCGTTGGTCTCTGTCGTCGTTGGTCTCTGTCGTCGTTGGTCTCTGTCGTCGTTGGTCTCTGTCGTCGTTGTTACCCTTGGCCCTCGTCATCTCAATTACCTATGAAGCAAATGCTCAGTCGTACTGATAATGATCTAGTGCTGCGGGCAAAACGATGACTGATCTCCACCACTATCAGATGAAGGAGCTCCCGAAGTTCGAGGACGACCAATTTGCTGAGGGTCAAGCCTTTGCCCAGGGTAGTGACCTCCCCGGTGGCGTTAGTGGTAGTGGTGTTGGCGGAGGCGGCGGGAATAAGGTCTCACAGGAAGCCACCTTTCCTGCGTCCAGTCAGAGTGCCCATGAGACTACCGCTCGCACCTCGCAGGGTTCCACTCTAGGTCGTTCGCAACCCAATGTGGCTATCGAGATTGAGGAGTATGATATGGGTGACGGCACGGCCCCACTTCCTCCCATCTACAGCTCCGATGAAGACATGACCTGAGTTAGTTTGAGTGATTTGACGCCAGCGGAAATCGATACTTTCTGTAACTTGACTACAGCGGAGATCAATGGATTCCAGCCCCCGTGACCCTATTTTGCGTCACGTCTTCTCGTGTGTTCAGCACATGTATCTCATCAGCCTAAAATGATAGGGATGGACGGTGAGGGAGATGCCACAAGCCGGAGCGTGGCCAATAGACTTAACCTCAGGGTTCCGTTAAAGATCATTCTCAACCAATAAAACTATTGATAACCATGCTATGCCACACGGCACTCAGTCTTTCTATCCTACTTATGTCTCGAACGAAGAGATAATGTAGATTCTTGCGTTACTCTCCGTTGTACGCCACTTCACCCCTTATATTCGGTTGCATACACGTTTCATGATACCGCTTTGGGTCGTTTTCGATCAGCCGCTTCTGAGTTTGACAATGATATCATGGAAAGCTTACGGCGTTGAGCCTCTTCCTTCATTTACAGCTCTGACGAAAAGATGACCTAGATTATGAAGGGTTTAAGATCCATAGAAGAGACAACATGTAGGTGAGTGCGTTTGAGGGCTATATGTATGTAGCAGAATGTTGCAGAACAGGCTGCGTTATTACCCTCAGAATCTGAGCTGTCTAAAAGTCTTAGTCGCGTGATGTCCACGCACGTCTATTCCAAACGCCTATCTCCGGTTGCCTCCGTTCCTTCTTCATCCCTCTCACTCTTCGTCTTCTTTTTCTCCCTCTTGAACAGGTACGCCACGGTGGCCGTGATAGCTGCCTGCGCTCCAAACGCAATGGTGCTGAAAATAAAGCCCTTCCTGAACTTGGGCGCGTCAACCTGAGGGTACGTCAAGAGCGGCACCCACGCATTGAAAGCATAGCCCAATGAGTTCATGATTCCAATAACGATGGCTCTTTCCTCCGCATCGGCGCCGCAGATTTCGTTTGCCCAACTCATGCTCAGTGGACCGTATGGCACGGAAGCACGCTGAAGTAAGAAGGCGAACCATTTCAGGCCATCTGGGATGTTCCAAATTGCCAACAGCAGAGCAGCGAAACCTCCGAGAAAGGTGGATATCGACATTATACTGGCGCGGTGACGAATGGCGTCGGAGATAATTGCGAAGGAGACAGTCAGGACGAGTTGGATCGCTGAGGCTGCCGTGGGGATGATGTTCTGAGTTGAGATGTTAGCAAGACGGATCTACATGACATGTGTTAAGCTAGACTCACGATCTTCTCGACAGACTCTCCCTTGGATTTGAGCCAGAGTGAGAACGGGTTGACACTGCTGGAAGGTCCAATGTTGATGAAGATGATGTACAGAATCGTGAGGTAGTACACGTGCCATCGACCTAACGAATTAGTTTCCGGAGTCATTTGCTAGAGCATGATTCTATCTTACCGAAGATGCGCTTGAAGGCTGAAAGGCCAAGCTTAGTACGAGGCGCACGCCCGACGGCATTCATACGGTTTCGTGCCATCTCTCGGTCCTAAGATCTTGTCAGCTGCTGCTAGTTGTAAGAAATCAGGGGTAATAGGCTTGCCTTCTCATTTAAGTAGAACGCTCTTGTGTTTTCTGGCAGATCTGGAATCAGGAAGAATCCAGCGATGCAAATTGGCAGGCTGATGATTCCATCCATGATCTAAACTCGTGTTAGTGCAATCCATCAATCATAGCCTTATTGGGGACACTCACAAAAAGCCACTTCCAGCCCGTGAGACCATGGACGCCATTCAGCCCCTTGTACACGCCAGCCTGCAGATAACCCGAGAACATGCTTGCTGCCGCGGAGGAAGCATGAAAAATACATGCCCTCTTGCCCAACTCAGACGGCTTATACCACGAGCCCAGAATCGTGTGCGCGGCTGGGTAAAAGATCGACTCCGCCAAACCCACGAAGAACCGAATCACAATGACGTGATTCGAAGTCTTGGCCGCCGCCAGACAAAACGTCAAAACCGTCCACAGAAGCTCGCAAGACGGCACCCAGATCGACGGGCGCACCTTTGTCAACACAATCTGTGAAGGGATTTGTCCCACGACGTAACCCACAGTCCACGCCGTGTCGACCAGGTTCAGCTCATTTCCGTTCATGGCCAGGTCCTCCTTCATGCCGGACACGAAAGCGTTGCTGATGTTGGTCTGGTCCAGATTCTTGATGAAATACCCGAAACTGAGCATCGTGATCAGGAAGATATCCAATTTCTGAATGAAGACGCGCTCCTCGTGGGAGCGACCCGGCTCGTAGTCCCAAATGTAGGACCACCATGGCGCCTTCTCCTTGCCGTGCGGTGCCGTTGCCGAAGTTCGGTCGGAAAAGGACTCGTCGACCGCCAGCCCCTTGGGGGACTCGCCCTCGTGCTCGGACGGCATCTCGAGCAGGGGCGTCACTTCTGAGGGACCCAGGGCGTTAACTTGAGAGAACCGTGGGAAGGGGAGGTTTTGACAGAACGCAAGAACCACCTCAGAACGACCGAGAGTGATTTCCAAAACTTTTATTTCATGCTGATCATCTTTTTCAGGGTCCCATACCGAAATTTAAGTACCCGACCTCGGATTCCGATATCCTAGCCATCGCGCAAGAGCTCAGGAGACCTGGGTACGACCTCAAAGATAGCAGTCGTCGACCGCAGACTGGTTGTCAGACGTCGGGAGTGGGTTTGGGACGGGTCCGAGGATGAATGATGTGCTGCGGCGGGTTGGTGATTCGCCCACCCTTGGCGTGGGGTGTGTCGCCATCGCGGGGTTCGCTGTCGTAATTCGACCAGCGCGACTCGGTGGCCCCCTTAATGCCGTTGTCTGGGACATCTGTCAGCGACAACCCCTGGGATTCAACTTTTAAGACACCGGTGTGGATCGGTCTTTGGTTTACTAGGGAGGAGGATTGGTAATACGGTTTATTTTCCATCCTGAGCTTGTAGCCGGCGAGATCCGGGTCGGGATATATCCGTGTATTTCGGGGATTTGGCTGGGCGCGGCTGCTTATCACGTCATTCGGGACCGGAAGACGCCATCGCCATCCCCGGCCCCGGTTCGTCCCAGACATGCCACGAGACGCTCTTAGCCCCCCGATGGCTGTGTCTGGACCGGGGCCCCGCGATTTAAACCGGATCACGGAGTGGGGATACGTAGCTCCCGTTGCTCCGCTTTCTCCGGCCCGCGGCGGTACGGGTTGCCGCCGTCTTGGCATGGGGGTTGGACATGTGTGTGCGTGAAAACACTGGCACCAATTTCACCGCGTACAAATGCAGTAGCAAACAAACACCCTTCAAGGCATTTCTCTCACCGCATTGTACAACTCTCAGTTGAACTATTTGCTACTAATGTGAATTCCTCTGCTGTACTATTAAGCTTTTGTCATGAACTTAAAGTTGCGGAAATGGTGCCGCTGACCGCAGGATTTCAGAGTTTGTTATGTCATTTCGGATGATGTCGTAGAGAAACACGTTGTAGCCTTTCTCCTTCAATGCGCCGTTGTGTTTCACCATCTGAATCGCACCCCGTAGGTGCTGTTGCACCCACTGGACATTACCGAGAAGGATCTGCCATTTTTCAACGCTCCATAAATGAACACAAACTAATACGCAGTCAAGATAACTTACCTCGTCTTGTGCTAGGAAAACAGCAACCGTAATGATCGAATCACTAATTGGAGATTGCGTCTCTAGGGTGGATATGGCTTGCATGAGTATTTTCGCGCAATCGACTTTGTACTGCAGAGCCAGTTGAGCATAATGCACCCCCTGTTGTGGCAGACAGTATGACAGGTGGCGACACGTCACAAGAAAGAGGCCATTTAGACCGCTGATGCTGGTGGCTGCAAGCTGTACGAACTGCTTGCTTATCTCTCGTGCACTGGCTCCCGGAAGTCTGCTCTGATTGTGTTCAAATGTCGAACATGGTACAACGTTGTGGGCATCTAAAGTGGTTTATCCGGTCAAAATATGCTCTTGAGGTTCGCATCTTATGTGCAGGAATGACCTTGGGAAGTATAATGTCTTTGGAATTAGGCGAGCCACGAGTGTAACTTACAATAATCCAGGAGGAAGTTTTCTGTCGGACTGAGGCGCCTCGCAAAACTGGCGAAGGGGTCTCTCCGGCCACATCCCAGGGAAGCTATGGGGTTCGAGATGACAGATACTTGAACTTCAGCTGCTGCTCTTGCAGGAGGCTGTTCCCCATTACAATTATTGCGACTTGCTTTGGTGGCCTGGTATTGGATAACCCTCTGTCGCCGCGTCTTGGCATGCGCCGCGCGCGCCGCATGGGAGTGAACCCGGCGTTGCGCCTCGTCCGACTTGGCTCCAAGGGTGGACTTCTCATGTGAATGGATGAATTGAATATCATGTCTCCTTGTTGCCATGATGGTTATTATCCCAGGAGTCCCTTAAACAGCTTGAATGGGCCCCCACATCTTGGATTTTAGGCCTCTCACGATGTGTCGAAAACGAGGACCGGATAGTTTGTCAGCAAAACCAGGTCATCTCTCCCTTCCTTTTCGCATTTGTAATCACGAAACCTGGCCAATAGCTCGCCATTTCATCTCTCCCAATCGTCAGCGACTGCTTATGCCAAGGCTTGCGACTTCCAAAAAAGGAAATTGGGACTCGAACCACCGGAGCCGGCCCGAGATGCAACTCCGGGTATCGGGGTTCTTCACCCGGCATCAAGAAGAATTACAACCCGTGTCCAGCCCCCAAACGCCGCGTTTCCACATAATTGGCTGGTTACAGAAGAAATTGCCAAGGCGATCTCCTTCCCGATGTAGAGCAGCCTACGTGACCTCGCTCTATGAGAAATGCCTCAAGAGACTGTTCCCTGACTCGAAAATCAACATAAATGCACACGTTAACGAGGGTTTTCAAATCCAGATCACGAATTTGTGAGGACCAAACACACATTTCAAGTTCAGATTCAAGCTATCGATCTCCATCATCATTCATTGCCATGTCTTTCCCCGAAACCGTAATCCCCCAAGGCTCCTGGGTTCTCATTACCGGCGTCACAGGCCATGTTGCAGCACACACGGCTAAAAAACTTCTCCAACGTGGCTTCAAAGTCCGCGGCTCCGTTAGAGATCTGGAGGCCGCCCAATGGCTCACTCAGGACGTCTTCAAGTCATTCGCGGACCGCGGTGATCTCGAGCTCGTCCACGTCCCAGACCTCGGCGCGAAGAACGCCTTCGACGAAGCCATCACGGGTGTCTCAGCTATCGTTCACATCGCCTCAATCCTCTCATTCTCAAACAATCCCAGAGAAGTCATTCCACCCGTCGTCAAAAGCGTCACCTCCATCCTCGATGCCGCGGCTCGCGAGCCATCAGTCAAGTCATTCGTCTACACCAGCTCCATTGCCGCCGCAGTGGATATCACCCCGGGCGCAAACGCTCAGCACGCGGGACCGGATGCCTGGAACGACAAGGCGGTCGAGGTCGCTTGGGCTCCGCCGCCACACCTTGAGAACTATTGGCACATGGTCTACCAGGCCAGCAAAGTCGAGGCAGAGAAGGCCGTGTGGGACTTCGTGAAGAAGAACAAACCTCATTACAACGTCAATGTTGTCAGCCCTGCGACGGTGTTGGGCGAGGCGCTTCACCAGAAGCATTTGCTGTCTCCGTACCCGTGGCTCAAGAACCTCTATTACGGAAAAGCAGAGATCGGAGCTTTATTCCAGGCTAGTGAGTAATACTCCAACGCCCAAAGTCCCTTCAGACAGCTGATTACAATGTATGCAGTCATCCATGTTGACGTCCAAGATGTTGCGATCCTCCACGTGGCCGCGGCACTCGATCCCGATTGCAATGGCGCGCGAATACAGGCGTGGGGTGAGCACTGCAACATGAATGATATTCTTGCCATTCTGCGGAAGACTTATCCGGGCAGGAACATCATGGATGACTTCGACAATCAGACAAAGCTGGAGGTCACGGCTGACTCTGAACAACCCTTGGCCTTGCTCAAGAAATGGGGAAGTCAAGAAGGATGGACATCACTCGAGAAGAGTGCGATCAAGGAGATGCAAGGGGTTCTAAAGTGGTTCCCTGAAAATTGAGGGTGATGTAATTTAACGTGCTATAGATAGAGGATAAATAGCAAGATATAGACGAAATTGGACAGACCTATAGCCAAATCCAGTGCCCTGCTCTCAGTTCTCCCTCGGTCAATGCCGGAGCGTCACTTTTCGCATGCAATTTTTACAGTGTAACATGGGCGGGTGTTGGAAGTTGTTGAAACCAATATCCGCATATTTTCTTCGGTCTTAACTACCGGCGGTTTATTAGAAGAATAAACCAGAATATAACGGACCATGATGTGAGCAAACCTGCTACGTGACCCACACACCTTCGTGTCACGCCGGCAGCTGGCAGTGACTGGGTGCGCTCGAAGTACGACCCAAGGCGACATTAACTTCGCACTTTTGACACAATTAACAAGACATTCCTATCTCATTCTGGTCAGAACTCAGTGACAGGCCAAATACCTGATCAAAATATGGATCTCAGAGGACCTCGATGGCTTCCTCAAGAAGCATTATTTGGATGGAGGATGTAAAGTCGACACACATCACACTCAACGCAAATTAGCAGATAATGTGAGCAGTCTGTATGTGTTGCTCTCGTAGCTAAGTAACCTTTCAAAAGCTATCAAGGCCGATATAGCTTTATGCGCTGTTGAGCACTTCCGGTTGAGAGGGATTCTTGGCTTTCTGCATTGTCTCTGGTGCTTGAATGAAATCTCGGAATAAGCGTGCAACGCCATATTGGTTGTATATATTGTCTAGAACAACATTTACCAAGTGAATCCTCGATGGTGTCACCCGCAGTGACGAAGACATTGTGATGCTGGAAACTGTGATTGAAGACATTGTCACTGGCCTCTTGTTGATTTACCAAGGCACGGAGAGCTTCACTTTATATGTTCAACAATACGAAGCCAGACCCCGACCCTCGATGGAAGGATATGTCGTCGTTAATGAAAGACATAGTGCTCGGGCAGACACCGACTCCGTCCAGGCAAGCGTGCATTCAGCTTCACGTATAAATAGGATGCATTTAAATGGCTTAGAGACACACCGAGAATCACTCGCTTCTCTTGTTCCCTTTCTAATTATGGCTGCAACATGATCAATCAAGATTGTGATCCGAAGCCTCCAGAACCCAATGCCAATTTGGCTTTCGGTAACTCTCAGAAGTAATGACGCCACCCCTCACTAGTCATGGAATATTCATCGAGAATATCCCAAAACCGCTGTCCAGCTTGTGAGAGACTCTACCTATCGATAAGGTAGGTCACAGCACTCGATCTGGGAGGATATGTAAGTATCCTGTGCCGAGACGCACGAAGAAAAATGACACAAGCTCGAGCCATTCCTGTCTGCTGGTGAGACTTGACTCCGGCACTCTAGATTACCATTTATAGCAAAGTCGATGGTGTGGCAAAGCTTGTCCTTGCTGAGCAGCATGATTGACGCACAACACTCCAAAGGCTTCGTCTATATCGTATAAAAGGGCAGATTCTTCATGAGGTAGATTTGAACGGCAATTCGAACGGCTCTTCGCCTATGGGTTGAATCAAGTCGAAATGTCGAGTCCCAAGCCCTGAACGATGCCCTCATAACGAGTGCGAACCCCAGCATTTCCAACCTGTGCCGTGACCCCCGCTGCGTCCGCCGTCACGCTCCTCCGCTTATTTGCTAACGAATATCAAAGAGAAGCCCGATGATTTATGGTCCATAGCTGGAAGACAAAACACCGGGCTTGGGACTTGACCATGATCGCTCCAGCCGTGGCTCTATGAAAACGCCGACGGCTCTTCCGACAACAATCAGCAGAAGGTAAGTCAATTGTTTGTCGAGAAGATTGCACTATTGACATCTAGCCAACATAATACAATTGTGAGTCAATCTACTGTTGCGTATGACCATTCCACGAAGCACACTGTTGCCGAGCCCGATATTCGACCGCTGGCAGTGAAGAAGAGCATAGCAAGAGCATGCTATGCGGTGAAAGACAGAGGCACATGCCACGCCTCACGCTAACTAATATCGTGACTTCGTGATTTAGGCCGGTTCCGAGTGCATAATAAATACAACAAGGCCGCTTGCCCTAGCTCGAATCCGAAACCAAGAAACAGAATTGCTGGAGTACTCGACGTTTCGTTTCAAGTTACTTTCGGTGCTCTTCACCTGGGCGTTATAACCAAAGCATCGAGCATCGATGCTGGTACAAGTGGGGTTGACGTTCGCACTTCCTCGTCGTCCGTGTACATCTTTAGTACGATATTCTTAGGTCCAGCCTGTATACGCAGAACGTATGTTCTTAGCACTCTTTCCTGGGATTCAAATGTGCAATAATCACCACTCTCTGGGGCCTACGTTGACTCTGGCCCCGATCCATCACTGCCACAATGAGCGGTTATTGTCAACACGAAGTACAAGAAAAAGCGTGAATGGTCGCCCGGCGTGTTGACAGAAAACCTACCAGATGCTCATTATATATCATTTCCTCAACTCTCGTGTCTGAGGTACACGCGTCGCGGCTATCCCAAACCCGCGGAAAGATCTCGCCGTAACGATGCAGTACTTCAAGCAGTCAACGAACAGTTCTTTCCACCCCGGTAATTTGAGAAAGAATTTTTCTCCTCCAGGCAATGGAAGATGGGGACGCTCAGCCAAGCACCCATATCTGCATACCACTCGCAAGCCATCCCTCCCATCCACTCCCTCATCGTCACACTACAGCCAATCTGGAGCATCGTCGCCGTCCATCATAATCGTCTCCACCAACCCAGCGTGTAATCTACCCACATTCCCAACTCAACCTGAACCCACTCCTCAATACTAAAGGAACCCACACATTCCAAGTCAAACCCAAACATGCGTTCGTCGCCTGAGGCGTGTGGAAACGATGAGATCTGGAATGAGATATCTGTCGGGCTGCGTTTCCATAATGAATGAGGAACCGAGGAATTTATAAGCGTCCATCCCGAGGTCACATTTACCAGCCGGCAGCTCTAGAGGCATGATGTACCTCGCGAGGAATTAAACTCTGGTGTCGAACAACCACATAGCGGCCATCGACCGTCCCCAGCCTGGACCAAACACCAACATCAACATCGTCTCTCACACCAGTCATATTTCACTTCGGATCACGAAGCACTTATTTGAAGTATTAAAGGCCTGTATATTCCCATCCCTCCCACTATGCAAACATTACTCATGATCACGCCTGCCCCAAGCCTCCACCACATTCTACACCACACCAACAGCCTCAAAGCCGCGATGCTCTTATTCTGTCTTCACCAGCTCATCTCATGGAAACAGTGCACCGTGTGCCTGATTCCCATCTCTGCAGCAAAAAAAGAGGTAATTTGTTCATCATCGAATTTTAATTCTTTTTTTGCCCAGTAGTCGAGAAAAAAGTGTGTTTGTCGTCATCCCATCATCCCTGATTTGCCCATCCCGTTTCCCAAAAGGGGTTGCACAGTTTAAAGAAAACACCTTGCTGCAGCACGCGCGCAAAGGGGGCTCAAAAACAAGAAAGGGGCAGAGCATGAAATAGAAAACGCCTGTTCCCAGCCCCTCCGTATTTGTGGTTTCCGCCCGGCCTGTCCCTAATTTCCCGTGGTTGAAGAAAAATAGAGACAAAGGAAAGGAAGGAAACCAGTCAGGTTTCGCAGTTCATACAAGTAAAAATAAGGTGGTAGTAGATACAAAGGGAATAAAACAACACGAGGGTCGGTGGGAACGAATGACCGCTGTCAATGCAAGAAAACGCCGTAGGTATGTAGAACGCCTGAGCAGAACGACGAATGTGGTCTAGAGAAGCGAAGAGGAAGGGGTGCCCAGCAGCCATCGTCAGTGACGGGGGGCCGGCTCGGGTTGCCAGCCGTTGATATACGCCATCAGGCCCATGCCTAAGATCACCACGCCTAACATGGAGGCGTAGGGGACCCCGGCCATCAACGCCTGGTCCTTGGCCAACTTCCCTGGCGGTATTGAGAGTGGCGTGATGGTATTGGCACGCGACAACGTTGGCTTGTCGCTGAGGTCCTCTGTCTGTGTAGCTGAAGGAGTCGATTCCTGGGACCCGTCGGTCTGGGCGATCGAGGTGGGTTTGCTGCCGGCTTCCGCTGTGCCGTTGGTTCGTCCGCGGGACCGGGAGCGTGCCTTTTCCTCTGCTGCAGCCTGCCGGGCCTCCTCGTCTCTTCGGATCTGGGCGATCATTTCCGCAAGGGTCTTGCGGTCGGCGTCGCGTTCCGTCTCGGCCTTTTCGCACCGCTGCCTCCAGGCGTCCATCTGCTGCTTCAGGTCGCTCATCTCTGACATCATGGTATCGATCTTGATCTGGAATCGAGCGGCAATATCCTCCGCGCTTTCTGGCGCCGGCTCCTTGGCGATGGAGTCGGCGTCTGTCATCTCGACGTCGGGGGATTCGGAGACTTCACGGGGAGGCTCAAATGCTTCCTGCAGGAGCGTTTCTGTGTCGGACTCCTTGGGCGCGCCGTTCGCCTCCTTGGCCAAGGCACTGTCCTCGAGGATCTTAGCCATGTCTTCAGCCAGCTCTCTTGCCTCCCGTTCCTTGCGGAGCATATCCTCCAAATCGCGGATGCGAGCCGTCTGCGAATCCAAATCCTTCTTTGCATTGTTCAGCGCCTCCGTCAACTGAATGATCTGGTGCAGGTTGTCGCGTCCGACTGGCGAGGTGGTGCTGTTTGCGGCCGAGTGCGTCTTTGGCCTTTCGGTGGTGCCTCGCTTCAATGAGGGTACGTCAGGCTTCTCGGGAAGGGGTTGTTGAGGGGGAGGCGCGGGAGGGTCGGAAAATCGCGTCTTGCCGTCGGAGCGGAATGGCATGCCATTGCCGTTGGGCAGCTGTTTCGCAGGCTCTGGGACCTCAGGTTTCTCGAGATCCTTCACATCCTCTTTGCTCAGCAGGGCGCTGATGAACTGGCCGGTTCGGGTGAGGTCTTGGGTTTGTAGTCGTGCGCTGCGCATCTCGTTCTGTTTCTAGTTAGCGTATTGCGCTAGATTGTGTCAGGCAAGTACTCACGTGTAACCGCTTGACGATGTGCTCAGTGGTAATGGGGGTCAGCAAGAATCCGCGCGCGGCTCCTCCATTCGCAGGCATGCCGTTCATTTGTTGGGCAGGCACCATACGCCCATTGCTAGCCATCGACGCGTTGCTACCTGCTCTGCCGCGATAGGGCATAGGTTGGGGCGCCGGCATCATCATGCCACCGTTAGCAGGGTCTAGATCTCCAAAGCTCATGTCCATAACATTGCTGGAAGGGCTCATGAAGCCCGCATGTTCGACCTTGGCGGCTACTTTGTGGTGGACGACAGTCTTCTGGTCCTCGCTGACAATATCAATGCCGAGTTCGAGATGGTCCCCGGTCTGCAACTCGTGCGGTTCGGATTCACGGTTCTCTTGTGAAAGGCGCGTACCATTGACGAATGTGCCGTTAGAAGACTTGACATCTCGGATGTAGATCTTGCCCATACGATCGGCCCAAATTTCGGCGTGCTGCCTGGATAAGACTTTGCTGTCAAAGTACCCATTCGTAGCAGTGGGAATCGTCTTCTGGTTAGTCTGACGGCCGATGCGAAGACTCTCGGGATAGAATGGAACCGAAATGGTCTTGCGCTCAAACGTGCCATTCAAAGACAGCAGGTAGAGCACGGGTTGGCCGTTTGGCATGGGATCGCCCAAAGGCCTCGCGCCGAGACCCTGCTGCGACATCATTTGCGGCTGGCCGGGTGCCGACTGCAAAGAGGTGGCTCCGTTCACGCCGTTCATAGGACCTCGCATGACGGGCCTGCCAAAGTCGCCCTGGCCTTCAGGTTTGCCGGCAGGCCAAGGGGCCTTGGGCTGGGGCCGCTTCCTGGAGGCGGTGCTCCAGGAGCTCATATCGGAGTTTGAAGACGCGGGAGTGCCATTTGGTTGAGAGTTGTTGGTAGCAACGGTGGTGGTCGAGGAGTTTGAGGAGGTCGAGGAGACAGAGGAGGATGAGTTGCTTCGCTGGAGCGTTTTTCGGGGCATGAACATGCCTCTGACGTCTTCTGGATTCATCGAATTCAGACTTTGCCCGCCATTAACGTTCCATGCCGGCCGATTGAGTTGCTGAAAGCTGGGAGGGCTCGCGACGGCAGTCATGAGGGGTGGGTGTGCGGTCGTGGTGGTTGACGTGGAAGGACAAAGGACGTCGGACTAAGGGGCAGGCGATGGCGATGGAAGGGTATCGATGGCAGTGGTGGCAGTGGCAGTGGTAGGTGGTGGTCTAGGGACGCCGGGGTCGGATTCCGTCACCATTCGCACAGCAGCCCTCTGGGTATCTCAAAAGGTCGGTGGTCGCTTGCAAGAAAATGGGGAGGTATGGGATGTCGTCTCGATGAAGCCACGGTCGGAGGTGTGAAGGGATGAGGCTGCGCTGGCAGGAAAAATAAGTCAGCGATGATGTCGCGGCAAGGATAGGGGTGGACAGCCAATTGGCGCGAGACAGCCGGTCGGGTACGGGGCCTCGGGGGCCTGCGGCCGTTTCCTGTGGGCAAGAAAAGCGCAAGGGGTGGCTGCTCGACGTACCTGCAATTGAAAGGGAGCGGGCTTGAGGGCTGTTTGGGCAGCTCGATCGACGATAAGAAGACGTGCTCGGTAGGGGAGGTGAAGTTGAATCTAGGATTTGGGAAAGAACAGAGTCTCGCCCCCGTCTCGCTAAGCGCTTAGCGGGTGGTGTGCAGTTACCGTTGACGTTGCCAGTGCACGCACGCAGACTTTGGTTCGCGGTCGCACCTCACTCAGCGAGCGCTGCACCGGGGACTGGGAGTGTGAGGGGACACTGAGGGGACGGGCGGAGGAGGGAGGACCAAACAGCAGTCGGAAACACGCGCCGGAGCCGACCTGGCCCATGAGAGTGAGAGAGGTGGAACGCCGGGCTGGGTGGACTGGGGGGCTCTGGGCGCTGGGCTGAAGCTGCGACCGCGACTGGAACTTTTCTGTTTTAATTCCCCTTCTGGATTCAGCACCGCACAGGCCCCGACGGCTGTCACCGTTCATGCACTCGCTCGTGGATCTGCAGCGAAGACGTCGAGAAGGAAGGAAAACGCACAAAAAGAGGAGAGAGAGGAGCGAGCGAGGGAGTACAAGAGGGATGCTGACTGACTGCTGGTCCGACGACTGGCTCGTGGACCGGGCAGATGGCTTTGGCTAGGCTGCTTGGTTGGTTTGCTTTACAGTGCACCTTAGCCGTCAGAGGATCCCGTCCGGTCCACCTGCCCACCCTTCTCTGCGCTTGCTGCTGCTGCTGCTGATTTGGCGCTGGACATCTCAGCACCCACCAACAGAAAACCTTGGCCCACGTGACACTCCCGTCTTCATCACAGTGAGGGCTGATGTCATTCGCGGGCAGACGGGGCGGTGCGGCACTGTGGCTCGCACTGCCTGTCCGTCACACCACCCGACCCGGTCGGCCACCTGGAGATTTTCTGGTTCCAGGTGGCCTGTGCCTGCTCGAGTGCGGGTGACCGTGCCATCGTTGTCGATAAGGCGTTGCAATAATAACCGGCCAATGGGACAGAGACAGCGGAACCCGCCCCACCATCTGTCTTTTTTGCCGAGGAACTGCCGTACCCCGGATTGGATTCGTCCAAAGCTCAGGTGGCGCCGGGAGGCTGCAGGAAACCGCTCCAGCAAATTGAGAGAGCTCGACTCCACCAAATATTCAGGCCATCCGCAGCACCACCAACATCACCCACGGTTCGAGGTTGAGCACCAGCACAGCTTGACCCTTTCGCGGCAATCCCTTCCCTTGAAAGTTCACTCGAGCTCGTCTCCTTCTTCACAATGCCTCCCGTTCCCCAGCAACACGCCGGCGCCATGGGCCCCTCCATCGCCGACAAGCGTACGATTTCCCCTCCATCCTGGTGGAGCTTGCGCTGACCTTTCGCAGTCAAGATGGGTGCTCTGATGGGTGGCAGTATGTCAACAATGCTTATGGAATGAACCCGGACGAGAGCTAATCCAGTCATAGCTGTCGGAGCTGTCATGGGCTTCGTCTTTGGTGCGCCACCGCCTCACCCCCCTCTGTCGCATTTTCTCGACTGACCACCCAAACCCCACAGGCTCGATCAACATCATGCGCTACGGCGCCGGCCCCAACGGCATTATGAGGACACTGGGACAGTACATGGCTGGTTCCGGAGCAACTTTCGGGTATGCGCAGCCTTACCGCCCATTGCGACAAGAGCTAACAGGGCCCAGCTTCTTCATGTCCATTGGTAGCGTTATCCGATCCGACTCCGCCATCGCCGAAGCCGCCTACCGTAACATGCAGCGAAGACCGGTCCTCGTCTACGGCCCCGGTTCCGACTTTTCGAAGCGCCAGCAATAAGCCGACTGCCACCGAAGGCAAACCACTGTATACCAAGATGTAGGAGAAGGCCCGAGGATGTGATGCTTCCACACCGGCATCAAGAAATATTTGTATAATAGGTGTATCAGGCATATCACGACTACATGAGAAAAGTTACATCTCTTCACAAATGTGTTTAGCTGCGTGGTGATGGCTTATGGGCTCATTGCGCCTGCGCAAGCAGGAGAAGCCGCTCTGAGGGACGCTTAAGGAGCCTTGGTCTGCGGGACCAACGAGGTCGCCAACACTATTGGCGGTGCTATCTCAGTTCCAAATGCGCAAGACACAGCTATGTCATAGCAGACTGGAGATGATTGATGCCGCTGCTTTGGCAATATTGGCCCTGCATCCCACGTCAGTTGCCTTGAGCTTGGTAATCCAGACATATCTCAACGTTCAAGTGAACACAATGGACAGGCGGCGCATCATACGCACCACTCAGCCTAAGCCAGGCTACCAAGACCTTGCTGATGCCTTCAATAATCCAAACGAGAGCCTTCTCCAGTATCCTTGCGACCGCTCCTGTCGTCCTCGTCCCTGTCCTCGCCTGTGATAACTATGCGCCCGAATAGCAATACTCCATACTAATCCCAGAGTTCATACCACTGCGTCTCAGACGTCGAACCGGCCTTCACATCCAAATTTTATGAACGCAGAATAAGTTCTCACAGTTCTGGGCTCCATTGTCACGACACTCCTGACTATTTCAGTGGTGGAATTCCGCGAGACATGCATGGCTTACTCATCGCCCGCATCTATTGGACCCCGGTGGTACAGTGAAGCTAGCTAGACTGCGCCGGTATCAATGCAATGTCTGGCTCAGCCGTGGTCAAGGTGCTTCTCAATGATAAATGGCTAATCGGTGATTGTACCTCCACGATGCAGAGCCTGCAGCCTCTCCATCTTTGTGGCTATAAGTAGGCTCATAGACTCGTCGTCTGCACGGGAAAAGCTGCACGGAGCTTCCTGCTTTCCTGCTATCATCCGGCATCTTGAACCAATCTGTTGCTCATAGGATCTTTCAACAATGCTCTGGCGGCGACACTCTTTGCTGGTCGTTCTGATGACATTCACAGTCACAGCCATGGCTGATGTGTTCGACTACATGTGTGGACAATACTCATCCCCAATCGCCGCGGAAAGACAACTGACCGATAACTAGTATCGTTGGCGGCGGTACCGCTGGACTCACCGTTGCGGCTCGTCTGACGGAGAACTCTACCACCACGGTTCTGGTCCTAGAAGCCGGGGCTGATCACACATCCGACCTGAACGTTCTTGCACCAGGTCTGTTCCCAGTCATGTACGGCAATCCTGAGTATGATTGGGACTACAAGACTGTTCCGCAGGTACTTCACCTATTTTCTTTGAAACTCCGGATGACTAACGACGACAGTCCGCCGCGAACAACAAAGTCGTCGCCCACATCCGCGGCAAACAGCTCGGGGGCTCCAGCGCGATGAACTTCATGTTCTGGACGCACCCCTCCAGACGAGACATCGACGGCTGGGGCGAGCTCGGAAACAAGGGCTGGTCGTGGGACGAGCTGGCCCCCTACTTGCGAAAGTCTGAGGCCTTCGTCGCACCGACTGAGCAGCAGACGGCTGATATGCTTCTCGGCTACGTCGACCCGAACTCCCACGGTACCGCTGGGCCCATCGTCAACGAGTTCCCACGGCTTCAGAGCCCTCTTCTGCGGGCCTGGCCCAGGACGCTTAAGAATCTCGGCCTGGCTGTGAGCGGTGACCCCAGAGATGGTAGGACTTTGGGCGGATATGTCAACCTGCTCAATATCAACAGCGCGACGCGGAGCTTCGCTGCCAATGCCTATCTCGGCCCCGCGCGACAGCGGCCAAATCTGAAGGTGGTCACTGGTGCCTTCATCACCAATATCGTGTTGAATAGAAGTGGCGGCAGGGTTGCGGCTACCGGCGTCAGGTGGACCAAGGACGGCTCGACTTACGAGGCAACGGCCGCGAGAGAAGTCGTCCTCGCTGCGGGATCCATCGCCTCACCCCAACTTCTCGAATGCTCTGGCATCGGCGAAGGGAGGCTGCTACGGCAGCATGGCATCGAGGTATTCGTTGATAACCCGAACGTCGGCGAGAACTTGCAGGACCATGTTTACGTCCCACTTGGGTGTGTTCTCTCTGGTCAACATTCATTTAACTTGCAAATTGGGGCTGACCATATTCAGATTCGCTACAAAGCCGGGCGTTCCGACCAACGAGGACTACGCCAACGCAATCTACTTCCAAGAACAGCTCGATCTCTACATCCAGAATGAAACGGGCCGTCTCTCCTCGGCAGGCGCTAGCTCGGCTCTTCTGTCGCTCAAGCAGATTGCCTCGACACTAGATTTCGATACCCTCTCACTTGGACTGAAGACCGGAAAGCCAGGCCTGGATGAGCAATATCGCCTCCTCATCCGCGACCTAAAGTCAGAAGCCATAGCGCAAGAACTCACCATAGAGGGCGGCATCTCCCCTCAGTTCTCCTCGGACACGACGAAGCTCTTCTCCGCCAACACTCCAGCGAACTACCTCTCTATTCTCGGCGTCCTGGAGCACCCCTTCTCCAGAGGCTCCGTCCACATCCAGTCCGCGGACCCCGCCATCCACCCTAACATCGACCCGTGTTACCTGTCCAACCCAGCCGATGTCAGCTTGTTGAAAGCCATCGCGCTCCACGTGCAGACCGTCGCCCGTACTAAGCCGCTCAGTGATCTGCTTCAGGGCGATGGCACGGTGTACCAGCCTGGATACCACGAGCTGACGGCGCTGAACGCGGAAGAGTGGGTGAGGAGCAGCGTGCAGAGCGAGTACCACCCCTGCGGCACATGCGCGATGATGCCGCTGGCCAAAGGCGGAGTTGTTGATGAGAAGTTCAGGGTCTATGGCGTGGAGAACCTGAGAGTTGTGGACGCGAGCGTGTTTCCCCTGATTCCGAGGGCCAACATCCAGGTTCTTGTTTACGCGGCAGCAGAGCGAGCAGCAGACTTTCTCAAGGAGACACAGCGTACGACTTAGACATTATCACCTATGATCTACATCCCGACTATCCCTACATATTACGTCCAGCAGTGAAACCAACCTGATTAGGTATGCCCTTCTACAAAGCCAAGACAACGGCAGCAACACCCGCTGCGGCCATCCACCCGACAGGTCCAACCAGATTACCCCCGCTCACGGCCGTTGGCGTCGCACTCGGGCTCGCCCCAGTCCCGTTCCCGCCCGTCGTCGCGTTCGCCTTCAACTCCGCAACGCCAAACTTCAGCGCCTCAGGCTGCGCGCCATCCCAGACGGTGTAGTACCCCTTCAGCAGCGGGCCGCCGAGCACCCAGATCGGCACGGAATCGCTAATCGGCGTCACCGGGTTCAAAAACAGCGTCTGGCAGGTGCCGTTCTGGCCGGGGTACTCGCCGAGGTTGAACTCACCGCGCGGCACCGTCACGTTGACCGCCTGGGCGCCGAAGCCGAGCGTGAAGGTCAGCTCGGGGTCCAGCTTCTCGACAACGTCGCACGGCGCGCCCCACGCGCCCAGCGGGTCGATCTGCGTGATCTCGGGCGAGATGGCGGCGTAGATGTCCTTGGCGGTCTGGTAGTCCGGCGCCTGCAGGAAGGCGGTGCCCGTGTCGACGAGGGAGACGCCGCCTGGGAACGCGGCGCCGTTGGCGGAGGAGTTGGTGACCGTCTTGCCGTTGACGAAGAAGGACGGCTGGTCGATGAACCAGCCCATGCCGGTGGCGCTGACGGTCATGTTGAAGTCGATGTACTTGATGTCGCCGGTGTAGCGCGCCGCGTTGACGCCGCCGAGGGTGATCTCGCCCAGCGGCGCGCTGGTGCCGTTCACGCCTGAGTTGAGGAAGATGGAGAAGCGCGGCTCGGGGACTTCGCCCTGCGCGGCGAGGGTCCAGAACCAGGTTGAGAAGGAGGCGTTGGTGACGACCTCGGAGAAGTGCGAGAAGCCGGGCGGGCCCATGCCGAAGATGCCGTCGATGGGCATCTCGTTGAAGGCGTCGGCGTAGGTGTCGCAGAGGAGGAAGGTCTGGTTGGGGACGGTGTGCCCCGCGAGGGCGACGGCGTCGGTGACGACGGTGCCGGAGGCGGGCTGCGGCTCGGCATAGGGGATGGACTTGCCGCCGGTGCCGAAGGAGGTGGTCACGTTGTAGCCCGGCAAGGGCGAGAAGGTGTCGGAGGAGGCGCGGGTGAAGACGGACTCCTGGGTGCAGGTTGTGCAGGAGGAGGAGGGGAGGACGAGGTCTGTGGAGCCGGTGTCGAAGGTCACGGTGCTGTTTTCGGTGTGTCAGTTGAGTGTGTGTGAAAGATGCGGACGTGGGTAGAGACTTACAAGTTCTGCGGCGGGGTGCCGACCTGGACGGTGCCGTACCACTGGAGGTCGTAGTTCTCGAACCAGTTCGTGAGGGAGACGGTACTGGTCGAGGAGCGCTTCATGACGTTCGTCTTGGGCTTCAGACCGGCAGGCACGCGGCGACGGTTTTGGAGTGTGATTGTGAGGGGATCCGCGGCGACGGAGCGGCTGAGAGCTGCGAGGGCGAGGGTGCCCGTGAGAGTGTCGAATCTCATGGTGCCTTTGAGGTATCGATGAGATTGGGAAGGTGTGAGCTCTGAGATGAAAGGCGGTGTCGATGATGGGAGAGATCGTCTTTCGTTGTTCGGACTAAGCTTCGACTTATATACAGCGCCATGGCTGAGAAGTATCTCGGCCTCGCGGCATCACCATTACTCAAATACACCCATTGTCCAATCCCATATCGTCGACAATGGTTTCGCGATGTGGGCGGGAGAAATCCTCCAGGCATCAGCCTGACGTGACAAGGGTTCTTCCAGCCTAGAGGCTAACAGACCACATGCAGTGCTGAGATTGGGGCTGAAGCCTGAAGCCTGGAGTTGTAAGTCGGCCGCATCACCAACAACACCGCGCCCTGGCATAGGGCTTCCCCGGATATCTGGGAACCTGGTCTCCACCGCGGCGGCCGATCCTGGCAGTTATGGTGGTATGGAACCTGGATAAAGGCTAGTCCCGTCAGTCGCACTATGAACGGCTCGATTGTGCTGCGCTAGCTCACCAAAGTCCCAACGCTAGTTCAACCTGCGCTGGCTACGGTCTACCATTCGTAAGCCGCGCTGCGGTTGGTGCCGTAGGCTGAAAGTGTTGGCTAGGTTCGATTCGTGTGTTTGTTGGGCGGAGCGGGATGCCTGGTAGAGGCGCGAAGGATGCACCTTTGCAGTGTGCATGCAGTACAGGGCTGAGCAAATTATGGTGTTTTGGCAACTGCACGTCTCGTATGCTCGCAAAGCGGTAGGGAACGGTGGGGACTCTAGCTATTTGGACCCCAAAAGCTTGGCTCTTGAGGCAAAAGAGAGACGGGAGCGAGGGGGAGAGGTGAGGTTGAGGTGTCGGGGCTCGATGGGTATTTCGAAGAATCTTGGGACAGGGGTGTGTTCCTCCCGTAGGGCGACCGCCTCCTTGGGTTAGCATTTCCCTGTCATAAGTGATGGATGAAATGAGATTTGATTGGATTTGGTTACGCATTTCCTGTGTGTGGTGGCTCTACGACATCAGCCGCGGTGTTTGAGGTGTAGCTGAGTTGGCTGACTTCAAACTACCTTAGGAGAGGTGCTCCTGGTGAATGCGTGCCTTGATTCCTTGACGCTCCATGTTCGCAACTTGTGAATCTGACAGACATAGATGACGAGCATTCCTCGTTCAGTCAAGCGCCAGCGGCTATTTCTCTCCAAAGGAAGCCTTACCGAAGGCGTGACTCACCAGGCATGAATCACAATCCCAGATTCGGATAAGAAGACGAGCAACTTTTCATGGAGCTTTGCTAGCAAGATAGTATCAATCAGCTCTTCGAATAGTTTCCGCTACAATTTCAATTATAGCCTATCTATACTTCGATAAGAACGACAATAGTAGAGAAAACCGTAGGGGCAGCGATGATAGAAGTGACGATGCACGAAGACGATGGGCGAAGACGATGGGCGAAGACGATGGATTAAGACAACGATAGAGAAGGCGACGATAGCAAGCATACAATGGAAGTAGTCGCTTTAAGATAGTACAGAGATTAAGGGGGGTCTCAGTAGGATACACGGATTGCACGGGTGTAGTGGATATTGCCCGGATAGCAAAGCTATTTTGATGATACTTTTCAGCCAGTATCGAATTTTCTCCTCTACTAAAGACCTACTGCAACACACGTACACTTAACCCAGTTTTGTCTAGACGCCCCTGAAGTGTTCAGGTGCTGAAGACACGGAGCTGCCACAAAGCCCACACCCCACCAACGACGATAATCATCAGCAACATGGCGTCGGTGACCTGATCGCGACGCGTCCATTCAGCCTCAGTCTGAACATCCGTCTTTTTCCAGTTTACCCCCTTTGCCGCATGGTACTCATCCGAGAAATCTGGCCTGACAGGGTCTGGCAACGCGTCCTTCATGTCGAGGTAGATCTTGATGGCAAACTTGATAAGCGTCTCCGCGACTGGACTCGGATGCCCGATTTGGTTGTGTTCTCGGATCGGTGCTGGTATCACGGTCAAGACCACCTGGCGGCCGAACCACTGTAGACGCCTACTGGCCATCAGCAAATCTTCAAGTAAACCAGCATCGAGTCACTCACCTCGGGAACCACATCACGCTAAATTGCCTTATGAACGCCTCCGAGGCATCATGCGCCTTCCGCCTTGTCTCCTCATCCGTAAACCTCTCCATAGGAATCCTCTGAAACCACAAATAAAATCCTTCCAACTCCTCCCAGGTCCTTGGGAAATTCACCCCAAAGCTCCGCGACCCGTCCAACGGCTCCGTCCGGAGCTGGGCACACACGCGCTCGCCCCACTCCGGCCACGCCCGCCGCACGTTCGGATGCGGCTCCGTCCGGCGCGCCCCGACCAGCTTGCGTAGGTACGTCTCAAAGTACGCAGCACCGATGATGGCCATCTCGCCCTCCCAGGGGTGGCTGTACGCGCCCGGCACGTTCTTCCAGACGCTCGCGTGGATGCGGTTGACGCTCTCGAGGCGCTTGCGGGAGACGTCGGAGCCGCTGCCGTACCACATCCAGTCGAGGAAGTAGTCCTGCGTCTCGAAGAAGCGCTGGTGGCCACGGCGGTAGGCCTTGGCTGTGTGGTGGACCGCGGCGGCGCCGGCGGGGGTCTGGACGAGGTGGATGAAGGTGGAGGCGTAGCCGGCGGAGAAGGCAAAGGAGTTGGCCATGAAGAAGATTGCTGTCTTGATGATTTGGTCATATTCCGTGTCAGGGTCAAGCTTAAGGGAAATCACACGGTTAGTGCGTCCACGAAGGATAGGATGCTTAGGGTGCCCACCTTGTCCAGGTACCTCCGAATCCATTTCCCCTTTCTTTCTGCTTCAGGAGGCCATTCTGGGACGGGCCTCTTGGGTCTAGGAGGTGGTCGGGGTTGTCGTGGGCTAAGCTCGAATTGTTCAATGCTGTCTGTTCCGGGGGGCAGTTTATCGGTAATGTCGAGCTTGTAGTATAGTTTGTCTCTCTCAACCAAGCTAGGCGTCATGTTGTATTATGCGGGATTATCTTAGTTTGATATGATGAGTCTTATAATCAACGCCAAATCTTTTCATGTCTCGAACAGTTCAACTGAATTCCACAGCAGTTGAGAGAGCAATACATGACAGTGTTATACTCTCGAGAGCTCTAAGTGTATGGAAACAGACTTCCCAAAGCGTAATCACTGTCGTCGGTATCAGCATCATTTTACAGCACGGATAGAGAAGGCCGTCCCAAGCACGCCCACCGGCAGTTGCTTCGGCAGTTGCATACTTAGATTCCCCAAGAATATCAGCGAACCTAGGCCTAAGTGTAGGACTTCGGATGGCACAATGGGACAATGAGTTGCTTTAAAAGGCAACTTGGTGGAGGAAGGGAAGGGTACACAAGGTTTCATTACCACGTCAGTGCCATTATCTGGTGCACTTATAAACGAATGCGATCGGAATCGGAACCATTTTGTACGGAATATCGGAACATTTTACATGTGCGTTTTATAAACTTTCATGTTTAATACCCGAGAGGACCTTTGACACTGACTAATGGATTCAACCTTCAGTCGTACTTCGTCTGAAGGGAAGGCATAGAAGAATGAGACGAGAAAGAGCAACGTCAATCAGGAAAACGGGTTTCGATAGCAGCAATGAAGAGAATGATAAAAGGGCATGTAACAGAGGCACCAATCGTATCAGAGACAGTGGCAAAGACGAGAAGCAGGACAGCGCTTGCGGTGATAGCTGCCTGGATCATAGGACTAACTTGAAAAGGACAATGCTCTTCGAGTCATCACTGAGCTTAGATATCATCTGATGTTTCGGATTCAATCAGCTACCGCGAAGTCAGAGCTCTTCTGTCTTACAAATTCTTTGTTCTTGAAGAAGATCCGACGAGATTGGACACCACTGATTGGTGGTGAGGCAGACACCTGCTGTTGCCGACGACGATAGACGCTGACGATAGACGACGAAAAATTAAGGGATTGGATGCAAAGGCAACGATGACGGCGACGGCGACGATCAAAGCGAAAATTTCTTCATTGCACCCCCAGACAATAGCTATGGCTGTCGAAGTTAACTCCGTGACCTAAGTCAGCCGTGCCCAGAAGGTGTACCGTTCATATCTATCGGAAAGAAGTTGAACAGATCCGTCGTAAGCACGTCAAAGTTGAGATCTGGAAACGGGTTCAAGCCTGGTGCTGTTCCAGGCAGAGACATTGCATAGTCTTGAGGCAGCGGCTCGGGCTGTTGGCGATACCCCCTGTTGCTGAAATAGATCAAGTCATCAGAGGTCGTCGCGCGATTTTCATCGAGCGACGGGAATTGTATGCTCGTCGGGAACCGGTCGCCGGCCCATGACGGCGACGAATCCGTGGAGCCCCCGTCGAGTGTGGTCCTCGACGCATTGATGGAGCTCTCCACGGCCCACACGATTCTCTTGATGGAACGCACTGCGTTTGTGACAGGATCGTCTCCTACGAGAGAATGCAAGCCAGAGATGGCCATCTGGATGTACTCGAGGTTGTGCGGGTGCTTAGCTGGATGGCGGAGGCTGTCGTATAGGAGAACTGCGCAGCATGACTCGATGAAGAAAGCGTGATACCTGCGCGACTGAGAAGTTGTTAGTTGCTACAAGCAAAGTGTTCGAACGAAGTGAAGATGTCTTACATTGCAATCTTCAGGACCGAGAAGCTTGCTGCTAGTAAAAGCCAGTGCGTCTTGTGCCGCGTCTGTTGCGTGCCTACAGGCTTGTCGAAGCCAGATGTCGCCTGTTTGCCCAGCCCCATTCCCAGACTGAAGGGCAGCTTCAGCTATTAAAAATGGACGGAATATGAGAAGGATCACATGGAAGTAGACTGATATTCAGTTAGAACGGAGGCAATGTCCAAGGACGCTATTCTTTAACGTACCGTTGTGCATCAGCAAGGATGTTTCGGCATTCCACACCTCCTGCTGCGCCGGGATTACGGAGCCGAGGCCCCACTTGTCGCCGTATTGCCGGACCTGAGCGTAGAGCTTTTCGGCCTTTCCATAGAGTTGCCGGAGCGAGTCAGTCCTGCGATTGTAGATAGACTCCACGGCCTCTTCGATGATGGTTGCAAATTGGCACAGAGCTACCATCGTCGGCTGTCCGTCAGGAAATGCGCAAGAGGCAAAGTCTGCCTTCCCAACCATGCTACGGCGCCCGACAACTAAACTCAGCCATCTGCACGTTGTAAGTATGTTGTCCAGTTGCAGAATATCAAAACATATTCGTCAACTTACATCTCTAGAAAGTAGAGTGACCAAACAGTGATTAGACGAGCTTGGATTTCATCCGGACAGGAGGCTGAGCTCGTGGTTCCCACGTGCAGGCCCATCGCAAGGGCTTTCCTGCTCGCAACTCCCATGTGGAGATAGGCTGAGTTAGGCCGTCCCATGTTGAGTTGGTAGTGAGCCAAAAGCATGGAATACTGAATCATAGGCAGTGTGACCGAGTCTTCGTAGATGACGGCCTCTTTCTTGGCATGAATGAAGAGTGATTCCGCGACGTCGGTCTGCGGTGTGCCTAACGCTCCAAGGGCAAGAGCTGCGAGCAACACCGCCTTTCGCTGGGGCTGAACATCTGACTCGTGGTCTGGCTCGTACAGACTGCTGAGTGTCTCTTCCAGCTGTGAATCCGTGAAGAAGGGCAGTGTCGATAGATGCGTTATCTTGAACTGCTGCATGAAGTCCCTTGCTTGCTCTATCGGGATGGGGCAGCTGACGGGCTGCGTAGGCTCCACATTCACCTTGAGCGGCATGCCGAAGAAGATGTTTCGCTGCATGAACATGTCCAACCCCGGGCCCCCCTCCTGCACGTCCCGACCATGATTCTGCCCATACTGCCCTGAAAGAAGTCCACGATGGATCTGCTGCAGAAATGCCGAGTTCGACGAAGGGCCATAGTAAAGCCGGGAGCTATCAGTCGACTTCGGAGCATGATGTGCAGCAGCAACGCTGTGATAGACCTCTGTCTGCGCCACCTGCTGCTGGTGGTCTTCCGCCAGACGCCGGGACACGGCTTCGTCACACGGGCCATGATCCGGGGTTGCTGCCGACACGCCGTCCCCGGCTCCGGCATCCTTCGCCGCCCTGCTGTGCCGCGCAGAGAGCCTGATGCGTGGCTTGAGGCGATATATGCAGTCTGAAGGCTTGTTCCCACATTGCTGACAGGGCTTGTCACCCGAGCATTTGATCTTGCGCCGACGGCACGGCTCGCACGCCTTAGGGATCTTCACTGTGGATCGCATCCCGAGTTCTCCGAAGACGTAAGCCCTGCGGCCTCAATCAACCGGAAGCAGATTCAAGAAGGAATTTAGGCTCGATTGAAAAGATCCGTAGAGATAAATCCTCAAATCCGATGGGAAATGGTCTGAATTCGGAGTGTGGTCGTCGAAGGTGGGAGATGGAATGTGAAAAGGAGTCGGCGCAGCGGCAGACTGTAATTCCGTAAATCCGAAACACCGTAATTCCGCCACCGAATGTACCAAAAAGACCCACCACCGGACCTGACAACATCACCAACTAGGGAGTATGGGAATCACCGCCAAATCCCGGGTGGAGGCTGATTGTCAAGTTGATTCATCAGCATATTATCTCTATAGTATATAGGTAAAATTTCAAACTCAAAGTGCGCCTTGTCCATCCCCAGCTCATCGTGATTTGCCTTCACCTATGTTCTTAATTCCGGTCGGTGCACGATGACTTCCCTTCCAGCATATGACAGCGACCAGACGGTCCAAGGCGAGCCCAGCTTGAGTGGGGCATCGAATCCGCCCACAGGACTGACGGTTACCTTTCAAGATGTTCGCATTCGGGTTCATGGTATGGGCGAAGACTTTGGCTCTACCTGCCTGTCTGTTCTTGCCGACTTGGTTCCGTTTGGCAAGAGTAAGAAGTCTCAGAAGGTAGGATGAAATTCCGCATGTTGACGAGATTAATAACTAACTAAAATGACAGAATATTCTTCACAACATCTCAGGTCAAGTTTGTCCAGGCGAAATGGTACGTTGAAAGACATGACGTCTGTCACCCTTCGTCTTTCCAACACTCTACTTACACAAGTTTAGCTCTTGGTTCTCGGACGACCTGGTTCTGGCTGCACCTCACTCCTCAAGATCATCTCCAACCAACGAGAAGAGTTCCACCACGTTAGCGGAGATGTTAGATATGGCGACCTTGGCCATAAGGGGGCCAAGCAGTTTCGGAATCAAATCGTCATGAATACCGAAGGCAAGTTTACTGGTGTGTGGGAGTTGAAGTTCAGCGAAGTTAACTGCTTCTTAGAGGATCTGCATTTCCCAACTCTTGAGGTCAAACAGACCCTCGATTTTGCCAACGCAACGAAGCTTCCCGCAACAAGACCAGATCATCTTTCCAACGGAGATGAATGGGTCTCTCACAAGACGAATGCGATTCTCGAGTCCCTAGCGATCGGCCACACAAAGGATACCATGGTTGGTGATGAGGTGATTCGGGGCGTTTCAGGAGGTGAGAGGAAGAGGGTTTCAATCGCTGAAGTCATGGCAACGCAGGTAAGTTTACCTCAGCTTGATTTCGCCTTTGACACTGCTAACGTGAGAGAATAGGCTGCTGTGCAATGTTGGGACAACTCGACGAGAGGCTTGGATGCCAGTAATGCGTTGGACTTTGTTCGTGTCCTACGAAAGATGGCAGACGAAGAGCAAAAGTCGATTGTTTCGACTCTGTATCAAGCTGGCAATGGCATCTACGATCTCTTCGACAAGGTTCTTGTTCTTGCCGAAGGCAGAGAAATCTACTATGGGCCCACATCCGAGGCTAAGCAATATTTTGAAGACATGGGCTTTGAATGCACTCCAGGAGCCAACATATCCGACTTCCTCACTTCGGTTTCAGTCCATACCGAGCGGCAGATCCGACCTGGGTTTGAAGAAAAGATACCAAACACTGCGGCTGAGTTTGAAACTGCCTATAAGGCCAGTTCTACCTACGCCCGTATGTCGACCGAGATGGACGCGAAATCGGAAAAGTCTCTTTCAGACGAGGTAGACAATCTGTTCGCTGTTCGACACCAGGAGAAGAACCGCTCGTTGCAGTTTCTTTCACGCGAAGGAAGCCCTTACCAAGTTTCCTTTGTCAGTCAAGTCCGCACTTGCATTAGAAGGTATGTCTGCAACCGCAGCTGGGTGTCGAGGTCATTGCTTGAGCTGACAAAAACATAGACAATTCCAGATCATGTGGGGTGACCGATGGTCCAATATTCTACAGATCTTTTCAGCTCTTGTCATGGCTTTGGTGACCGGAAGTCTTTTCTACGACCTTCCTGATGACAGCACGTCCATTTTCCTGAGACCCGGCGCTCTTTTCTTTCCCATCCAACTCTTTGCTATGAACAAAATGTCTGAAACTACGGCATCTTTCATGGGGCGACGCATCATCTCCCGACACAAGCGCCTGTCCTTCAACCGGCCTGGGGCATACGCTCTGGCGTGTGCAGCAACCGATGTGCCAATGACGGTTGTCCTCTTCTCCCTTTTCCAGGTAGTCTACTACTTCATCGTCAACTTTCAGAGAGAGGCGGGCCATTTCTTCACCAACTGGTTCGTGCTTATCTTGTGCACACTTTGCTTCGCGTCAATGTTCCGGATGATCGGAGCGTGGTGTAAGCATTTCGGACTTGCATCGCAAATTACGGGGTGGACGACGATGGTGTGCATGGTTTACGCTGGTAAGCTACGTTGATCAGAGAGACGAGAGTCAACTGCTAAATCGTCTCAGGATACCTTATCCCCGTGCCTAGCATGCCTGTTTGGTTCCGTTGGATCTCATGGCTCAACCCAGCGACATATACCTTCGAGGCCATCATGGCTACGGAAATGGGTGATCTCGCACTCGATTGCGTCGCCCCTCAGTACATCCCGTTCGGGCCTAGCTACATCGACGATAAGTTCCGCAGCTGCACCGTCCGTGGCTCCACATCTGGCTCTTCCCTCATCGACGGAGAGAGGTACATGAACGCTCAGTACTCAGTCTATCGCGCACACATCTGGCGCAATGCCGGCATTCTCATCGGACTTTGGATCTTCTTTGCATTCATGACGGCTGTTGGCTTCGAGGTCAATCTTCACACCGACGCTGGTTCGAAGATTCTGTTCGATCGAAGGAGTCGCCAAAAGCAGATGGCCCGGGCTGCCGACGAGGAGAAGGGGGGTGGCTCGTCTGCCTCCAAGGATATGTCGCCCATGTCCCTTAGCAGGACTGTCTTTACGTTCAAGGATATCAGCTACTTTGTTCGTCACGGAGATCAAGATCTGCAACTTCTTCGGGGTGTATCAGGCTTTGTCAAGCCAGGCCAGCTTGTTGCGTTGATGGGCAGCTCTGGTGCTGGCAAGACTACACTCATGGACGTCCTGGCACAGAGAAAGGACAGTGGCCGTATAGAAGGCAGCATCATGGTCAACGGCAAGCCACAAGGAATCAGCTTCCAACGCACGACTGGATATTGCGAGCAGAACGATGTTCACGAGCCAACCGCGACGGTCTGGGAGAGCCTTCTTTTCTCAGCGAGACTGCGTCAGAGTCATACAATCCCGGACGCGGAGAAGCAGGATTATGTTCGGAGCATTATGGACCTACTTGAGCTCACACCTTTGCAGCATGCTATTGTTGGCAGTAAGTTATATATCCATTAGTGACCATGGAACTTGAGCAGGCACTGACTCATTCCGCCAGCCCCTGGATCAGGTCTGTCTATCGAGCAACGAAAGCGCCTCACGCTCGCCACCGAACTCGTCGCCAAACCGTCTCTCCTGTTCCTCGATGAGCCTACCTCTGGTCTTGATGGCCAGTCAGCTTACGAAATCTGCCGCTTCATGCGTAAGCTTGCTGCTTCAGGTCAGACGATCATCTGCACCATCCACCAGCCCTCTGCAACCCTCTTCGATGCTTTCGACGTGCTTCTTCTTCTCGCACGTGGAGGAAGAACGACGTACTTCGGGCCGACGGGCAAAAACTCTGCTACGGTGATCGACTACTTTGGCCGCAATGGAGCGCCCTGTGCTCCGGACTCGAACCCTGCTGAGCATATTGTCGATGTTGTCCAGGGTCGCTTCGGAACGGAGATCGACTGGCCGCAGACATGGCTGGACTCTCCCGAGAGAGAATCTGCAATGTCCGAGCTGGATGCCCTGAATTCTGCAGAGAGCCAGAAGAAAGCCCAAGTCTCTCCTTCGGCTACTACTTCAGATGACCTTGACCAGCACACAGGCTTCGCGACTCCGATTTCTTATCAAGTCTACCTTGTTACCCGCCGTCAGCTGGTTGCTCTCTGGCGCAACCCCGACTATGTGTGGAACAAGATTGGACTTCACATTACTAACGGCCTCTTTGGCGGCTTTACATTCTACATGCTCGGCTCCGGGACGTTCGATTTGCAGCTCCGACTGATGGCGGTTTTCAATTTCGTCTTCGTCGCTCCAGGATGCATCAACCAGCTACAGCCGCTATTCATCCGCAACCGGGATGTCTTCGAGACGCGCGAGAAGAAGTCCAAAACCTACCACTGGTTCGCATTCGTAGCTGCGCAGCTGCTGTCAGAAACGCCCGTTCTGATAATCTGCGGAACCTTGGCGTTTGTGACCTGGTACTTCACTGTTGGATTCCCCACCGAGGCCAGTGTGTCGGGACAAGTCTACCTCCAGATGATCCGTGAGTTCGCCATCGGTATCCCACGTTCATGCCTATCCATGCTAACGCAAACTGTGTTCAGTCTACGAGTTCCTGTACACCTCTCTTGGCCAAGCCATCGCTGCCTACAGCCCGAACGCTTTCTTTGCGGCGCTTGCGAACCCCATCATCATTGGTGCGGGTTTAATCAACTTTTGCGGCGTTGTGGTCCCATATTCACAGATCACGGCATTCTGGAGATACTGGCTGTACTGGTTGGACCCCTTCACTTATCTCATCCAAGGTCTTCTTGAGCCCGTGTCATGGGGTGTCGATGTACAATGCAAGCCTGACGAGCTGAGTTACATCCCTCTCCCGAGCAACAGTACATGTGGAGAGTATATGGCAGACTTCCTGTCTTCAGAAGCGGGATATGTGGTCGATCCGGCCAATGGCACCTTGTGCGCGTACTGCCCGTACACGACCGGAGCTGATTACATGCGAACCATGAATATCAACGACTCAAGCTATGGCTGGCGCGGTGTAGGTCTCTTCAATTACAAGAATTTGACATTGTTGCTTACCTGCTTCAGGTTGGCATCACAGCCCTCTTCTGTGTTTCGTCCTACGCCCTGGTGTTTCTCATGATGAAGCTCAGGACTAAAACAACCAAGACAGCAAATTGAAATGCTGTCGTCTGCAGGTCACGGACTATTCTTGAAGAGCCATGTATCATTCATTCCTTGTACATGAGGGCGTACGGAAGGCGGACGAAGGGAAAGACTGATTCGTGTCCGAAATAATACCCTGAAAGTTTCATCGGACATGACAGGGCTGGTCGGACATGAGTAGTCATCATAGCATTTCTCGCCGCTAATTCCTCGTAAGAGAAGACTAGCAATATCAGGTGATATCGCTACTGTCGTGGTCCCTGTTATCGTCGTCTCTTTCGTCGTCGTCCCTGCCTTTATTGTTCATGTCGTCGTCTGTGATCACCGCCTGTCCGATCAGCAAAAGTCTTTGTGCTACAATCCAGCCAACATGGGTCCAGGAATGGACTGTTTGTACAACAGGCTAAATGTCTTGTGGAAAATCTTAAAAATAGCTCTCATCCTACATCGAACAGATGTTCCATCCATGTCAACGTGGCAGTATCTTCACCGCCGGTGTGAGCTTTACGCGCCAAGACAGCATACTGCTTGACTGCCGCCGCGCATGCAGTTTCAACAATGTTCATCGGCCGGCCGGGCAGAGCCGATGAAGATCGTCTAGTCAATGAACTCTCGGCGTCCGATGACAAGTGGCAGTGCTCGTCCCGTTTCCGAAAGGATCTGTCGATCTCGAAAACGCCTATAGGAGGCAAGAATCAGCCTCCTGAAAAGCCATCTTGGCGTCGCCTCAACTTCACACCCGCGAGGCTATATCGATGGCGGGAAGTCTTTCTGCCCTGCAGCGGCACCTTGCGGAATACGATACCGACGATCTCGAGACCGAACTACGGGGCGGGCAGGGTCTGGTCAGTTCACGCTACTTGAATAGGCGCAGACGCAGCAGACTGGGGCCATCCCATCTCGCAGCTTTACTCAACTTGGGCCATTTGGCCGAGGGGTCCCGAAGGATAGAGCTGACAGCTGAAACAAAATAAACACGGGTTCCTTCAGTACGACTTCAACTTTTCTCGCAATTCTCGCAATCACATGCATCAAACCCCTACCTACACGGGATGATGACTTATCAACGGACTTTGGCGGACTTTTCGCTTCCTTTGATGAGTGCTACATTATCTGTTTGATGAACGGAATCGTGAATCCGAGTTGGTTCATCCAAAATCGTCTTTGGCGGCTTCTTGTGGAGCAGACGTGTAGCAACAACGTGGATTCTGCCCACCGTGCCGTGGATGGGCTGGATCACTCCCATCATACTACTATCAAATGCTTGCAGCATAAGCTGCGGGCTGCAATGTAAACGACGGAAATAACACAATGACTGCAATTCCCCATCGTCTTGTAATACCCTCACCATACCATTGGATACCAACATGGTTCTCCTGAACTCACGGTCGGCGATCCGCGGGCGTCCGGCGCGTGTTCGTTTGGTCGATGGTGCTGTCGGTTTTAAGAAATTACATCTTTTAACGTTGGGGGCCGCAGGTAACAGAGGCGGCCCATCCCGGCTTCCGATGCGCCTGGGCGCGGGGTAGCAGTGGACAGAGGCGGCCGGCCGTTCCACGGCCGGGATGGCCATGGCTTCTATCTCCGGTTAACCACCAAGGTTTCGGCGATCACTCGTCGGCTGTTGCACTGATTGGTCTCTGCAGGTTTCAAGTCCCGACTTCTTAAGTTGTGTGCGGCATGATGGCAATGTCCGGAGGGTTCCCAGGCAAGCCTGGCTAGCGCTGGGCAGCAAGCGAAATGCACGTCAATTATTCTGCCGTAATTGCATTGGGAACTTCTGTGAGTAATCCCAACCTTAGAACTACGCTGGCTGTGTGGAAAAGAAGAAGACTGGTTTGGTGATGACTGGAGGCACACGGTGGACTTTTCGTGCATGATGATAGACAGCCCCGCAAAGCTCACAGTCGAGCCAAAGCCATGCAGTGACTATTGAGTAGGAAGTTGTTGTTGATCGGAATTATCGGATGGCTCGACCTGCCTTACTTAGGACTGAACTGTCAGCGTCACATTCGCTAAGACCAAGGTTGTTCACTGACAGAGACAATTTTGGGATGATGATACTTGGGCAATGTTTTATCGAAAAGGCTTGAAGTTTAACAATAATCATGCAATGGGCGTATTGGATACACATCTTCCAGACTTCCATCAAGCTTCCGGTTGAGAACTTCTGGTTCTTTCTAGATTGACAGATTTCTGGAATCAAAACCCGATCAGATTAATTGCTTCGAGCTCGAAGGTTTCTATGCTTAGATTCGCATAGATCCGACGACGATATCAAAGATCAGACAACCGCACAGCTTCGTGAGACGTCGATGCACGCGAATATATTTCGAAGCTGTCATCAGTGATGGCACGAATAATGTCCATGTATGTATGAGCTACATTCTTTGTATGAGCTTGCAATAGCCGACATGCATTCACCCGGCGTTTGCGGATGGGCGGCGGATTTGCCGCCATACGGCCGTAAATTACCACGACACTGGTCATATCACCGGGCGATGATGTCGTGATGTTTGACGGAGTGAGTCGGGACCTCGAGCTGGTCCGAGCCGGAACATTCGATCCGCACATATTCTAGAACGCTTCTGGATCAGGGCCGCTGGGCGTTCGGGGTTAGCGGCTACGCTATCGCCCGCCTCCTGCGTATTGGCTGCCTCTAATTAAGATTGGCTTGCATGTACCAATTGGCTTCGTGATTCCTTTCTGGGTGAGGAGTTGCCTCTTTTGAAGCGACAAGGATGTGTGGAAGGGTTCGTCGTGATCCGGAAGCAAAGTCAGAATTGCGCTCTGACATAAACCCAATCGGATTCGGATAACGGGCTGCGGACTCTGTCACCGACTGGTCTGTCGTGTGTGAACATGGCTTGATCCATGTGCCCATACTTGCATCTCCGGTGAATAAGGTCTGGTGAGAGAGGGGAATGGGGTAGGGGACCCCCATCAGTGAGGTCCCTTATCATTGCTTTGGTCTCTTGTCTTACTCGACGTCTGATATTCGGCGGCCAGGGACTCCGTGCGATGACGGCTTTGTTTGACTTCGCGTGCTGCTGATCACTCCACCCCGCTAGGAAATGCGTTGCGCCTCGACCCTGACAACATCCGACCCCTCGACGAACTCTAATCGGAACTAGAGCGGCCGGGCGAGTCAGGGCAGGTGCGGGACGCTCCTCATCGCATGTCGTCAAACTTCCTTTTATCAGCTGCTCGCAACCCCCTCTTTCTTATGTCTTTGGGTTGGAAGGGTCTTGCTACCTAGGAACACTTCACTGAATCACACGAATTCGCTGTTGAACCGTGAAGCGATGAGCCTCTTCGCGTGGTTCCCAGCTCGAGTCGAGCGACTGAAGCAATGAGCAACACCACAAGCCCGGTCGGGGCCTTCCCGCCTCCGCCGGGCGTCACGCCGAATTTCAGTGATCCCACAGATGCCGGTTGGACGTTGAATGTTGCTGGGATGAGTGTGATGGCTGCTGTCACGACGTGTTTTTTTGGGATAAGGACATACGTAAAGTTCTCCTACGGGAGCCAGTTTCTCCCTGAAGACTGTAAGCGGTCCTGACAGAAGCAAACTACTTTGGCAAAGCTGACTTGTAGCCAAGGGACATGTGCGATCGCATATGTGAGGTTCCTTCTCTGGCTCGAAAATCGGTCCGCCAAAGACTTAAAACTGACCAAAACAGGCCCTCATCATACTTTACACCTCGACGGTGTTTGTCAGTAAGTATGGAGTCTCCGCCGACCAGGATCGAGTTTCTGACAGGCGGGGCTTTTAGTGGCACACTATGGCGAAGGATATCACGCTTGGGACTTAACGAAAGAGTCCTATCAAGAAGTGATGAGGGTAGGTTTGCAGTTCCACGGAAAGTCTTAATGGGGAGGCTCACTATATGACCACAGTGGCTCTACGCAAGCTCCATCATTTATTGTCCCGCCGCCTATTTCACGAAGGTCACCCTCCTCCTCCTCGAAGCTCGAGTTTTCTCCATCCATGAAAAGGTCGCCCGCGGCATCAGGATATTCGTAATCATCCTCCTCGTATGTTACATTCCAATCCAAACGCTCAAGACGATCATCTGCATCCCAATCTCTGCCTTCTGGGACCCGCACACCCCGAACCCGAAATGTCTCAATCAGCGGAAAATATTCATTGCCGATCTTGCACTAGCGATCATAACCGACTTTTTTATTCTTTGCATCCCATTTCCCCTGCTCTGGGGTCTCAGGATGCCACTTCGGAAGAAGCTGAAAATTCTTGTCCTCCTCGGGGCTGGGGGTGTGGCCACGGCCGTGACGATATATCGATTGTATCTGGTCATCCTATTTCTTTCATCCACAGACGTAACATCCGACTTCGTCGTTCTGGATCTCGTAACGCGAGTAGACCCGAATTCGGTAGATCTGTTAACGCAACTGACGTTGCACAGGTGTCTGGAACTCGTCATCGGCATTGTATGCGCCTGTCTGCCGTCAACAAATATTCTTTACGAACGGATCCGCCGAGGTCAACCTGCAAAGACAGGTAACCTCCCGGATAATACTAGTGACTACCAGAAGAAAAGCGACAACTCATCTTACTGGTGGAGTATGATGACTGGGAAGCAAACCCGACCTGCGCGAACCGAAGTGGCCACTGTCGCCGAGGTGGTACGAAGCCCCAATCATGCCGCGACATTCGATACGGAGCTTGCGATCTTAAATGGACAACCTATGGGTATGCGTCCTCCCACTGGTGAAACGGATCAGAAATCGCCATCCCTCTCGATACTTGTACACAACGACGAGGAATGGACGTATGATCCACGGGCGAACTCCATGGACGGCCGACGCGAAGGATGGCTCGCGCCCGGTGGCGAGAGCTCCGTACAAGGGGCGTCACCGGCCAAGTCTATTAACTGGCAGGATCACGCACTGGAAGCTAGGAGGTCATGGGAGGCTGTATGGGAGCGAGCAATACCGGCCGAAGGGCTGCACCCTATACCGGAGGTTGGAACGGCGGGTCCGCCCCGATTAAAGCTCACAACTCACCCACCGCCCGACTGGGACGACTTGGATCATGGACCATAATGTGTCAGAGACGTCAAAAGTTGACTTTCGTTGAATTACAAAGATACCCAACAATGTTTGCGCGGAAGTGTCAAGGTTCGAGGCTGCTGAGATATCGCGGTCACATGAGCGCGGCGGAGGGCCAGATGGAAGACAAAGCATCAGAAACGTAGACGAGAAATTGTCATTAATTGATGTGGTTACGGGGAGCTAACGTGAGTGTCGACTGCTGAAGCTACAATTATTATGTGTCGGTGATAGAATGATACGACTTCAGCTACCCAAGTTACGACGTCATTGTGCATACTGGGAAGACGAAATATCCTGTGCGTAAGATGCTCCACCTGCTTGGGATCATTCCACCGACGTTGCGTAGCGTCAATTTGTTGAAGAGGCATCTCTCTGATTCTGGTCTCATTAAACATTTGATTTAGTTAACAAAAGTGTCGAGTTAAAATAGTACTTCATCAGCTGTGCCCGGACAATCATATACTGGCGTTATGTAACACTCGATGGGATAGTCTGATCGAGGACGAAGGCAGGCAGGGACGGGAAGAACGAAACAGATGGCAACGACTACGACGAAGATGACGGCAGTGAAGCAAAAAATAGTAGTCGCTTTCGCACAAAGGAAATAAGTGCCCCTCACAACCAAACCCCAGCCCCTTGAAGAATGGGCACCAGCCTGGATAGAAAACAGATAGAAAAATCCGTGTCATAAAAGCAACATCAGTCACTGATTTTCTTTTTCCAATTTTGCATTTCCAGCCGTCGAGTTAGCAACCTGTTCGCTTGGCTGAGCAAGTTTTCGTAATTGAAGCCCACATTGTGTTTCCAGCCAATGAGTAGAGAGTCTTCGGCATGAGCCCCACACCCCTTACGGTTGAACTACGAGTCTGTAGAGTTGAAACTCAATGTTGAGAGAGAAGCAAAACATTTCTGCCTAGATATCTGCATTTTGCTGCCCGGTGGTTGAAATTGTGTGAAATCTGCCCAGAGACAGGTCCTTATCTTCGACTGCTCACTGTCGTATCACGCATGACCAAGAAAGTCTTGGCGGTTGAGTGGATCCAGCCAGACACTGGGAGTTCACCCTCAAGTTGCGCGACGGCGACGGCGTGGTCTCTTCAACACCGGCAACAAGAGTCACCGCAACTTACAACGCGCGACTCGGAGTAGCCCCGCGGACCTTTTGTAAACCATCAAGGTTGGAATAGAATTACCAGTTGCGATTGGTGCGGAATTAATGCAGTGTGACAAGTCGCAGTGTAACGATTGAATTACACAGCATGAGGCGGAATCAAGATACGCGATTAGACAACTTGCCGTATCTCGCACGAACGCAATCTCTTGACGCCATTTATGGATACTACGCGGAGGGTTCTTTTTGAGAAGGTGAATGCAAGACAAGAGGCCAGAATGACGCTGTGACTTGGCAACGCATAGTGGTTTCTTAGCACTTTTGCTGGCCAAGCATGCGGGAGCGTTACAACGGCGCTCTTGGCAGACCAGTGGATGCCGACAGATACGATGCGCCCAGAGGCTCAATCGAGGATTCCTCCCGGACGGCTGTGCTTGTTGCCAAGCTCGGGCGGGTATGTAGGTAAATTTGCGGCGAAGGGTGGTGGACTGCCGGGCCGGGGCTTCGGCGGCGCTGATTCGTTGACCCCAAGTACCGAGCGGAGCATACCCCGAACACACCTGCTTCTTTCGGCAGGAGGATCCGCATCGCGACATTGGTAGCTCGTTGGTTGCTTTTGGCAGTCCCCCCAACCGCCGCCTGCTGACCTTCTCTTTCCAGTCAGAACGCAGAAGAATAATCATGTTTTTGACTCGCCAAGTGGCGGGGAGACACTGCGACGCCCGAAAGGCAGCTTGGGAAGGGGGAGAAGACGAGATGCCAAGATGCAGTTGGAATAAGATAAAAAGAGGCGTTCTTCTCCCCAGGTTCTGGTGCTCGTAGTCAGTAGGCTCTACACCTCTCTCCGCTCTTTGACACGCCAAGCGATCGTCGTGGTTCAACCGCCAAGTCAACCCCCTGCTCCAGCCAATCCTCAGCACGTTCTTTTGAACCATTCAGAATGAAGGCCACCACCTTGGCAACCTTTGCCTTGTCGGCGCTGCTCCAGGGAGCCTCCGCCAAGGAGATCCCGCCCAGTGAGCTCGTCTCTGAGATCTACGACAGCGGTTCCGTTCACATGGACCTCATGGCCCGTAAGAAGGTAAGCGATTGACAACTCATTCCGGGCAAGACAACGTCCGCTGACACAAAGTCAATCAGGAATCATGGGACCGCCAGAGAGCCGCCGGAGAGATGGAGTCCACTGCTTACCGCAGCCGTCTCGCCGAGGAGGGCCCCGTCTCTTGCGTGAACGGTGTTGCTGAGGTCGTTCCTGGCGATGCCCTGAACACCTTCAAGTGCAGCAACATCGACTTCTACGACTTCAAGAGCCACTCCGACCTTGGCTCCACCACCGGCGAGGGTTCTTCCTCCTGGGGCTGGACCAGCCCTGATGGTCGTGAGTTCGCCGTCATCGCCCAGGCTGACGGTGCCGCCTTCGCTGAGGTCACCAAGGAGGGCAAGCTCGTCTACCTCGGACGCCTTCCTCAGTACTCTACCACGTCCATCTGGCGTGAGCTTCGTGGTTACAAGAACTACATCGTCATTGGCAGTGAAGCTGCCCGTCACGGTGTCCAGATCTTTGACCTGACCAAGGTCAGTAATGCTCAATGTTACCGAATCTATTTGGCTGGTTAAACTAACATGTCGTCAGCTTCTGGACCTTGACCCCGCCAACCCCAAGACCTTCGACCCCAAGGCCGACTTGACCTCTTGGTGGAACGGTCTCCCCAACGGCTCCACTCACAACATCGTCATCAACGAAGAGAAGGAGTACGCTGTCGCCGTCGGTGCTCAGCCTCGCTCCAGCACTTGCCGCTCTGGTCTTATCTTCATTGACCTCAGCGACCCTGAGAACCCCACCTCTCCCGGTTGCGCCGGTGGTGACGGTTACGTCCACGACGCTCAGTGCCTCGTCTACCGCGGCCCCGATGAGAAGTACTTCGGCCGTGACATCTGCTACGGCTACAACGAGGACACTCTGACCATGTTAGTCTACAAGAATGATAATTGAAGGTTCCTAAGCTAACAAGGTCATCAGCTACGATGTCACTGTGAAGAACACCACCAACATCATCTCGCGCACCTCCTACGAGGGTGCCAGCTGTACGTAACAAACCTTCCTGTCAATGATTATAGTCGCTAATAGAATTGGAAACAGACACTCACCAGGGTTGGGTTACCAACACCGAGTGGCAAGAGTACCTCGTCCTCGACGACGAGTACGACGAGTACGACGCCACTGGCCCCGCTGCCTCTGGATACCCCATCACCTACTTCTGGGACATCCGCTCCCTCGAGGCCCCTAAGCAGACTGGTATCTACAAGAGCGCCGCCTACGGTATCGACCACAACCAGTTCGTCATTGACGGCTTCGCCTACCAGAGCCACTACGGCGCCGGCCTCCGCGTCATTGACGTCTCTTCTCTGCCCGAGGACCCCACCGGCGGCAAGGTCAACGAGGTCGGCTTCTTCGACATCTACCCCGAGAACGACGCCGAGCCTAACGGAGGATCCATCGACTTCGTCGGCACCTGGAGCCACTACCCCTACTTCAAGAGCGGCTACATCCTGGTCAACACCATTGAGCGTGGTGCTTTCCTCGTCAAGCGCACTGCCTAAATCGCTGCTTGAGGCAACTAAATCCGCAACCCTCCGGGGGGTGGGCTTGCATTGCTCCTTCGAGTTGCAGGTTGAGCACTTGGCATGCCGAGATGCTCTTTTACATCTTCATGTTAATAGTAATCACAACTGTTGATAAATGCCAATACCAATTTTTGATGCCATTTTCTGAAGTTCAATGATGAAGAGAGTGATTTGGTGAGCGCATCAAGGTTAGCCTGACATCCGTCTCGAAGACAAAGAATTTCTGCCCACGTCGGCCACGCGTCTGAATCCTTGCTGAGTCGAAGTTTCCCTGGAAGACTGGCGAACAGACTGCGTTGAGACGACGCTTTGACTTCGCCAATTTGCCTAACGTTGAAAAGAGTAACAAACCACCGAACTAATAGTGCCGAAGCGGACGAGAGAGGCCTGCACAGACCGCAGACTGAATAGTCGTAAACGCGGCAAACATTTGGGGGCGACAAAGCTCCAGTGATCTAAGAATTGCAACCGCTTATTTTGTGGAATATTCCCAGGGGTCGGAAGGCCGGTCTTCAGTCCGCGGTTTAGTTGTTCTAGAAGCTGGCAAATTACTGTTAGGCTTTCGGCCTCCGAACGTTGCTGAAGGGGGCACTAGGGGATAAAGTTGAGGCTACGAAACAATTGCGAGTCATCAAAAGGACGTCCGATCTTCTGCCTTACTTGATGGGGATTAAACTCAGTATGGCCAGCGTACAATCGTTCCCCCGCGTTCCCGCGTCTCCGCGTGTCCGTGGCTGTTTTGTGCCGGGCAGCGACTCTTCCGCTGAGCGTTCTAGCATTGATGAAAATGTCCTCGGAACCCAAGGAATCGTAATGCAGAAAAATTGGGAAAGCTCCGGAACGCCCCCACGATTCAATTGATTGAGAGCTAAAGACGTATGTTTACTGCCTGAGTTGGGGCGTCGAGGCGACGCGACAGCAGCAGCAGCCATGGGGACGGAACAGCTGGACAGCATGCTGCGGCGCGATGCAAGGTTTCTGAGAGAAATCTGGGCATGGTTCACAGTCGGAGCCGTCGTCATATTCCTCCGTTTCTTCGTTCGGATCCGCATGGTAGGGCCGAAAGGTCTCAAGGGAGACGACTATGTCATGTTCGTGGTGAGTATCTCAATCGAGTCATCGAGGGGTCGACTTTCTGACACAAGAGACTGCGCAGACCTTAATCATGTACACTATCTGTTTTGTGATGGTGGACCTTGTTTGTAAGTTACCATAATGTGTTCTAATTGGCAAGAACACAGACTCAAGACAGACAAGGGAGGAGTCATACTGACAGGAAGGTCCAGACCGCTACGGCACCAACGTGGACCTCACCGCTGATCAGATCAAACTTCTCAATGATGAGGAAGTTGCTCGATTGGTTGAGGGTTCCAAGTTCCAGCAGGTTGCTTGGTACTCATACACAGCGTACCTTTGGTCCATGAAAGGCACATTGCTCTTCTTTTAGTAAGAGTATAGGCTCGGTTTGAAATGGCCATTATGCTAACCACTTCAATAGCAGACGGATGACCTTTGATCTGTGGCAACACGCAAGGGTACTGACTTACCTGACTTGGTTCACAATAGCCGCATACCTAGCAGTTGTTGGCACAATAACATTCAGTTGCCTACCGTAAGTCTGACCCGTCTAGGGATTTGAAGGCTTTGGAACTGATTAAATGGCAGATTTCAGGACAATTGGGGTGTACGACCCCTTCCAAGTGAGAAGTGCGTCTTCAAGGCACAAAATCTACTGGTCACTACATTCTTCAGTCAGTCTCGCCCTACTCCTACTACTCTGGCGGTCCTATTATTGACTATCTTGCAGATGTCATAACAGATGCGGCCATTCTGTGTCTGCCACTGCCAGTCTTGCGAGAAATCAGAGTTCCGTTGTACAAAAAGCTGTTCATCGCTGTTCTCATCTGCTCGGGATTGTTCGTCATAGCCGCGGCCATAATGAGACTGGCAGTCACGCTAGGCTCAGACCCTTCAACAATAACAGTCAACCGATGGGGCGTGAGGGAATGCGAAATTGGGCTCATGGCCATCAATGCCCCGATCCTCCGCCCACTATTCTCGCGCCGGTTTTGGCAATGGCATTACCGCCCACCAGCACGCGATCCGAACCCGATGGTAAGCGCGAGAAGAAGCAAAACCACGATCGGGCATAGGAGGAGGGCGTTCAAAGAAGATAGCTTAATTGGGTGGATGAGCTCGACCAGATCGCGCATTGAGACTGCCGTTGGAACGCGCAGGCATGGAAGCCCAGTGGACGAAGAGTTGGGAAAGATTGCTGATGAGCAGGAACTTGAGCCTTTGGACAATACCAATGAGGCTACCGGTGAAGATCAGGAAAGCTACAAGGATGTAGTGGCAGCCAACGTGGAAGCTTCGGACTCAGCGAAAAATGATTGAAATCGAGATACCCGGAATGCATTGGAGTTTGTAATCATAGATTTGAGCCATGTCGATGAAAAGAATCCCCATCTTACAGTTTGATTTATAACGAAATGGTGAGACGCATAAGCCCCAAGCACTACTTCTAGGATCATTGGTTAGATTCAAACCATAAATTATTCACGGGGAGTTGCAATAAAGACGCATCTGAATCCATAGCTTGATGCGACATCAATTGGCAGGAAGCATTAATCATACAAGTATAAGCCCGGCCACTGACTCTATCTCCCGTTCAGTCATAATTCTACAGGGTTCGCAAAATCAGGTTTGCCACTCATTCGTTCGCTCATCATTCAGGAATTGCCAGCTTGTCTAGACAGAAAACCATCTCATTCGACCTATGCAACGCAACATTCATCACAACACACGGCCTCATCTTATCTCTCGCGAGGGACTGCAAGCCAACATCAACAGGATATAAGCGCCAATCTCTACTTCTTCTCATAATTCAAAGCTGCTCCAGTCGGTCGTCCAATCAATAAAGCAATAAGAGCGCCACAGTCCATGCATATCACTCAGATCTCGTCGGCATCCTGTGATCTAGCTGCAAACCTCTCTCTCAACGACAGGAACTCTCCGCAATGGTACACCTCAGGTAGTCTATCATCAGGATGGCACCATTCGTCACGGTTGCAGGGAACGGCGAATGAGCTTGTATCTTCGTCCTCGGTTTCCGCAGATTCGCCAGTTTGCTGAGAATGACGGAGGGGCCAGAGTAGAATCTGGCTGGGATAGGCCTGGCGACGGCTGAGCTGTTCATCTAGGTCAGTGGCTCCTACATCAAGCTCATCAACCGTGGGCTCAATGAGGAATCCATCGTCATTATAAGTAGCTTCATCGAGTGGCTGTGCAATTTGATGGATTAGAGCATCGATGTTGATAGATCGTCGGGGACAAGGGGAATCATGGAATGCAGTGGCAATGAAGGCGCTTCTATCGTCATCGGGCGAGATTCCGTGGATGCAAGTGGCCGAGGCCGCCTCTTTGTCCCAGGTCAACGGTATACTGCAATCGAGCAGGAGATTGCGATTCGGCCGGATAGGCGCGTTTTGAATTGGATCGAGCAAGAAGTCAATTGAGCCATCCTCATCAGGTTCGTCTTCCTCCGGGATGACTGAGAGGGGGGTGATAGGGCCAGTGATTGTGTTTTCGAGGTCCAAACACGTAGTTCGCTCCTCTGGGTCGACGTAGATGACGGGATCAGGGCTCGAGAACAGACTGTCTTTCTTCGAGGCCATTCTTTCCCTGGGAGATTGGAGCAAAGAGAATTCTCCGAATAAAGAGGTGTCGTTCTGTGCCTCAAGAGACCAATCAGCCCATCGCGCATTGACCTGGCTTCTGGCGAGCTCTGTGCTTGCGGTTGGCCGGGACTGCCAGTTCTCCTTGTCAGGGATTGCAATCAGATCTTGGCGGCCTTTGCCATTTCCTGAAATGGGCTGGAGAATGTTGCCCTTGAGAGACGAAGCTCCAGCTTTCGCCGATTTGCTTCGCAAGGGGATTCTGCTGACTCTAGAGACCACGGGCTTACGCTTGATCTTCTTTGTCTGCAACGGCACGGGTATGGTGGAGGTGGCGATGGGAGATGGGTCTGCCGCTGTATCCTTTCGGATTCTCAAGGGTGCTGGCTTTGCTGAGGAGCACAGCTTTCCTTTCTTGGTCACACAAAGAGGCTCGGGCTTTGCGGACCTGTCGGCGTAGACGTTCTCTTTCGAGTCGAACGTGTCAGGATGTCGCTTGCGAAAAGAGACAAGTTGGGGGACGTCCAGCAGAGCGTCGATCTCCTGAACGATACCGTTGAACATGTCAGATACCTTTGACTCACGTTCATCGACTGCTGGAAGACTTTCGCAAGCGCCTTTAAGCTCCTTGTCGATGGGGCCTTGGTGGAATCGCGATGGAATCATCAAGCTGTCTTCGTCGCCGGTTGAGGTCTGCAGGCGGATATAAGTTCGAGGATAAGGAGACCCGCTACCAACGGAAATGACACTAAGCATGGAATCAGAACCTGCTTTGCGACTGTTAACGCCGCTTGAATGGTCAGATGGCAAAAATGGTATCTTACCTGGACTTTTTGTGCAGCTTCGCGCGAGTTCAACGCTCATGGCCGAGGAGGTGTCGCCAGTCTCTGACGGCTCCGACGAGTTCTATTCGCCGTACATGTCGATAATCTGGTCCAACAAATCTTCCATTGGATCACCGGAAGTATCTGAGTTCCAAGCATGGGGATCGCAATCGCCTCCGCAAGAGTTCTGGGGTTGGCGTCCTGGGTGGGTCTCGACGCGGCAGGTAAATCGTGCCATTATGAAAGGGGAGTACACCCAGGGTCGGCGTAGTGGACCAAGGTCGATACTCGGAGAAAAGGACACTGCCAGGTCTGGCGCGAAAGCAGCAATCCCAGCGCGTTGAGTGCTGCGAGAAAGGTCGATAATGTCTGCCTTGCCCATAGCTTTGACAGATGTGCCCTTGCCACGGCGGGTTTGTGAGACCGTGAGAGTTCTTCTGTGGAATGATAGTTCCAGAGACGCGTCGACGCGTGGGTTTTCTGGAAAGAGGTCAGTACCGCTACGCGTTCGTGTGAGGTTGTTGACACGATGATGGTAACCCCAGAATCGACGCTCATGGGTAGCGAAGTAAACAACTTACTGATTGGGCGGGCTTTGCGCGTTTCTTTGCGGCTGATACGTACGTGACGTATGCTTAAAAAGAATTCAGCTTCTTTTTGACTCTCGAGATGGCTCTGATTGCAATCTCTGAGTGATGCTGGGCTGATGAGGGCGCACTATCGACTCTTGTGCGACTGTCAAAGCGACAGCTTCGGAGAAGAAGGAGAAAAACAGAAAGCGCGCGATTAGTTGCGCCTGGGTGGATTTTGCGATTGGTTCTGTTTTCAGGACGAGAGTGGTGAGGTTTGAGAAAAGAAGAATCGCGATGTGGAGGAGATGAGAAAGATAAAAGGCGAGGAGGGGTGGGAGGGGGAGATGTAAGTGACGGGCGTGTGTAGGTGGGGCGAGCAGAGTGGTTGCCCTGGGCATGAGGCAGCACCCAACCCGACCTTCGGCCACGAGAGAAGACGCTGATCTCCATGGAAACGACCGTAAACATGAATAGAGCGTATACCTGACGCGCGAGAAGACTCCTAGGGTGTCCACGGAAGTAAGACTGGCGCGAAATTTGTGGGCGAAGGGCGCAAACTGGAGCTCGACGTTATTGTGCCCCTTTCGTCGCAGCGAGATTTACTATTCGACGTAGATTTGATCTACTTTTCGATAACAGTCCCGTATTAATAGCTAGTTGCGTGTAAACGTCAACTTACGATGTCGGCTCTTGTTCTCGTAGGAAAGAGTTACTAGCCTGGCATATGAGCTGAAGTCTGAACTGCTTTTAAATAGAGATCGCCTAGTTTTCCTGTGTCTATGTGGCTATATTTCCTGTGTACTTGATCACTACTATTGAAATGGTCGTAGGCCCGGCGGCCGAGAGCTATACAACGCAGCGGCACGTACGCGCCCGAGGGTACGTAGAACTACTATAGTTATATAACTCTATAGTTTTAAGGCCTATAATCTTAAAAGAAAAAGGAAAGGACTTCTTATATATTTTATAGATCTAAAATAAAAAGAATAGGATAAAAGCTTAAAAATCTACTAAAAAATAAGTGAATTCTACCTCTAGTCTATGAAGATTAATAATAATATCTGAGCTAACTTCTCGCCTCTTAAAGGAGGGCTAGTAATCTAACCTCTAAACGCCGAAAACGCCGAAAAATCCAGTAGGCCCACTAAACCCCGTTCCACTATTAAAAAGTAATAGTAGTAATAGCGATAATAAGGATGAGGATAAGGACGAGGACAACTATAATAACGATAATAATAGAAGTGACAACGACGACGACGACGACGATAATAGTAGTAGAGTCATTAGAGTATAACCACAGGCAAAGTAGTCGCCCTAGCATAGGAAAAATAGGCGGTCTCTTCAAATATCACCAGGGTCGAATTAGAAAGGTCCGTCGCGCGGAAGCAGCGCGATATGGTGACCCGAATACGGCCGAAGCTTTCTTAGTATGTTGCGTACTTAGAAAAGGACCATCGAAATTATACCTGATAGGAATTCGATATCCGGATGGATCTCTAATTGGGACGGACGATAAAGAACGTCAGAGACGCCGACATGGGCCACAAGGACGGCATCGAATATCAAAGATATGCATGCAGTGGGCTCGGCTTTGGGGACTTGTCACCAAGAACACTGTGCTTCACGAAATTGGCTAAATGTTGGTGACGAACACCTGTCTGATTCAATGATGAAGCTCGTACCACGCAGACAGCCTAATTGTTCAGCGTCTATGCCAAGCTGAGAATCCCTTACTTCTAGGTGACACGCGCAGACGCAAACAAAAGCATTGCCTCTTCTACATTTGCCCCAGTTAAAGTCAAACCCCAATCTCAGTTACAGAACAAAGTCAAATGCGCTTGCTCATACTCCAACAACAGGGCTAAAATACCACCATTTTACATATCCGTCACCCCGACACCGATAATTCAAGTACTGTCTTGTATCTTTCCATCATGAAGGACCAGCGGGCCATCAGATCCACGAGATCGTATGCAGGATCTTGAACAGCTCAAAATATCGTGGCGGCGAAGACGGGCTCTCTGTGAGCGCGTAGATGAAGGGACTGACGGTCTGGGGCTCTGTTTGTCCTTAGAAAGAGCCGCCGCAGCATCTTTCGACTCGGCTATGTGAATCCACTCGGCAACGTCCAGGCAAGTAGTTGTGTAGGGTCTCGGACGGGCCGGAGAATCATCGGATGGCTCAAAGGACAAGACTTGAGCGTCTCGGACGTCTTGTCTGCCGTGACTGATCTCGTCGCTGTGACTTTCCTCACCGTCTTCCTTCTCCTCGCTGTCTTTCCTCCAGTCCTCAGCGCTTTCTTCGTGCTCCATATCTGCGTGGAAGCGTTGGATCAGGGGCTGGCTGGCATAGTCGTTGTAGTTCATGACGTTCTTGTGCGTTTCCTCGCGAAGCATGATGTCTTCCCCGTCTAGCTTGGCGCAATCGAGGCCAGAAGTCTGGTCATCATCTTCGCGGAAGCGTTCCAGCATTGTCATGGAGGCCTCCTGGGTGATTTCTCTTTGCCAGCGAGTCACCGAAGCAGGATCGAACTCTGACTCCTAGTCATCGTCGTACCCCTGTCGATCGGTTCGGATGATCTCGCAAACCTCATGTTTGGCTAGCGTCACATTGAAGCTCTCGCTGTGAGTGTCGTCGAATGTGTGGGCACGGGGTGACATAGCCGATTTTGCGATGGTGCATCTCGTGAGTTGCGGTATGAGTTTCTCGATAGTCACTCTAGAGAAGGCAGTCTTCGCAACACCAAGCCCAAGGCTGAAGACGGATCCTGACGCACGATCATTCTTTCGATCGGGGAGAATTGTCTTTGCGATGTGACCAATTTGGCCCGAGACAGCATCTTTGATGAAAGGCCAAAGCCCATGGTGTTTGATCACCCCCAGCGGTGATTTGTAGCAGGTCATCACTATTCACCAAGTACGTGAGCTACGAAGGGGAAAGGGAGCCCCATCAGAGCGTGTGGGAGTGCGATTATCGAAATAATCGCAATTGTATCAGAACATACCTCTAGAAGTGGGCGTCGTTGTGCTCCAAGAAAGCATGTCGTCAGTTTCTCGGAATTTCTGGTGGTGTAAGTTACACTGCTGGATGAAAATCTTGGACCTTTGAGGAGAATCTCTAGAGAGTAGGGATAGATGTAGGAGGATGGACAGAATTTGGGCCCGGGGGATGGGAAGGTATGGCTTATGAAGGGTGGGCAGACGAGGCAGCTCTGGTTGCTATGGACATCGCAGGGTGAGGCACCCACCAGGTACCCACAACAAAATCTCCGACCAGAGCAACGACGGAGCAGATAAATGCCCTGCTCTACACGGTCAATCTGTCATAACGCCTAGAACAAATGATGAGATGATCTCGGCATCTGCAAATATACTTTTTCTCGAATCAGAAAACAACTAAGCTTGGGATCGGTGCATGAGCTTCAACCACATATGTCATGTGTTGTGACAAAAGTGACGATTGCGCTCCCGTACATGGTTCCACCTTTGCGACATCAGGATAGTATGGCTTTTGAGCAGATCAAAAGCTTCCTGTATCACAAGAAAGGCATAGACTACAGTGACGAGGCTGACATCAAGGTTAGCATAGTCACCCCTAAAAGCTTACGCTCTAGGGGTCGAGCTAGATTAAATCATACTGTCAGAGAGGGATGAGACGAAGAAGCTCAAATAGCATAACAGCCACTCACAGAAAAAAGAGAATCACGAAGATACTTGAGTCATTGAATATGGTGGGCCACAGGTTATGTAACGCGTGAATCTACTTGACAGGTCCAGAGTTACAACCTTATGGTTTACCTCATGTGCATTCTGTCAGCCAAGCGGATTGCTCGATCAAGTCTCCTCCATTCTGTCATCCACAATCACCGTTCTTCTTGTTCATATTTGTAATCGCGCCCATTTCCCCATACAGCCGAATATCAAACAGCTTCTCCGTGGTCTACTCATCATCTCACGCTGCCAAAGGCGCGCCATTCTGTCACAAACTCCAAGTCCCAACGCAGCACGTCCAAAAACACGAAACTTCTCAGCAAAGATAGCGACTCAACTGAGACCAAAGCAACATCACAGCCATTCCATACCGAATTCTACTCCAAGCACCGTTCTTTCTTCCCTCTACCTCAAGCATTTGGCATGCAAACATCCGTAACTACAATAAGCTGGAAAGCAATCATCGATTGCAGACGCCAAGCGCACCATTCATCAGAGTACAAAACCAACCCTTTTGGACCACCCAAGATAGGTGGGAGCACACAAGTCTGGCGTGGGGCCAAACTGAGCTCAAGGGGCTTACGGTAGCCTACAATACACGCCAAGCGCTGTAATCTCACGTATTCAGGGGAAGTGGCTCACACGGCCCAGTCGTAGGTCTCTCCATCATCTGTATTTGTATCTATCTTCCTGGCAGTGGAGGCTTCGTAGGCGCCAAGGAGCGCAGCTCCGCTAGTCATGGTCCGCATGAAGCGCATGAAGCTGCTTCCAAGGGTGGCAAAGCACCATCTTTTCGTCTCCGCGGAGGCCTTTGCGCTGTCGCTGCGGATCATCTTGTACTGTCCCGTCTCGTAGTTTCCAAAGAGCAGGTTACGCGCAGACTTGGGAGAGGTCGCGAAGTCCTCGCCCTCGGGCTTGGGAAGATCTTCATAGATCTCCTGGATGACACTCTGCTTGGAGTACATCTCATAACCGATAATGTTCTTGTGGCCGGTCAGAGCCCAGTCTTTGAGATCGAGAACAGCGGTGTTGAAGCCCTCGTCAGCCTGGCTGTCTTCGACATCCTTGTACCGCGCGAGCTTTCCTTCGGTCTCAAGGAGGCCATCGAGCTTCGTGCCGCGGCGACCAGCTGATCTAAAGGTGGGGAAGGCGACAAGAGCAGAGTCGGTGTCTGTGCGAATTGTGCTGATGGATGAGACCTGGGAGACGGAGATGGATCTGACCCGCTCCTTGTTGTCGGCCTGAGTGGGGTTGCTGTCAATCTGGTATCGATCGGAAAGACCAGTGACGCCCTTCTTCCTCTTGAGGGTGCGAGCGCTGCTTTGTCCAGCTGAAGACGAGGTGTCGGCACTCGAGCCAGATGCGCTGCGGCAGTGAATCTGCGTTTTCTCGCCGGTGTTGATGTCGATGGACTGGTAGCTGACGCCCTTTGATGCGAGCGGGAAAGCTCTAGTTGTTGTGGGTGAGCCCGCGACGCGTGAGGACTAGTCAGCGTCTTGGGTCTCAGCCTCAATGATGGGAAAGGTGGCGTTGTTGGCACTGTCGGGTCGTCGTCCGTTTGTGCCAGGAATGGTAGTCAAGTGCTGGGCGCTTTGACTCTGCTCGGCGAATGCGATGATGTGGCGCGTCTTGTTCGCGTCGTGAACGTCAGGCATGGTGACACAAGCCAGAGGCTGAGAGTACGAAGTAGCCTTCACAGTCACCCAGGGCTTCTTGTAGGGCTTCCGAAGAGCAGAGCGAGTGGTGCCAGACATGTGCTTGACAGCGACGTCGCCGTCGACTGTCGTCTTATTGTTCGTGGCGGCGTAAGCCTGAGGGCCAAAGACGCGAACGAACAAGCCCATTGTGGAAGCTATTCCGAAGTCAGTATCTTTCACCATCGCGAGATTGGAGAGGGGTCGCGCTGGCAAGCGAGGAGGCGATCATCGAGAAAAGGGGCAGGCATGAACTTACTAGTGTTGTTTTTTTCGTGCGGATACACGCAAGTAATTAATCTGATTTGTATAACTCTTGATAGCTCTTGTTTTTTTGCGAAAGAGCACTTCGTCAAACTCAATCGAGGGGAACTGAGAGCGCAAGATAGAATACGTCGCCGTGTACGCCGAACTTCTCAGCCTGCAGGGTACAAGGGGGTCTTTTTGTATTTGATTGTAAAACGATCAAGATCAAAGTGCTTGTGAGGCAATTGGGTTGCTAGTCGCGTCGATATTGTGGATTGGCGAGTTATGTATGTGATGTTGTTGTGGAAGGGAAGGAAGAAATGAAGCTGGAGAGAGAGTCGGGGCAGAAGAAGTGGATGACCGTCGACGAAGAGTGATTGTGTCAAGGACCCACCGCATTGAATAAAGAAAATTTCCTATTTGGGATAGTCGTGAGGCATCAAGAGCGTTATTCGATGGGTGCCTTGAGAACAAGGAGAAGATCACGACGCGTTGCCCAGCTACCGGGCCCAAACCTCAGGCGCGCCTCGAAAGGATGGAACCAGTCAGGCATCAAAGATCGCCAACACGATGAGGCCATGGATAACTATTAGGCCCGGTCTTTTTCACGGTTTACATCTTGGTGTGGTGGATGGGAGAACCTGGTTGCTTTTTCTAGGCTTCGGCCACGAACTACTCATCAATCTTACTGTCATAGATGCCACGGGCTTATTCGGGTCATGATCTTGGAGGCTATCTACGGTTTCAAACTATCCCTCCCTCTCCTTCAATGAAACGTGAACCTCGCTCAAATTCTTGAAGGCGCCGGAGCTCTCCTCGACTTATCGAATCAGCCCAATCTCGAAATGCGGAAATGTGGAACAGATGTCGGCAGCGGGAAGCCGCTTCCAAAAAGTCACGCTTCAACCCGGACCTTTCCTCTTCCGCAGTACATCCAGGACGTAACTTCTCCATGCGCGCCATGTACAGCTTCCTCAGTTTCGTCTGCTCGAATTTCATCAAGTGTTCCCAATACAGAATAGCCTTCCCTTCACTATCCAGGCCGTCATCTTCCCAGTCGTCTCCATTGTCGTTACCGTAAATTTCGCGGACTGGTTCTTGGTTTCTCACCTTGCCATCCAAGAATGACGGCATTTGCCTGAGGAACCAAGAGGGCATTGTGGAAACGCAGTTCCAGTTTACCAAGCCAGTAACGTTTCCATCGTCGTCTATCAAGATATCTTCCAAGTCTGTTATGAGGCTCCAGAGACAATCTGTTGAGAAGATTCTGGATCGGAGAACACTATCGGAAGCACAGTTAAAAGCTTTTTTTCGACCTCCGCTATAGCTTCCGGTTCATCCCTATCTGATTCGGTCTCCGCACTTTCTGCTTCTGCGGTTTTCTCCAGAATGATGATGTTCAGGAGTGACTTAAGCCATTCTTGGCTGGACTCAAACGGCCCTCGAGGTATATCGTAGTTGTAGTTATTGCCGCAGAAAAACACGTAATCAACCACCCTGCCTGGTGTGACATGAAGCTTTGAGGGTGGCTGCTTATTGTCTTTGGGCTTTTCGAAGTCAAGAGTCCCAATGGTTTGAAACTCTTTCAATTTGGTGCCGGCATCAAGGATTTGCGCGTGGTAGTCGGCCATCTTCTCAGCAACAGCTTCCTTCTGCGCCATCGGCATCTTTCGCCAACGTTTGTGGGCTCGTACGCCGGGCATAAACTCCATGAGCATCCACTCGAAGCTGATCTCGTTATCACTGGAGTCATCAAATGCGAAGACTTCAGGGACTGGAATGCTGGTTCTGAGTTTGATCCAGCGCATGGTCGCCACCTCGCCGCGAGTCTGGTAGCCAGGATCAAGCGGAAGAAAGACGCGCATGATAGCCTTGCTGGTGTTGCTTTGAACGAGATATGTCTTCTTGCCACCCCATTTTCCGTAAGGTGAGACATCGCATCTTGAGTTCTCGTCAATGTTCAAATGTCGGCGGCAGACCTTCTGGATGGCTTCCAGTGAGGGTTCTCGTGCCCACTCAGGGCTCGGACCCCAGATGGCGTCGTGCTCCCATACTAGCCCGTCTCGGTCCGGTCCGGACATCTGGTAGACTCAGTGAGTAGTGGTGAGATAAACAACGATAATGAGGCTTTCAGGCGGTGTTGACGTGATTTTTGGTCGTAGGTAGCAATCGTGATGGGTGAAGTCGTCCGGAGGACAACGTTTCTCAGCTAGGAAAAAGAATCTGCGCGCGGTCTACACTTATAGTCCGCTCAGGATTTATCTCTGGAATCCAAACATCTCACCTCAAGGTTGTGGGGCCTTGATGACTGGACAAATGTTTTGTGTGCGGAGGAGGAAAGGTGAGCAATTGTCATACCCAACCGGCAAAGCTTCGGCACTCTTCCTGGCGTTCCACCATTTCTGAGGCGCAGTAAGCAGCCTGGGACTTTTCCATTGACCATGGTGAGATTATTACCTAAGTAACCACTCGGATGAGCAAGAATTTTGAAAAGATGCGCGCAGCAACGCCCACAGCAGGAGAGAGATTATTCAAAGCTGACATCAAGAAAACTGGAATAGAAAACCTCCGGCTAAATTTGACAAGATTTCTGCGGTCAGCATATTCGTCATCTCTTACGTTACTTGATAAGTTGATTCGCGTAATTGATTGAATGGTAATCGTCGTAGTCCCAGATCTTCAGTTCATTCATGCATCTATGAAGCGACCCACTTCCATTTGGTACAATAGGAAAATTATCGATCAGGGTTCTCATGTACGTCAATTCGAAGCCCATATCTCCGGAATGAGTCTATACCTGTACCGAAGCTTTCTAGTTCTAGAGCCTAGTTCTACTGTCTGGACAATAGCAACGACAGGGGCGACAGGGACGACAGGGACGACAGGAATAATAAGGATAACAGAATTATTAATTTTGAAAACAAAACTATTAGAGCTCATACAATACTCATCCGCCCGGATAGCAAACCTAATTCAAATAACAATGCAGCCGGAATAACGAGGAGACTAGCAATGATAGCGATGATAAGTAGATGCTCGATTCGTCTCGGACAGTATGAAAAGACGACCTAAGTTATCTCTCTGTGTTTGAGCGGCTACATTCTCTACTTGCTTGGTAAGTTCCATGAGGACGATTGGAATGGATGCAACGATAGAAGCGATGATGATGATAACAATAACGACGATAGACGACGACATGCGACGAGGGAGACGATCAGAGGTGACGATGGCGACGACGAGATGGCGACGACGAGACCGAGTGTATGCGCTGGAAATAGAGGAATAATCCCAGGATTGGGACAAACTACTATTTAATACGTTTGAACCACCCGATGGCCCGACTCATAGTTTCGTAACCCTTCATTGACTATCAACGGACGCTGTTAGTTACCGCTGGTCGTCGTATAAGTCCCGTGTGAAGCGCCCTTGGCACATTAAACTGCTGACCATCCTCTTGGCAACACTGCCTTGGCACTGCAACTGATCCTGCAAATAACGCCACTGCCGAAAAGCCAAGTTCTATCAGCTGCTTGGTACCTTGGCAACATCAGTCATCTTTCAGACCATTTGACAACCATCTTGTGATCCTCCCGAATCAACATAACCTCGATGTATAGATGTAGTTGAATGTGAGGCGAATTCTTGTTGAACTTTTCATCCGCCACAATCATAGATTATATGATCAGCAATTATTGTATGCTAGCACATCATGGCGTCCCAGTGACCCGGCCCAGGCTAGTCATATGCTAGCTCGAGCCTCCACCTGTCCACCAGCACCATGGTAAACCCCGATTCATCGTACATCCCTCGTGGTATTTGTTGACAACCAATCCTTGCATCGGAATTCAGCCTCAGCGATCGCTATCTGGCCTTGGAGCGCTGCCCCGCAACTCCGCCGGAACAAAACAAGATACCGTTAAGCTTATGGTTATCATTCCGGCCGTCGATGCCTAAAGAAGGAAGCCTTGCAAGGAGTCGTCGTCATCGGCTGATGGTCAGATACTTCAAAGAAGCACATGCGCCCGCCAAAAGGTCAAGGTCACGCTCAGCTGCAGTCAACATCAATCATACTTGCCATCTGTTCTCGGTCTCGCACGTTCCGACAGAGGCGCAGCTCATCCGAGCCTTTGGGACTGTCTGTCGCAGAGCCCTGCAGGATGCACGATGCACAGTGCAACCCCGTTCCGTCTCCGGGTCAACCGCCTGCCCGGTACGGAATGCAGGATCTGCTGTTTCGATCGATTTGAATTGAAAGGGTAAGAGCACCGGTTTTCGGCAGTCCAAGAACGCGCCTTAAAGGGGATTCGCCTGAGCGTCTTTCGGCGCGCTACGAGCTGAAGATGCCGACGCGGTGCGTCTTGGTGTAAGGGGGATCATCCCGGTTAGCCCTCCTAGCGCCGATCTCCCGCCCCCAACAGCAGAGGGCGATGTGAAAGTGTCCTTTTTTTGGTCACTTGAGACTGGGTTGCATTTCTTATCTTACGGATCCTTTGATGCTACCCATCAGCCCTAAACCTCGTCCTGCAGATCTTGGGCCTTTGAAGCATTGGATCAGAATGAAGCGTTTCTTGACTTGAGACTTCGACAGCGTGTTTCCAATTGTTAGTATTCCAATTACGAAATCCGATGTTCAGCTCTGCCACAACCGTATTGGGCAACACAGCTCGGACGAGAGTGTGCGAGCACTCAAGCCGCTGTGTCGCCCGGGCTGAGATGGATGCCAGAATAGCAGGCTTGCTGCACTTACGCGGGTTTGAAGGCCGAGGAAACATGGCATTTCACGGCATCTCCAAAAGAAGCGCTGACAGGTTTGGAATTATGGTATGACAGTCTGCTTGAATCATTCTAGTGCCCCCGGAAGTCCGTTTCAACGTTTCAGGGCGCCGTTCATCGTAGTCGCTCTCGGGTTCTCCACATACGTAAGTCGAACGGTATGACAGCCCATTCACGTTGCTGCACGAATGAAAGGTGCATGTTGTTGGAGTGGATTCCCTATTTCCGACGGACCCGAATACATGACCCGAATGTGTCGGGCTTGACTTTTCTTTGAGTCAGACGAAAGATCCTTCGTGCAGATACGTATTCTCAGCCGGCGGTTGAAGCGATTCCACAATCATGTAAGCGCACGAACAAACTCTAACCATTAGCAGACTCGTATCAAAAGCCTTCCCGCTACACCCGCTCTAGCTTCCAACGGCCGCTTGCCGTTCACCTGAACCCCCTTTGTGAGCCCCCTTTTGCAAGTAAGACTGGAAAATTTTGATCCGATGACGATGATTGGTAAATTCTGTTGGCTATAGCAGGCAGCGAACGCAGGGTAATTCTCAGAGGCAACCGCTGCGCGTGATGTGCAGGCGGTACCTGGCAGCTCGAAGCTTTCCGACGAACACTCTACGGCTCGGAAACCTTCATAATCTTACATCCATATTTGGAAATAATGTCAAATTTTCGTAACTCATCCAATCGACCCGGCTTCCGTCGAAAGTTACCAAACATCTGGCCCCAAATCGTCTCTACTCTCAAGCACAAGACACGAGCCTGGCGCTAAGCCACGCTAGAATATCAGGGACTACGCATGTGGCTGGCACCATTATTAGCCCACGCGCCAGGCTAGCTTAGAATCATCTGTCCTGTGCAGTAGTGCAGGCGCCGATCAGGTCAAGCTTGTTGTTCTCGTTACGGACATCGTCCAAGAATGGAGGCTCCCGAGCCGGCAGCCTGGGATGTGGGGATGGGGATCGACTCTAGAAGCCGTGAAGCCGGCATTGTGCAGTCCGGTCCCATTGAGTATCCGATCTGGACTCGAGTTATGATGAACTCGAGCCTCCTTCGAACAGGTATATAGCTCAAACATGCTCACCCCGTTTCTTGGCTTTTGGATCCATCATCAGTCACTCACTCAGGCTCTTGACTTCATTCTTTCTTTGGTCTCTACTTACATTCGTTTCTTTTGATCCACATTAGTGCGCCGCCAAGATGGTCGCCATCAAAGACCTTATGAAAGGCAGCCTTAAGTGGCTATTTACAGTCCAAGCGGCTCTGAAGCAGGACAAGACAAACGGGTACGCTACCTCAATCTTCGAATGGCAATAAACTTCGTCTAATGCTCCAAACAGAAAGTGCGTCCTCGGCACACCGAATGCCCCTAAGCTTCCGAACTTTTTGAACAACAATCCTTTGCCCAACGGCTTCCCGTGGGGCCCTCTGACAGCCGACGGCACGAACTACTACAAGCAGTGGCCCAACACTGGCGTCGTCCGCAACTACGACTTCACCGTCAGCCGAGGTGTCATTGCCCCCGATGGATATGAGCGTCAGGTCCTCCTGGTGAACGGAGCTTACCCCGGCCCCACCATTGAGGCAAACTGGGGAGACTGGATCCAGGTCACGGTTCACAACAACATTGACAACAACCCTGAGGGTACCGCCTTGCATTGGCATGGATTCCGTCAGCAGAACACCCAGTGGGAAGACGGTGTCCCTGCCATCAGCCAGTGCCCCATTGCCCCCGGCAAGAGCTACACCTACAAGTTCCAGGTATGTGTCCCCGCCACCCACGTGAGATTCTCGCGACTGTGAGATGCCCTAGTACTGACAGCTCACCTTAGGCCACCCTCTACGGAACCTCTTGGTACCACTCTCACTACTCTTCTCAGTATGCCGGTGGTCTTACCGGTCCCATCGTGATTTACGGCCCTGGAAAGTCTGCCTACGACATTGATGTTGGCCCCGTCTTCCTTTCTGATTGGTATCACAAGCAATACTTCGACATTATTGAGGATATCCTGACCCCTAACGCCTCTGGCCTGGTCTTCTCTGACAACAACCTCATCAACGGCAAGGGCAACTTCAACTGCTCCACTGTTGCTGCTGGAGACAACACCAAGTGCACCAACAATGCTGGTATCTCCAAGTTCAAGTTCCAGACCGGCAAGACTCACCGTCTGCGTCTCATCAACTCCGGTGCCGAGGGTACTCAGCGTTTCTCCATCGATGGACACACCATGACCGTCATCGCCAACGACTTCGTCCCCGTCGAGGCCTACGACACCAAGGTCGTCACTCTCGGCATCGGCCAGCGCACTGATGTCCTCGTCAAGGCCAACGCCGGCAACGCCAAGAGCTCTTACTGGATCCGCAGCAACCTCACCAGCTGCAGTCTGGCTAACCAGCCTCTCGGTATCGCTGCTCTTTTCTACGACCAGGCCGACCAGAACCAGAACCCCACCAGCACTGCCTGGAACGTTCCTGACCCCGGCAACTGCGCCAACGACGACCTCGCCATCACCAAGCCCGTCATGAAGCTCACTCCCCCCACCCCTAGCTACGTCAAGACCATGGAGATCCAGGTTACCCGCAACGCTTCTGGTATTGTTCAGTGGACTCTTGACGGCGAGGACTTCCGCGGCGACTTCAACAACCCCACCCTTCTTCAGACCAACAAGAACAACCTCACCTATGCTGCTGACTGGAACGTCAAGAACGTCGCCAACAACGGTAGCGTTCGTGTTATTGTCAGCAACAACAGCCCTGCAGCGTAAGTCTCGCCTTATACTCTCTAGAATCAACTTGAAACTAATGAGTTCTTAGTCACCCTATGCATCTTCACGGCTTCAACATGTACATCCTCGCCGAGGGCGATGGCCTGACCTGGGACGGAACCATCACCAACCCCACCAATCCCCAGCGTCGTGACGTCCAGCAGGTCCGCGCCAACGGCCACATGGTCATGCAATTTGACGCCCAGGAGAACCCTGGTGCCTGGCCCTTCCATTGCCACATCGCTTGGCACGCCTCTGCTGGTCTCTTCTCTCAGTTCATCGTCCAGCCCGACAAGATCAGACAGTTCCAGATCCCCTCCAAGGTTGATCAGGTCTGCAAGGACTGGAGCGCCTGGACCAGCCGCAACATCCCCGATGTCATTGACAGCGGTCAGTAAGGGGCTAATTCTTACTTCTTGTTCATATGTACCGATCTGTTTGTAATTCTCTTTTTCATTTCGTTTAGGCATTGCGAGCTTTAGATCTTGCATTTGGCGGGCCCACTGTATTTAAGTCGTGGAGAGCATCCATAGCATTTTCAATAAGAGTACATACTCTCCCAAATCCCATGTCCTTACTGACATTACGAGATGTCCTTGCTATAGAATTTTTCAAGTGATCCTAGAATCCGTGTCGCATCAGTCTCAGTATGAGAAGAAATAGATTATGACAGGTGTAATATCTGTCATATATAGTCACACAAAAGAGTCTTACTGCCCGGGCGGACACTTCTAGGTATCTGGGCAGATGACTATTAAATTGGTCTAGTATTTTGGTTTATATTAATAAAACTTAATCACTAACGCCCCTGTCGCAACCCTGTCGTCCCTGATGTCCCTGTCGTACCTGATGTCCCTGTCGTGCCTGTCGTCGATATTATCTATGTCCCTATTGTCGTCGCTGTCGTTATCGTTGTTATCCCTGTTATCGTTTATGCCTACTACCCGCCCGAATAGCATGATTCCACATAAAATTACATTTCAGCACAGTTTGGTGTACGACAAGCCTCAAGTTGTTGTGCCCCCGCCCCTAATCATGTACTACAAGTACATTCATGACGCCTCTCTGCCTGCATCATTCAAAGCCGAAATGCTCCTAGAAATATTTCCGTCGGGCCCTTTTTAATTCTGAGCCTCATACCCCGTTCAAGTCCTGCACAAGGCTCGCGATGCTGTCTTGGAACAAGAGCATAGCGTAAGCCCTGTGAAAGACAAGTGCAAACTCTGGGCCAAAGGGCTTGTTCACAGTAGGATTGCATGACAAGCTCTCGAATACCACCCGAATTACGTCCGATCGATTCGAGTCTCGTATAACACTGAACCTATGAGCCCCTGCAAATCGACCTTGGTCGCTGCCGTAGGCGAAGTCGATGCTGCTCCTCGTACTGGGACCGTCCCCAGCGTCCTTGTCCTCGTATTGAAGCTCAATGTTGCAGACTTGAAACGCGCCAAACAACAGCGAATGCAATGTAGGAAGCTTGAAGGAAGAAATCCCCGAAACTGTCCAGACTCTCTGAAGCTCGGAATTTGCCCCCAAGCCTTTTTGATAATCAGCTATATTCGGAAGACAAAACATCCCAACTCACCTTCGAACCCAGTGAAATCCCGCCCGATGGCTGCCAGCACTATCCTCTCTGGCGCAAAGACTTTACCACCGAAAAAGCCGTGGGTAAAGGCCGCCAAGATCCGCTCGTCTGTTACTTCTCTTGCGTTCTTCGGTAAAGTCAAGTCCACGTATCGTGAGTCGGATGTCGAGACATGGTCTCTCGGGTTGACAATATCTTTAATGGTCGACGATTGGCGATATGCATCGGAGATGTCGCCTTTGCTAACAATTCGACTTCTGTCGACGACGCGTGTCTGGCCGTACACTTCCCATGCGTGTTTGAGGGCGAATACAGCTGGAACGGCGGCCACAATGCCAACCATGCTCCTGGCGCTTATTATATGCGTTGAAATCATTTTTGCAAGTCAATTCCCCTTTAATTCGTGAATGAAAAGGCGTTGAGGATGACAGGATTCAGCTGGAGCGATATTTCACAATTATGGTAACCATACAGTATTCGCGAGTTTCTCCGTCACACACCCGACTCTGCCCGTGTCCGGTCAGCACCGGCGTCCTTTCGTTCTAGCGTCTTGTTTCTGGGCATTCAAAGGCTGTTAATCAGGTTTCCAGGCAAATACAGCACGCACGTTTTCAAGAACAGGCACATCGGAACGACGTGCAAATCATCACAAGAAAAGCCCACGATCGGGAGCAGGCATGATGCCAAGTGTGGTTTCTTCCGTATCGGTTCAACGGACGGGTCGGGTCCCGGCAGGCGGCGGCTAAGTTCTTTTCCGCTCATCGGTGACTTGGCCCGGGCCCCGCCCCCACTAAAGAAACATCCGGGACGCTTGCCGCCACATGCCGTATCGATTTTCCTCCTCGACGTCAAATGTCGTAGGAGCAGACGTGAACACCAACTTTTCCCATAGCACCGCGTTCAATGTTTTTCCGAGGCCTTGATCACTTGTCTTGTGTAAGCGACGTGTCGCACATCAGGACTGGGTGCTAGGGCGGTCAACGATGCCGCGACGACGACCGAAGCCGACACCATCTCCCGACGTGGCCCGACTCTTTTGAACGGTCGACTGTCTCTCGCGAGGCCAGTGTGCTGGAAATCATCTGAAGAGCCATGTCTAATTCATCGTCGTTCGTGTCCACATCACCAGGGACGTCCGCTTGTCATGGCTTCAGCGACAACACCAGTCTAGGGATGTCGCCCCCTCAGTCCTCGCCCCCGACGCCCTGGCGCGGCTTCAGTCCCCGCGCCAAGGGCTACAATCCGGACGCATCCATTGCTCTGGTAGGAATTCGTGGGACTGGAAGATCGACTTTGGCAGTCATGGCATCCGGCGCGCTCGGATTCCGTCTCCTCGACGCAGATCAGCATTTCTTCCAGGTAACAGGTCTTTCGCGGGCGGCTTACAAGGCGGAACACGGTGCTGTGGAATACCGGCGAGAGGAGTTGAGATTGATGAGGACGATGCTATTCGATAACCCAACAAGAGCCGTCATTGCGTGCGGGCCTGGAGCTGTGGAGGGTACAGGCCAGACATGGCTATCTGAGTACGCCCAGACCCACCCAGTCATCTACGTCCTACGAGACGCCGAGGAAATCAAAAGACATCTACGGGTATGGGATACAGAAGCCATCAGCCGCTTGATATACTTGAGCGGGCCCACACACAGGTCGCTCTCTAATTTCGAGTTCTACAACATCTCGGACAGCTACGGCCAGATAGCTGATCATGCTTCTGGATCTGGGCAGCAGTCTCCCAGATCACTAGCCCTCAAGCGGGTAGAGCACGACTTTCTTGAACTGCTGTTCCGCATCACCAACCGCGACCATCACGAATCAGGATTGTACCACGTTAGCCATGGCACGCCAGCGTTAGCTCCAGAACACAGACCTTTCACCTACTCCCTGACGTTGCCGATGATGGATGTGGACAACGCAGGACCTTTGCTTCGAGACATCAACACAACGGCTGATGTTGCAGAGCTGGTGATATCACTACGAGAGATGCGGACCAGATCATCCAACTTTGATGAGCCGATGGCCAATTTTATCAGCCGGCAGTATTATGCTGTCAAGCGATACACACGTCTCCCTGTAATATACAACGTTCAATTTGACGACTCCTGTCCGCGACAAGACCTAATCTACTATCTCCGCCTCATCGATCACGGCCTTCGACTCGCACCGGAGTATCTTTGCGTGGACTTGAGCTGTGGCGAGCAGATTCTCAAAAGCATCATTGCCGCCAGAGGAACGGCGAAGATCATCGGACAATATACCGATAACACGGTCTTAGAACACGGCTGGGACAACCCAGCACTCACAGCCCACGCACAACTTGCGGAACGCTTGGGTTGCGATATCGTACGAATATGCCGAGAAGCTGAGTCGACAACAGACAACTTTGCGGCCAAGTACTTCATTCAGAGCAAGTCAGCAGACTTTAAGATACCACTCATCGCCTATAATACCGGTCGCCTGGGGCGAATGTCCTGTTACTTGAATCAGGTATTCTCACCAGTAACCGACCCTCTGCTGAGGTCCATCACCTCATCACCTTTGAACGATACACTTCTCACCATCCAGGAAGCCCAAAAGGCTCTATACTCTTCTTTCCTCCTGGACCCCATGTATTTCGGCATCTATGGCATCAATGTGCTGCAGAGTCTATCGCCGGCAATGCATAACGCTGCATTCGAATCATGCGGAATGCCTCATGAGTACAAAATCTTTCAGCACCCTACAGTTAACCACTTGAGACACCTGATATCGGACGAGAACTTTGGAGGAGCCAGTATCACTGCCCCGTTCAAGAAGGAGGTATTTGCACTGGTAGACCTGACAAGCCCCGAGGCGCAGGCTATTGGTGCCGTCAACACATTGATACCTCTCCGGTCAGCAAGCATCGACTCTCTGATCGACAGAAACAGAACGGGCCCCGTTGCGGCTCTTTATGGAGACAACACCGATTGGATTGGTATTCATACATGCATACGCCAGCATCTTTCCCCGATCAATGGTGTGAAAAGGCGAACGACAGCCCTCGTGGTCGGGGCAGGCGGTATGGCGCGGGCTGCGATGTACGCTCTGCTTCGTCTAGGGGTCCGGAACATATTCATACACAACAGGACGCTCAAGCATGCCGAGGAGATGCTCAGGCACTTCCAAGGGTATTGCTCCAAAAATGGGAGAGGAGGTCAATCGCGGTCGTCGTCCCGAAGCTCAGCGAACAGCGCGGAAGGAACACCCGACAGTACCACCGACATTACTGCCATGAGTTTGCTCTCGTCCAAGTCAGACCCTTGGCCAGAGAGCGTTGATCGACCTACTATCATCGTTTCCTGCATTTCGACGTTTGCAAAAGACGGCCAGCCATCTGCAGACACGAGTCTTCCCGCGGACTGGCTTGCTAGCCCGACGGGAGGTGTTGCCATTGAGGTGAGCATGTCCTGCAAGTTCTGATGATTGACCAACTTCTGACATCGTGTGCAGCTATCGTACATGCCGTTGGAACCGCCCTTACTAAAGCAGGTTCGCGAAATGAGCGATCAAGGTTGGATCGCTGTTGACGGACTGAAGGTTCTCCCGGAACAGGGAATCAAACAGTTTGAGCTCTTTACTGCTCGGAAAGCACCCGGGAACATCATGAGAGACGAAATTTTGAAAGCATATAAAGTAAGAGGCGGTAATGGAGCTGAGTGAGCACTGTACATCGGACGGAAAACTAGACGATCAAGATACCAGTATCAATGCATGAATGAGACGATGAATTCCATACAGATGATGCCGTCTCTTGGAGGCTCTATTATCATCGAGTCGCGAATGAAGGTCTTGCGTCACGGAATGAGCAAAATTCTCGGGTGACGCTTGTAATCGAATTATTGAATTCACGCTCCAGGTCTGTCGTGATTCTTTTGGAATACAATATGAAACTCTTCGCTGATGTCGAATAACACGTCACCTGAGTTGATGTCATGTGGAAATGGCGGAAGATGTCTCTTCCGTTGTAGCAAGTAAGACTTCCCCCGTCAAGGGTCTCGGCGGATGATAGTATGACTTGGCTCGCGGCCATCTCCTTCCAAGAATCCAACTCGCCCTCGTTCAGCTTCCACCTTATGATTTGAGAGCTTGCTGTGAGTTTTTGAACAAGCGCTAGCAGTATCTTGTTGGTCAGTATCCGGCAACAACCTACTGGCTCTTGCCCATCATGAACTCAGATGTCTCTTCCCGTGAGGGACCAACGAAGAACTTTTTCATATTCGGGCATAATATCTCCCATACTCTTTCTCCAACGCTGCACAACACTGGTTTCAGGGAGCTCGGCCTACCTCATCACTACCAGATCCACCAGACAGTCAGCGTGGATGACACAATCAAAGACATCATCCAACGAGACGACTTTGGCGGCGCCTCCGTCACGTTCCCTCACAAGCTTCAGATCGGGAGACTGCTAGACTCGGTGACCGACTTCGCCGACAAGATCGGGGCCGTGAACACCGTTGTCGTCGACACTGACCCGACATCCGGGGAGCGACGGTTGGTCGGCGATAATACCGACTGGCATGGAATCAAGAGATGCATAGCGAAGAGCGAACTTCAGGATTTGCAGTCGTCCGCTGCTTTGGTGCTAGGCGCTGGTGGAGCAGCCCGTGCTGCCTGCTTTGCAATCCAAGAGCTTGGGATTTCAGAAGTTCTCATCGTCAACCGCACAGCATCGAAAGCCTACGATATGGCGATCAACTTCCCAGGAATCAAGGAATCTCATGTATTTGAGACTTTGGAGGAGGTTGTCGCAGACAGACAAAGACTTGGTGCTTCTATCAAACCGCTCCGAGTTGTAGTCGCCTGTGTCCCGGCTGATGACCTGGGGTCGGAGAAAGTCCCCGCGGCGCTGTTCTCTGGGGCTGACTCGGGGGTTCTTGTGGAGATGGCCTACCGACCTCAGGTCACAGGAATGATGTTCGTGGCATCTCTACACAAAGGCTGGAGGGTATTCAGAGGTGTTGATGTCTTGGAGGAGCAAGCCTATGCGCAGTTCGAGCTGTGGACGGGGAGAAAGGCGCCTGTGGAGGTGATGAGGGCGGCAATGCAGGCGAAGATTGAGGAAAATGAGCAAGCAACTTCCTCGAAGTAGAATTAGACGATATTTAGACAATCGGTGCGTGCTCATAGAACTAGACATTTGCTATTCGGGCGGATATTAGTTGTAGATGATGATAGTGACGACAGGGACGACTGGAAATGACAGAAATTGCGACGATAGGGGCAATAAATATCAGAAATGATTCCGGATAGCAAAATTCTTCAAGGACCAGAACGAACGCACATCTTACTCGGGTGCGACGTGTCACGTTGTCTTGTACCCATAACGTTCATTTCGGAGGTGATCTGGAACGGCAGGTGGAATCTCTCTATCCGTGCATCAAACTTTAGGGGATTAAGTCTCATAGGTCTATTTTAAATATCGATATTCTTGCCATCAAGCCAGTCCTTTGCTTGCCAGTAAAGCAGATCGTGTTTCTCGAGATTCCGAGTGCCAACATGTCGACGATGGCCTGGTAAATCCAGCAATACCTCAACGCCCATCGTAAGCTCTTGGAAATAAGCAAGATACTTGTATCCGGGAGGATATTTTGATAGCTTTTCCTCGTCTATCTTGGGGAACTTCGCCGGGTTCGTCGGTATCACTTTGTCCTTCTCGTACCAGTGCCTCACAAGGCGCGCACCCCAACGGTCGCCCACCTTCTCAAAGAAAAAGCAGAAGCGACAGTCTGCCTCGACATCAAACTCCGTACCGTCGAAATCGAAACGCTGCGTGATAGTCGCTTTGAGTTTGGTGACAGCACGAGTGGCCTCTGGGTTGATGTCTGTGCTGCAGCCGTGGCACCGGTGCATGATGAATGCCCCTTTATCCATTCCTGCCTTCGACGCCGCGATGAAGTCTGTGAAGGGAACTCGACCGGACCAAGTCGTGTAGACGTATGCGCCCGGATGAAAAATCGACTCGAAATTTTCCCATTCGCAAGCATCTCTGCAGGGGAATTACAGGTTAGAACAGGGATTGACTAGCGTTGGTCATTGAGCTTCATACCTGTAGGATGGCCAACCCTCCGCAAGCTCTCTCAGTTTTAGCCTCTCCAAGACGAGGTGGTCTGGGCCATTGTTGCGAATAGCATTCTGAGGGCGTGAGCCGGCTGGGAGGCTGTGCAGATCGGTCATTTTGAGAACGATGTCAGATTTGCGAGTTGAATAGTTTTCGAGGTATTCAAAAACCAATGCCACCCAGAATATTTTGCGGAGGACGCAGATAGCTTCAAATGTTAGCCTAGCATTGCAACAAGCAATGTTAATGGTGCCTCGCTGCTCGGCAGCATCGGATGAAGCCTTTGCCGCTCAGTGTCCCCGCGCTGCTTCCCCGCGTCCCCGCGTGAGGGGTAGATGGGGAAGCACTGTCTGTCTTTCACGTCAGGTTATTATTATTTTGCAGCCTTGATACCAGCAGAAAGATCTCTCCATAGTGAGGAAACCACTTCATTAGGCATGTGTTGCGGCAGCTTGGCCGTGGTTGTTGTTGTTGGGCCAGCTCGGTCTTGGCTCGGATGCCGGAGCCGAAGATCGGCGCCCTGAAGTGAAAACAGGCAGTGCCGGTATACTTGGTATGCTTGCATCACTATCTTTCTCCCTGCATAAGTCGTAGCTCTGTCCAATTTCTGTTCAGGAGAGATCTCGAATTGCCAGTTCTGACACCAATCAGACAATGCCAGCGTACTCTTGTGATTATGTTGTTGGTGACAAAACTGGACTTCTAAAAGACCAAGAACCATGACGTGCGGATAGACTTGTGCTGTTCGTGAGCCTGGTTTATTTACCTATGCTGGATACATGACTCTGGAACCAGCAAAAGATGGCGACCACTCATACCTGTAGCGTCTGGGCTCGATTTGTCCCAGTGATTTCATCCCATCTTCGCTGAGAAAGTCGCCGACACATTGTTCTCGACGCGGAGTATGCGGACATAATTTGGCGTCAAGTGGAGATTGCTGACACTATCGGCCTATTTCTCCGTCAAGCGAAACCCCCTGCGAACAGCACGTAGCACGCCTTCGACGAATCACTGACCCGCGTACAAATGCTTATTCAAATCAGTAAGGTGTAGCCGTGATTACATATCTCAAAATAGGCCAACGTAAGCGACGACTCGTTAGACTGTTGAGCACAGACGGCGGAGGAGGGCGGCAAAGATCTTAGCCGCCCACCCACGTTTATTGAGATACCCGCAGTATCTACACATTCATGCCAAAAAGGTCCATTATGCGCACTTCAGGGTATAGTGTAGCAGGGCCTGCCTCCCATAGCGAAACCGAGGCTCTAATCAGGGCTTGGTTTGAGTAAGGGACTGTCTTTGATTGAGAGCTGGTTCGTCCAATGAAACTTTGCATTCTCAAACCCAGTCTTTCTAGCAGTATCCTCGATAAACGGCACCCCCTTTAATGCAATTGAGTCCGATTCAGGTCAAGTGGACCTTAGACACTAGCAGCCTCCCGTCTTGCATCTTCCTGCCCATGGCAACATGCCCGTCGTCCCCATTATGACGATTTGGTGCTCTTCCGCTTTTCGATGGACTTGATCACAAAATTTGATGTCAGCTTTGTAGCTGCGCGCAGCATGTCACAATGAGTCCTCCCCGCCGGCACCGGACTTCCGCAGGTGACGATGATCATGAGCGACCTACCAGCACTCGAAAGGCGAAACGAGCCAGGACAGATGGTGAAGAGTCCGACGATGCAACAGCCCATGGCAAAACTCGAATGCGAGTCACGCGAGCCTGCAACGAGTGTCGAAAACGAAAAGATCGTTGCGATGGTGGCCGTCCAGAATGCCGACCATGTCTAGACGCAGGGCGTTCTTGCAGCTACAACCCACCGAAGAAACGTGGTCTTCGAACCGGCTATGTCCGGGCCTTGGAAATTCTCTTGGGCATGATTTTCAGCTCGATAGACGAGTCTGATTCCTGGATCTCTGCTTTGCTCGATGGTCAAGGCTGGAAGCCGCCCTTCCGTCTGGCAGCCATCGGGCCCACCCTGGTCGAGGATGGAGACGCCTGCGAGGGATTCGTGGACGCCTGGAGAAAGACAGAAGTGCTGAAACATATCGAACAGTGGCTCTCTGTTGCGGAACCATTAGAAACCGACAATGACGGCAACCCCGACAAATCATTTGAGTCCCGAGTTAAAGAAGCTATCCCTCTAATAACAAAGATCCGGGGCGAACAGGAGAGCCAGAACAGCGCGACAATTGACATAGCAAGTCCTATGAACACGAGCACTACCTCCCCAGCGCGGAACCCTAGCCAAGATATCGTCACAATCCCTAGCACATCTGACTCCATTACACAAGACGCCGAGAACAACATCAACTCAATTCTGATGGCCACTCAAGTCTTCTCGCCCTTGAGGGATACGACAATGCGACAAGAGTCTTTGTCTCGGCCCCAGTCTGGACGCTCGGAGCTTCCCGACAACTGGTCCATCTTGTTGGATACCTATTTCTCGAACACGCACTCCTGGCTTCCGATCTTCCAAAAGCACGAAATTCTGAGGCTTGCGTACGTGCTGGAGAGTCGCGATAACCGTTCGAGTACAGCCGACTCGATGTCGCACGGAGATCGATGCTCCCTATGGGCGGTACTGGCATACTCTTCACACCTATCCAAGACCGAGGAGCACAGCACAAGTGCGGTAGCCCTACACGCTAGGACAAGGCATCTTCTCGGCGAAAAGTTGGAAAAATACGAGCTGGGACATATCAGAGCTCACATGATTCTCGCATTGTTGCACCTGAGTCGCGGCGACAAAACGGCCACATGGCTTGCCGCTGGGAAAGCAACGTATGCCGCCGCAGCCCTTCTCTTAGCCCCCGATACGACGACTGCAACGCAAGGCCAACTTGACGAGGGCTCCAAGAGGACTTTGGCATGCTGCTTTGTATTAGAAACTATGGTCGCCAGTTGGTTAGGTACGCGGCCGTACTTCAAGCGTTCGGATCTCGCCAAAGTTGGCACGCTAGCGACAGACTCTATGGAAGAATGGGAACCATGGCAGATGAGGGATGGACAAGGCCGCACATTCCACTCACACCACAGCCCGGGGCATATAATCAGCACCTTCAACCATCTTGTTCAACTCGCCGTGTTCCTCAACGACCTCCTAAGACTGCGCAATCAAGATGGCGAGAATGAGCGAATCCGCAAGCTGGATCGAGCTCTGAAAAGCTGGAGTCAGCAGAACAACCCTCAATGTCAAACATCTTCCGGAGCAGAGGCTTCGCCGCAGATGTTCAATCTGCAGCTCATGTATGCTGGCATCTTCGAGGCCGTGAGAACGGAACATCTACGACTAGCAGGAGACCGTCCTAGCTTTGACATTAATGGCAGTTATGGACGGATGGAAGAGCAATGCAGACTTTTGGAACAACGCATGAGGTCTATGGGAAATTTTTCTACACCCCCAACCGTTGTCATTCTTCTTTGCTGGTTTGAGAGATCGGTGGATTCTCAAGTCAGGGTTCAGAATCACGCCAGGATGAGAATGCAACTTCAGACGTTGCGGGTGTGCATCTCCACGACAATCGAAAGCTACCTTCAGACCCAAACGCCCCTGAAAGATACTCATGAAAGCGCATCGAATCTCTTTAATGCTGGTAGCATGTCCAATTCCTTCGCTCAGTCGAGTGGACAGTCGACCCAGTCGGCCGTTCATCTGGGGTTTGCAACTCCCGCCAGCTCCGGCCTATCTACCCAGTCTCGAGAATCAAACCCTTCAATCTTCCAAGGGCTGGGCGACCCATACAATCGCAACTCAGCCAAAAACACGCCAATGGGCCAGAGCAATCTCTTAACGACTCAGACTCAAGGGCTCATGTCTCAGCCACCGTCGATGGGTCCAGATATGAACATCGATCCTCTATTAGATGCTGTTTCGGCGGAAATGGACGACAATGAGCTTTTCCAAAGCTTAGCTAGCTTGGACTCGGCAGATTGGTCAGTACCTCCCGCCAAGATTATCTTCCGTCTTATCCCTGACAAGTCCGTAGGTCCACAAATCCTCCCGAGTTCATGGAGCACCTTGGCATCCCACGGGGCATTGCTTCAGATCTGCAATCATTCTTTGACAAGGACCCCGGGTGAGATCTTCAGGCCGCTTTTGCTATCGACGAAACTCCCCACGGGGTATTTACCTTAAGCGCCCTCCAATTGACCGGCATTGAAGCCGGCCCCGCGGGATACGTCAGTGAGGGGCCGGTACAAGGCTCTGCCGCCCTGTGACATCAACCAACCTGACCTTACCCGCCCACGCCACACAAGTCCACCCTGGTCATTGGTAACCCAAAGGGTCCAACATCGACTGAACACACACAGCACACGAACACCATCACCGAAGATCAACCTTCACCTGCTCCAACCAGAAATCTCCGCCCAACATCACCATGGCCGAATTCCGTCCTGCCCTGCTCTCTGCCTCCCTAGGTCGTGCCTGGCTTCATGACTTCGACAAGAAGGTAGCTGAAGCCGCCAAGCATGGCTTTGAGGGCATTGAAGTATTCTACGAAGACATCGAGTATCTTGCAAAGAAGCTCCACGATACCGACGAGCCGACCACCGACCACCTCCTCGCCGCCACAACCCACATCCGCAAGGTCCTCGATGGCCTGAAGCTGACCGTCATCGGCCTACAACCGTTCCTATTTTACGAAGGCCTACTAGATCGCGAACAGCACGCCCGCCTAATTGAGAAGATCAAGGTGTGGTTCAAGCTCGCCAAGATCCTCGGCACGAACACGATCCAGATCCCAGCCAACTTCCTTCCCGCGGAGAAGCTGACGGGTGACATGGACGTCATCGTCGGTGACCTCGTCGAGCTCGCGGACTTGGGGTTAAAAGAAGACCCACCGATTCGATTCGCATACGAGAGTCTCTGCTGGAGCACTCACATTGATACATGGGAAAAGTCCTGGGAGGTTGCCTGTAAAGTCGACAGGCCGAACTTTGGTTTGTGTCTCGACACGTTCAACATCGCCGGCCGTGTGTGGGGAGACCCAGCGTCTCCAACGGGCAAGACCCCCAACGCCGATGCCGATCTCAAAGAGTCGTTGGAGAGATTATTGCGGGATGTCGATTTGGCGAAAGTGTTCTACATCCAGGTTGTCGACGCAGAGCGTATGGAGTCTCCTTTAGTCAAAGGTCACCCATTCCACGTTGATGGCAACCCGGCGCGGATGAACTGGTCTCGGAATGCCAGAGCGTATATCTATGAAACAGATAGAGGGGCTTACCTACCGGTGGAAGAGGTGGCTCGGGTGCTAATCGAGAAACTTGGATATAAGGGATGGGTTTCAATGGAGCTGTTCTCGAGGACCATGTCAGAAGAGGGTGAAGGGGTACCGGCAGATCATGCTCGCAGAGGCATCGAGGCATGGAAGAAGTTTGTTCAGCGATTGGAGTTGAACAAATGAATACGAAAGTAGCAAACAATGCACCAATTCCCTCCTATGATACGACGACAAAGACCAAGACGAGACAGACGACAGTGAAGATAGCGAGCAGTTAAGAAAATTAGTCGCTCTACCCTAGGGGAAATAGGGGATCACTCTCTGAGATCCATTACAGCTTTCATTGGTGATGCCGCTGCATTCCGAAGACTCAGTCGCTAGCCAGATTTCTTTCTGCAATGTCTCTTGTGCTGCAAATTTAGGAGCAATCATTCTGGCGAGGTTCAATGAGCGGCCAAAAAGCGCATCCCATTTAGACTAAAAGTTGATCCCCGGGCTCTTATCGGCAGCCTCCAAGAGAACTTTCCAAGCGCCCTCCCCATCCAGCTTCTTTACCCTCTCCTCTCCAGCCCAAAGTTTCCATTGCTCCTCAATCTGGTACCCAATTACGTGAGTGCCCTCTACACAGGGCCACCCAAGAGACTCCGCCAACTTGATCGTCCGCGTTCTCCTTGGCTTGAAGCACATGTCCAGCAAAACACCCTTCTCGGGTCTGGAGAGAAAGTCTTCCAGCGAGTCCCTCACCGCAAGCTCAGAAGTAGACTTGGGCTCAAAATCCGGCACCGTTCCGACAACGTAGTATGGCGTCTCGAGCTTCTTCGATTCCCCCGCCGTGACGTGAATTATCCTCGGCGCCGGGGACAGACGTTGCGAATCGCGGATCAAATCGCTGACCTCTCCATCATCTCTGTTCAGGACGTAGATGACAGAGGCCTTGAAGTGGGTGTGCAGAGCAAAAACAGCCGCGCGACTCGCGCCACCCGCGCCGATGATGAGCGCAGGCTTGTTCAGGACTGGTCCCGGCTGGGACCCCTTTTCAAGCAAACAGCCTTTGACTCCGAGCCAGTCTGTGTTCGTACCACGCAATTTCTGTGCATCCGTAGGGTCACGGTACACATTGTTGCAAGCACCGATGGTCTCGGCCAGGGTATCGAGCCCATCAAGCCTGGGCATGATGGTGTTTTTGTAGGGCATCGTGACAACCAGACCCGCCGTGGATTCTTTCCGAGCCAGCTCGAGAAGATCTTCAATTGTTGCACATTCAGTCGCGAAGAACGTCCATGGCAAGTTTAGTGACTTGGCTATGGCATTGTGCATTGGTGGGGCGATGGAATGGCCGACGCCAATCCCAACAAGATGGAGGGTCTTTTCTTCGGAAGTCGGCGTACTGGATGCCATGGTGTACTCAATTATGATCAAAGGAAATATTCTCGAAACAACACTTTGACTACAGACATCAGAATATCCTACATGGAGGAAGCCTTCCGGATCGCATCTGAAGTAGCCTCACACGGCCGGAGCTGTAAACTCTACAGCGGCTTGGGCCGGAGAAGATCTTTGCCGCCACCAGCCTAGGCATCCTGGCCCAGCAGTCGCCACGTCAAGCACCTCATCATTCTGCCGCTTTCTCATGTTGGTTGAAGTTGACGTCTTTCGAAAGCACACTCGATATTACTTAGACTGGAATTAATGTTTTCTTCCGAAACAGGCAAGTCGGGGCGGCCTGGCGGAATCCTTTACCGCTCAAACGACAGAGTAGCGCACTACCGGCATTCCACTTCGAAGCCGAATCAATTCTTCCACAATTCTTCGAGGCACTCACCTAGCTCCATAGTTTTGCCTACTCCCGTCCTCCTTACCGGGTATGGCATGTTGGGCCGGAGTAACGACAGCTCCACCTCGGGCCCGTGGCGACGAACCGCGACCCACGTCTCCGGCGGTGAGCCACAGTAAGGTAGGGAAACCTTAAGACTGCCTTTGGAAGGTTCAAATAGAATGAATGAATCATTAACATTTATTAACATTAAATTGTACCTGGCAATAAGATAGTCTATCATTTATCTCTCTAATCATATATATAAAGTCATAACCCTTTACCGTAGCCGTCCAGTCCGTCTCAAGATGTGCCTACTTCCGCTTAACGCCCTGTCCCTTCGGGACTCTCACAAGCCAGTAAAGACCACAAGCTACCACAATGTTGAAAGCAATGTAGACCCAAAGCAGCCCAAAGTTCCTCCACCGGTCGTCATAGTTGATATTGAAATGTGCAAGGTAATCATCCGTAGTTGCCATACGACAATACCCGCATCCACCCGTCGATGCTGCATCGACAAGGTATCCTCCTGCACTCTGCACGTACGGTCCAAGAAAATCATCACAAGTCATGTTTGATGGCACAGGCACCTGTACAATCTCCTTCGCCGTGCACACAACCTTTGACCCGTGCAGACAGGTTGATAAGGCTCCGGACGCAAGGTAGGTCATGGGACTGACATAGTACATGAAATCGCTCCAGATGGCTGGCAGGTCTGCGCGGATGACGCTGATCCCGCAGAATGACATGCATAGAATGGCGAAGAAACTTGCGGGTATGCTGGCGAGGTCGGCGGTCTCGATGGCTACGATGGCGAGCTGCGAGAAGGTACTCGTCCAGAGGAAGAACATCCAGATGAAGAGGAAGACAGTGAAGCCGCGGATGCTGACGTCGTCTGGGGTGGTGTTCCGGAAGAACCGCGCCGGGTAGTACCAGCAGAAGAAGAATACGACGGCTGCTACGGTGTTCCAGATCATCTCTATGACGACGTTGGAGAGGAGATATGCTGGACTTGCGTTAGCATCATTATTTGAAGTATATGGCAGGTTGAACTCACTGGTCCACCGATAGACTCGAGACGGTCTCTCACGGACCTCGTAAAGTGCTCGTTGGGGGATGAACATGGGCATCACCTGCTTGCTGAACTCGTTGACGGTCGTCAAACACATGAAGAAGGCGTAAAGCTGGTTCTGTAAGCCCTGGAGACTGTTGTCTGACTTGAAGGTGAACCCGATGTACAGAGCCAGCAGGATGGTGAGAGTGAGCTTCGACCAGATGTAGACAGGCGACCGCCAGAAGTGCTTCGCTGTACGGGAGAAGACTTGAACGAACTGCGTCCAGAATGAGGTGACAAACTCGTGCTCTGAGGACGGGTCACCCTGGTTGGTGTGACCTTCTGCCAACTGGCGGAGAAGACGAAGTTCCTCCTTGACATCCTGGTACTCGGCAGAGGAACGCCAGACTTCAAACCAGTTTGGTCCGTCTTCGGAAAGCGTCGTGACCTTTAGCATCCATTCCGCGGGGTTGGCATCAGGAGGACACGGCGGCGCACCGTTGCGTTCGAGGTAGTCAATCATGATCCTGGCATTGGTGCCAATTTCTGCTTCAATGTCAGCTTCATTCCCTTCCATTAAACTGGGCGACTAACCTCCAAAATAGACCGTTTTACCGCCGCGCTGAAGCAGTAGTAACCTGTCGAAGCGGGAGAACAGCATCGCCGACGGTTGGTGTATCGTGCAGAGGACCGCCTGTCCGCTCTTGGCAAGCTTCTCGATTAAATCGCAGATGGCCCAAGATGTTTGTGAATCAAGGCCTGATGTGGGCTCGTCCAGAAATACGAGTAGCTGTGGGCGTGCAGCAAGCTCGACGCCGATCGTCAGACGTTTACGTTGCTCGACGTTGAGGCCTTGTCCAGGGACGCCGATCACTGCGTCAACGAAGTCGCCCATATCAAGCAGGTCAATCACTTCGTCGATATAGGCCAGCTTTTCAGCCCTTGGGATCTCTGCGCTCTGCCTGAGTAACGCACTGAACTCCAGCGCCTCGCGAACCGTCATGGTGTCCATATGCACATCCTGCTGCTGCACGTAGCCGACACGATGGGGGAAAGATTTGTCGGTAGGCTGACCGTTGACCATGGTATCGCCGGACAGAACACCCATCGTCACACGGGTTGCCAAGGCATCTAGCAAGGTCGTCTTCCCTGCACCGGATGCCCCCTATGCCAACGTTAGCACGTCGTCCAGTATTGAAATGCAATTGCGCAGGACTCACCATGAGAGCTGTGATGACGCCTGGTTGCACAAAACCGTCAACGTGGTCTAGGATGCGGCGGTCCTGACCCTTGATCTTGACATCGTAGCAGATATCCTCCCAGTGGAAAATGGGCTTTCCGCAAGCACTTGGGCGTGGTCGGTGCTCGGCCCCCTGTTTCTCTGGACGAGAAAGATGCTCCATCTCGATGACTGTGGTCTCCTTGCGTTGATTTTCTTCATCCAGGTGGGCCTTGTCGTCAACGCCAGCAGGGGCCTTGCCGCGTCGAAAGACGAGAACCTCTCCTTCGCTCTTAGGTGGCTTGGCATACTCGGCAGTGATGATGTAGGTAATGAAGAAGAACACGATGTAGCCGCACAGAATACCGACGTTCCTGGTGATGTTGTTAGTTGATAATATCTAGGAGTGGACGATGTACGCACCTCCACTTGTGACTGTTGAAATAGCCAAAAGACTCTTCAATGTATCGATCGCCATCGATCGCATCTGAGCCAGGAACAGCTCCGACCACAGAGCAGGTTCGTCCGCTGAGGGGCAACTGATCGTAGTCAGGTCCAGATGGCACGAGATTATCGCACTTGAAGGTGCGCCCGTGGAACTCATTCGCCATCAACGCCTCGAAGGCATATGAGAGGGGGTTGATGTATCCCATCCATCGACTCCAACCTTGCATGTAGGAAGTTGGCACGGTGAACCCAGCGTACATCATGACTCCGAGGGTTACAAGTGTGACAGGAACCATGGCCTGGTGTGACGTTCTCGCGAGTGATGCCATTGTTCTGTAGATGCCAGACATGGCCAGTAAGACTGCAAAAGAGACCAAACAGAAGAAGAAGAAGGGCCCAGGCTCGCGATTCAAGTTGGCCATGAAGTAGAGAATGGAATTGAATGTAAAGACGTTGGTGATCTTGTAGGGAAGCTCAATGATGTAGCTGGAGATGGCCTCAGCAGATTGGTGATAAAGGGCGTAGCGATTATGCTTCTCAACGACAGGCCTTTGCGCATAAAGAGTGAGGACCTAGAGATTTGTCAGCTTCCTAGGAAAGTTGAGAGATGCAGGGGTCAAATAGACCTACTTCCATCTCACTTGCGAAAGCGTTGAATAATAGTGCGAAGAAAATGATGCCTCCTCGATAGTAGAACGTGCTCGAGTCGGTTTTCATGTTGAAAAACATGCTCCCCAACACGAATCCTACAATGATGTTGTACACGAGAGACGAAATCGTGAACCCAGGGTCGGCAAGCAAGCGCTTCCAGCCCCGCCAAAGACAAAGCCTCACTTGGCGAGGATACGTGATCATGTATGGAGACTTCATTCGTTGCCTGGGACTTCTTTCAGCTTTGATGCTTTGCTGAAACTCTTCAAGCCGGTCCTTGGCCGGGTGGGTCTTCTCGTAGGCTTCAATAGCGGTCATAAGAGCTGCTCGGTCCGGCGATGCTTTCCATCGAGCTGCAAATTCGTCCGGAGTTCGAGGCGTCATGTTCTCATAGCCGGGTCTGATGCGTCGTTCACTTGGAGATGTCATGGAGGTGAGGAAGTCGGGAGTGGTCTGTCTCTCGGGGCCTAGAGTTGCTCGGTTAGATCAATGGAAATGGGGATTGGGACGAATCTTGCAGACTTACACAGGAATCCCATGTCTTCAAAATACGATCTGGCTTGTTCGATCCTTCCAAAGTAAATCTGGCGGCCTTCGTACAGAACTGTCACTTTGTCGAACAACTGCAATCTTTTAGCAAAGTCGGCCATTCTTCAGCATTGTTCTGGGCTTACATCATAAGCAGATTGCGGTGCCTGGTAAATGGCTACCACGGCCGCCACATTTAATAAATCTGCTTGCGTCCGGAGGTTCTGACAAAAGGCAATAGCATTGCCGCTATCCAGGCCGCGAGTACTGTTGTCCCAGCACTGGAATTTGGCACCCGTCAGAGCAGCCTCGACGATGCTGACTCGCTTCCGCTCGCCTCCCGAAACCCCGCGCACAAAATCATCGCCGACCTTCGTGTTGATCGTGTGTGAGATACCAAAAGCAGCCATAAGTACATCCCGCATGATGCGAGCATACTGCTTGCTCGTGAGACCGGCTGGGACATTCGTTGGAACTCGGGCTCTTGAGGCAAATTCCAGAGTGTCGCCAACTGTGAGAGGGGCCAGATGCACGTCGACCTCGGCATTGTATAGTACGTCGCCGCGGAACCAGTCGTGCATGTACCTGGGGTTGATGCCTACAAGATGTCAATCGATTTCTTGACTCGGAGAGACAAGACTTACCTCGAAAGTTCATGTATGAATCTGTTGAAACATTGAGGCCTTCGGTCTGGCCAGCAAGTGTCCTGAGCAATGTCGAGCATCCCGAACCAGGCGGGCCAAGGGCAAGAAGCATCTCGCCAGGCTCGACGAGGCCCTCGAAGTCTTGCAAAATGTCGATTCTCCCCTTGGTTCTTCCAGTCGCAAGCCCAATGAGATTCGTTGCTATACTCAGCGCGATGTTGCCAGTGCTTTTTTGGTATTGGGTACCAGTGCTGTATCCGAAGACGTTGAGGTTCCTGAAGGCAACCCCCGTCAATCTGTTTGGTGTTGACGCAGGATCTGACTCGTACAGGCTTATGAAGGCTCTTGTCCAGGCTGCTGAGTCGAAATTAGGAGATGACGGGTCCAGATGGCTGTTTCTTGGCGGGTTGAGAACGTCATCTTGGGCATGGAGGCTCTGTGGTCTTGAGGTAGCTGTGACTTGGCGTGCAAGATTCTCAATCTGTCTGTGCATGTCGTCGGTGATTGTTGTTTCTGAGAAGTCAGACGCCCTGGCATTTGAGGCCTGAAAGTGATCGACCTCCTCTGATGGATGCATGGTTGCCCCCACTGATGAAGAGTTGACGTGGGGGTTCGTTCGAGGTTGGGAGTGTATCTATTGCAGTTGCGGTAGTAAGGTTTACAAAATGAAAGCAAATGTTACTTGGTCAGTTGAGTTGACCTAAACATCCGTTGGATTGATTCGATTCTTCCATCTGATTTCATGAAACCATAAACACTTATACAAACCGTTCTGAACAAGGGGCCGATCCTGCCGTCTCGGTCGTCCGCGGTGACCGGCATGAGAGCATTGTTCGCGGGCCAAGAACCCGACATTAGCAGAAGCTCAGCAAGCGTACAAAGCCACACAGTCATTAAACTCCCATAGGACTTTGACCCTGGGGCCTTCAATCTTTCCAGCCCCGTTGGCCGCGTGGTGTTATGAAAGAGGGCGAATCGGCCCCACGCGGACGGCCGCGGATGACCGAAGGACAAGCGGTTTATCCAACAAAGTGGGTCCACGACCACCAACGCGAGAACCCAACATCGTATGTCTTCAATTTGCTTGGAAGCAGTAAGCTGGCTCTGTTTGAGGTCTCTTGTGAGAGGAAATCCTTCGGGAATCCATGTCTCCGGGGTTGCGTCTGTAATGTTCATGGCACTTAGCCATCCGTCTCCATTGGCGCTATTGATGCTCCTTCACAACGGGTGCTTGGAACAACTCAAGAGCAGTCTCCTCCGCGGAAGATTTCAAGTGGGGTTCGCCCGGGGGTCATCAAGCAGCCAGTCTTCCGAATTTGGATACTTAGCCGCCAGCGATTGTGTCTCGCCCGAGTGGCGTTGTGTTTTCCTCTCTCTCTCACAGCAGCTTTGCAGACCCATCCCCAATCAATATGCCAACCGTCATTCGGCCACACCCCGAAGTTGTGGGCAAATGTGCATACACACCGTCTCCTAATCGAGACTTTTTCAAGCAGATTTCGGCCGAGGATCAATCTCGGGAATCGGTCCAAACGTCCGTGTCCGGCGCACATGACGGCACCATTGTAGCCTGCGAAAATGGATTTGTTTACTCAGTGCTACGCGCCTGGCAGCAATAATTACACCTCGAGCTGCGTTCCGATGATGTCTGGCTAGACGTGCTCGTCCAAGTCAGCTTCTTCGTCAATGGACCTGGCCGCGCTGAAGCTCTGCGCAACCACTTCGTCGCCCATGAGGGTCAACGCTTCCTCGTTGTTCGAATCGGATCCGGTCAAGCGGTTAACAGCTTCGACATGGAGACCATAACAGAGCATTTCGTTATCCTACTCCGCGAGCACCAACCTGGCCGACTGGATGCTGCCGACCTTTAGCACGACCTTGCCGCGTGACCGCTCCACCGCTGCTGCTGTATGTCTCGGGACCATGAAATGATACTTCAACTACGGAGCGAGCATTACCTGTGGATTTCCCTCTGTCACACTACTCGGTGAATTCAACGACTGGGTCGACCTGGCAAAGCGTGTTACCCGGCTGGCAAAGTTCAATACCGAGACGCTGGATCGCGATGGATCCTCTATTATCTATATCTGGGTGGTCGCGTTGTCTCGTCATTTTGGGTGAGTGGATGGTCGCCAGCTTTGATCAGCCTGACGAGGTCGATGCACGCGACTTCTGGACGCACGCCTGCCACTCTGGCGGCGCGGGCATGTTAGGCGGAGTCGTCCACCTGTCTGGCTGGTTGACGGCCTTTTGCTGGTGGCGAGCAGACAGGGTCAGGCAAAAGGCGCACAGTGACGAGGAGCTGGTAAGAGAGTACTCATGGCAGGAGAGAGACTGGGAGAGGCTGTGCTTGTCCGGGGTTGGGTTTCCGATTATCGATCAGGTGGAAATACCCGCCGGCCTCACGAGGGTTCCGATCACATTCGAACTTGAAGAAGAAAACCTTGGCAAAGAAAGAAAGGAAGACGAGAAGACGATGATACTATTAGCAGGGTCTATTGGCATGAAGTTGTTGGACAGTTAAGTAACAAGGGTAGCGCCGTTTTCTAGTTGGTGGCTCTTGAGGAGCGAGCCAAGCAGAGGCAAGATTAGTAAATTGCCAGCAGTCGCATCAACCGTCGAGGGAACCTTCGGCCAACCACGAACTGGCTTGGTTCCCAAACCAACTCGAAATAAATTGATGAATGTCCCCTCGAGAACGCGATATTCCGCGGCTCTCGAGATGGCCAAAAGAACGTGGGATCAAGTATTGAGAAGAAAAATACGTAAGGGGACGAGTAGGTTAAGCCTTGTCGCATATTCTGTACATCTGCTGCAATTATCTCAGTCAATCATCCATCTAGGCTATTATTGTTCTTGCAACCATTGTCTTCTCTGCCGTCGTCGTCGCTGTTACATATCGCTTTTATCATGGATTACTATCCGTCCCAATATCAAAACTCACGGGATTCTCAATCGGATCGATCTTGTCTCTATCTAGATTCTACCTATCATAGCGTCTTCACTAAGTCGTCAGCACCAAAGTCCATACTGAACTCATAACCTTGCCGCTTCCGAGACCCTATTCAAACCAAACAATTCCAAAAGCGCAATCATTATAGTCATCCTCCATAGTTATTCATCAAGCATTGAAATCATGTCCAGTCATCCTTCCAGCATTACGCATTCCCAGCCCACTTCTCGGCAATCCTGGAGGTGACGAAGATGCCCGCCGCAATGAGTGTGAATCCCGGTGCAAACAGCAGCAAGATCGCCACCACCACGACGTTGGCAAGGAACTCTGTAGAACCCAGAGGCGGGGCACGTCCGATGAAGCCGGGCCCGATTGTCCGCACGTTCACGACTGGCTCCCCTGGCATCTGCTTCCCGGCAGGGTAGTGCCCGCCCGTATTTTGCCCTGCTGGACTCTGAATGCCGCTGAGGGCGTGCAGCACGTCGGTCACGACCGGTCTATGCTCGTCTTCCATGATGATCCCGTCGAGCCAGGCCCGTATGTTTCCGTGCGGGTCGTCTCCGTAGCTGCGGGTCGGACTCGGGTGGTAATGTTGATTTTCCATGGTTTGATCGACCAATGTGGTTGTCGATCGGTCATCCTCGCGGGGGAAACGGCTGTCTTCTGTGATTCGCTTAGTATTTTGACCTTGGAAATATTTGGTCTGGGTACGGATTCTCACCAACGTGCTTCACGAGATTCATTTTTAACGATCAACTCGCGCACAAAAGCTATTTTGGGGTTGGATGAGGCCCGGAGAAAACTGTGAGAGGGAACCGACTGATTTTCTCTTAAATCTGAACTGCTTAGCTCTTGTTTTCTTAACACGTGCGTTGCTATGGGATGAGGAATGTGAGGGATAGCGGCATCACTGGAATGCTTCAATCAAACGGGGTGGCTATCCCTCATCAGCGGCGCCTTTTGCACAGTGAGACATGAGGAACCCATTTGAGTCACTTAGTGCAGATGAATTCTTCAAGAGTAATAGGGCTTTCTGTTGTCTTTGATTTGAATGGATTGAAGCCGCATGTGGTGCGATTCTTCATGGACCCGTCGGACACATGCACTAGAAAATGGATATGCAAGAGCCTTGCTTTTTATCAAAGACCGGTATTGAATAACATAGGCAGTCTTTAATTGTCGACTTACTCTGCGGCGACCTGACTGGCAATCGCTTCATATTATTTAATTACAAGTTACGGTTCCAAAGTCTACTCACCGTACAAAGCTGATGCTGATTAGCGAAATGTATTTAGACACACAATCAAGCCCAACCTTTACAGGTGATCTCAGATACCACCTTGAGTCGACAAAAAGGGACTTTGGTATGGTGATAGGGCTGAGGCCAAAATGCCCAGGCTGGGCGCGCTTCGACCAGTGAGTCAGCATGATCCTGCAAAAGGCACTCTCCAACCTCAACGCCACTCGACGTTTGCTGCGTCCCCATCTCACGCTATAACATCAAAATGGCCGACGAACTGCCAAAACTACTTTGGGCCGACCTCGCCGCCAGATTCACCTTCACCCACGCCAACCCTAATGCCAACGACTACAAAGACCTCTTCCCCCGCCTAGAACCCGAGCCAAACCTGGTGCCAGGCATCAATGACTTCATCCGCATCTTCACAGAAGTCATCGCGGAGCATTCCTCTCGCGAACGCAGCAAATACGCAAGAGAATACACCAGCCCACCTCACGACGAGATTCTGGTCGACGATGAGACCGTCAGGGAAATCAGCCCACTGTTCGGCCGGCTGCCTGGGTATGAGCACCTTGTCAACAACCCCAGCTGTCGCCACCGTCCCGATCCGCCGTGCAAATGCCTCGTGCCCTACAGCGAGCGCCGTACAGACGGTCTCCTACGACGGTGGGAGGTGAACCACTGTTATGAGTTTGAAGAGGTCAACGGCGCCGGCTGGAAAAGCTGGCAGTTCCTACTGACGCTGCTCATCCACGGCAAAATGGAGCCACTGCTCCGCCTCGCTGCAAATCCTGACAACGACTTTGACATATGGTCGACGGTATGTGTATGTCAATGTGGCGTAAGTATTGTGACCCCCGCTTGTTCTGAAAAAAGATTCCATTAAGCTCACCTAAGGTAATGTAGGCGGACGAAGGCAGTGCGCGCCATATGTACGAAAACGCAACCCTGGTTTTCATCTGTCTCCAGATCCTACGCCAACATCCGGAGACCTGGACTCGCTGCGATTATCGATTGACCAAGATGTATCAGAGAATGATCAGCCAGGCGACCGGCGGCGACGCGTACTCGCAGTTACCCTACCTCTCTCACCTGTACTTCCTTGGCCTTCCAGAACGCCCAGCGGGCCTGGCTCCGTACACGCGGATTCCCCAGCACGATGTGTTCAACGTCGAATACATGCCGCATGATAGTGACATCCGCCCAGTGGAGGAAATGCTGAAGAAAAGAGGGCTGCCGACGGAGCTCGTCGCGGAGGTCATGGATTTGGCTAATTTCAAGCCACGGCGAAGACTGAAAGTCGCACACGATCCGTTTCACCGCGATAATCGGGAGGAGCTGGACAAGTACCTGGCGGAGTGCTGGGCAGTGATGGTGCGAGGGGACGTGTTCGCAAAGGCATTTGACTGCGAGATGGACTGGGGCAACGATTTGGTGAAGTCATTCAAGCAGCTTTTCCCCGATCTTCGCTCCAAAAGAGTTCCCAAGACGGTGCGGTCAGACGACGCCTACGTTCCCCTCATTCATAGGCTGGTTTGCAGATCAGATCATGAGTAAGTGGTATTGACGGCGAGGAGACGGATTGGAGTATAGAATGGACATCTGTTCCAGCGATTTCCACTTATTCTTTTGGCTGCGAGATGAACTGGGGCAACAACTTGGTAACGAGTTGCAGGCGGTTTCCCTTCGGCTTTCGATCGTAAGGATTCCAGATATGGTGCGGTCTGATGACGCTCATGTTCCCATTCTTGATATGCCAGCCTAGTTACCAAAGCAAGAAGGATGTGACGGGCTCTTTCTTGCATGAGTAAGTTGACTTGTTAATAAGGTCAACAAATCAGATGGAAAAGGATGTATAGAATGAATTGTTACTCCCACGACTGAACACCATTTAATTGTCAAGGGTTCCCTCATTTCGTACTAATCAGTGCAGATTTCGTGAATTTGATGCAATTCCAATCCGGTTTATCAACATCCTTACTTCATCCCTCGTAACTAGTATCGTGAGTGTGGCTTAAGTTGACTTTTTTTCGGCTTTGAGTGGTCCTGCATACCTACTCTTAAACGAGTTCAAACCATGGCGAATGTAACACTGCACATGATCTAGAGGACGGGTTGCTCATCTTTTGTTTCTCGTGAAATTGTACGATGAGCCCCCCAAGAATAGGACCTGATGGTTACCTAGACTTCGCAAGTATTGCAATCCGCGCCCACAGTCCGCGCCCAAGGTGCAGAGACACGTCTGAAACAAGTAATGAATTATCTTCTTATTCCTTCAACATTACTGGTTGTTCATGGATGCAAGAAGCCCACATAAGGCTTCATAAGGCGTCCGGCGGGGCACGTACCTACCTAGGTATGGATAACATTTCCACCGACCAATGAGACCTGCGCCGTGCGATCATTGTCGTCCCCATGTCTGATCTAATGCACCTTTACATACGTTGTTGATGTTGGCCCTGGATTGGATCCGACCTGTTGCCGGACCACCCCATACACCAGCGAAGTATCTCGCAGAAACACGTCTTAATCCCTTAGCCTCTCTCCCCCGTTTTCGAATATTCTTATTTAAAAAAAAGGGATTATTCAAAAGAATTTAGATCATATTATCTTTACTTATTTTTCTTTTTAAAATCTAACTATCTATAAGTATCTTTTAGTAAAATAGCGAGCTGAGTAGTAGGAGACTACCTCTGTGTATATCACTCTTTTTAGTTGATGTTGGATTGGGTTCGACCTGTTGCTGATACCACCCCTTCACCCCACCCCCTTCGTGCCCCCGCACTAGCTCATCGTCAAGGAGTCAAAAAGAAAAAAGAAAAAAGGGAGTCGGCCGGCCCCCCAAGTATTTATTCCGCGTTCCCTACCCTTTGTTCATAGCCACTTTAATGAACAATCAGCAAACTCAACGAATGAATTTCATGCACGTCAATACTTTAAACGCATTTGCACATCAAAGTCTTTAAAAGGTTCATCAAGGAAACGATATTCGATGTGGAAATATAATCGCGGCATCAATGGTAGCGATTCAATCCCACAGGGGATCTCAAAAAGGGCGCCACTCACAACTGAACTAGTAGAACTGACCACAAAATCCTCCGAGCAAGAGTGCATCGGGGTTACGAATGACTCATTACAGCCGATACCGATGATTAGCAGTCATTCCCCACTCCTAGTATGCCATGGAGGCTTGGAACGCCATGCAACATCTGCGCCTTCACTCGTGCAAGCCACAGACGGTCAAAGCAGCAACGAATCCCAACAATCGAGAAAGCGCTCATGCTCTCAACGCCATAGAAGAGATGACGGGGAAGATGAGGATATGCCCAGCAAAAAGATGTCCAAAACCGAGAAAAGTCACTCCGCAGCTAGGAAGCTCGCTTGCCCCTTTTACAGCAACAGTCCGCGGGATCACCGAAAAAACCGATCTTGTGCAGGGCCAGGATGGACAAGCATTCATCGCGTCAAGTGAGTGCAAGTAAATTTCGGATTTCTCAATTGGTGATTGACATCTAGACTGTAGGGAGCACATACTTCGACAACACGCCTTGCCTATTCACTGTCCTCGCTGCTTGGAGACTTTCGACACAGAAACAGAATGCAAACGTCACCTCAGACAGGCTATCCTTTGCCCGCTTAGCGATTCAACTCCACCAGAAGGCTACAATAAAGAGCAAGAGGCAGCTCTCCGAACAAGAAACAGGGGCAATGCAGAACGAGAGTGGAGAGCTATATACAAGCTCTTGTTTCCCGGGGTGCTGGATGACCTCATTCCGAGTCCATGTGAGCCTTCTTTTCATGATCTTTTGCTGTATCTGAGTCTGATTATTTGCAGATTATGAAGATGATGACATGCAGCTGGAAAGGCTCCAGCGCCGGGAATTATATCGGGTTCAATTACACATGAAATATGCAGTTCCACGAATATTACGACGCCTCCTTGAACAAACGAGGTTCGCGCCCTCAGTCTCCCTCGATGGATGCCCCGACGCGCACGCAGCTTGTCAGCATCCTTGAGAGCGCAATTACAGAGGCATCTCAATCGTACCAGCAACAAGCATCCCTGCCCACTGAGGTGCAAGAACCGGTGATCCCCAATGAATCATCCAGCTTCACTCAACAACCCGAGGTACGAGGCGTTGCAGGCGATGTATGCTTTCTGTCGGCCCCTACGCTTACGAATGAGCCGATTCAGCCTCAAGTCGGTGTACAGCGATACGATGGTCTGGAATATGGATTGAACTATCCTACTATCGTTTATGATGGCCTAGAACATAAGAATAATGTTTCAGGGACTGTGCATCAGGAGACTATTGATGCCCTGAGCCTAGACATGAGCTTCTCGGATTGGAACCTTGACCAGAATCCCTCGTTTCAAGGCCTGTAGGAAAATGTCAGATGTGAAAAAAGAGGGAGAGAGGATCGGGAAAGGGAGTGGATTCAGCTTTTGCTTTTTGAGCTTCCATGTTGGTGGGCAAGGTGTTTGGACCTGGCTCAATTTACTCCCTCAATCATAAATCCCTTTTGTCTTAGAGTTTTGCCATTCAAGCGAAAGTTGTAGTTAATGGGGTGTAGTATTCCTTAGCTATTTAAGTTACTAATCTTTATCATTCTTTATTCTCTTGGTGACCCGATTATTGTCCCTATTACCTTTTTTACTGTTGTAGCTACTGTTGCAGTATTTATTTGTGTTATTGGTATTTTCGTTATAGTCTTCATCGTTGTTGTTTTCACTATCACTCTTGATCGCTGTCCGCCTACATAGCAAAACATTTGTCTTGAAATTTGTCACACGTCTATTATCGCTGCATGCCATGAATCTAAAATACACATATGAAATGGTGAAGCTCCAGAATGTACACTATCGTCTTCAGTCCTGCTGACTTCTCCCGCGCACCCTTAACCGTAGTTAAGCTCGAACCGGGTGGCGAACCCAGCTTCCGTCGGCTCAACCTCCTTAACGGGATGAAGAATCATCGGCGGCAAACAAGGCCGGCCGTGCTCAATTTCCCAGTTCCTACCGCCGATGTCCGTATCGACGTAGCCCATCCAGTTGTTATACAACCTGGAAGGGGGCTCTGCGCGGTAGTACCACGTAGTGCCCTGGTATCTTCTCTCTCTTCCGTAGCCGAACGGACTACCCTCGCCACCACTGCCCATGTCTCCTGAATTGAACCACTTGTCCAGGAACGCACCGTTCCAGGGGCGGTCGAACCAGGTAGGGTGCGGTGCGAATACGGCCTTGAAACCGTGCAGCAGAGACACGGTCTGAGGAGTCATTTCCGACGCAATGTGGTTACCGCGCAGGTTCTCGACATGCATGATATCCAAAAGACGCTTCGAAAGACGGGACTGCGTCACAATCGTCGTCCGGCGCGGAAGGGTCCTGGGGTCGGGGTTCTCCTCATCCTTGTATCCCCAGATATTATCGCCGAAAATCCAACTGCTGTTCACCGGGTTGAAGATCGGACCCAGCGTGATCAGGTCAGCGTCCTCCCCGACACCCCACTTATACGCGTCGTCTTCGGGGTTCGCAACCGGCGGCTTGGGTCCGACGGGGTTGATAAAGGATACCTTCGGCGGGCCCCAAACCTGGCTGCCGCGCGTGGCCTGCTCCGTGTGTTGACGGAAATCGGTGTCGTAGTCGCCGTGGAATGCAGGAATGTAGTACCGCTCGTTGCGTTCCCACAGGCCCCGGCGCGGCTGGTTCCGCGCAAAGCCCTCCAGCCGCCGCACGAAGTCGTAGTTGTGCCCGACGACCCGGACGTCCATTTCCCAGTTCCAGATGAAATCGAACTCGGGGTGGTCGATGCTGAACTTCTGGACGGAGAGCCACTGCGCGTGGTGGACCGTCCGCTCCTCGGCGTCCGTCAGCGCCGTGTAGATGTCCCACACGGCCTGGTCGTTCCAGACCTTGGTCATGCTATGGAATTCCTTGGGGATGTGCTTGTCCAGCACGTTCTGGCGCTCCTTGTCGTCGAAGATGTTGACCGAGTCGTCGCGCACGTGCAGCAGGAGGAACACCTCGTACTCTCCACCAGACCGCAGCGAAAGCTCCGAGACAAGCGCCCGGATCACCTGCTTGTCGTTCTCGGTGTACTTCTTGCCGGTGTACGTCCTCAGCAGCACGGCGGTCCGGCTCTCGTGCGCCGTGTCCTCCCGCGCGTCCAGCTCGCCGCCGTCCTCCCTCTTCCTCATCTCGTTCCCGTACTTGCTCGCAATGTCCTCGTACGCCGTGATGAGGTACTCGTTCGGCTTCCCCTTGCCGAACCGGCCCGCGTTCTGCTGCGCGCACTTTGTCTGAAGCTCGCCCCATTTGATGTTGTCCCAGTCGATCGGCAGGCCCGTCTTGGCGTGCAGCTGCGGCGTGAGCCCATACTGGCCGAGCCTGGTGTCGCGCTCGTAGCAGACATCGCCGTCCATGTCCATGATGTCGAAGCCGCCCATGCCCGGCTTGGGGAAGTCGCGCGGGTGGCCCTTGAAGACGAGCAGGTCTTCCACGGGCTCGCCGAGCGCGCCGACGCACGGCACGTAGGCGGCGCGGCGCGTCTTGTTCCACTCGTCGCTGTTGTAGTCCGGGTACGGGTCGAAGTGCACCGGCCGCTGGTTCGCGGCCCAGGGCTGCTCCTCCGCGGCGGACTGTCTGAAGCGGTCTGCGAACTTGGCTGGGCGGTCGTCCTTGCGGCTCAGAGAGGCGAGCGTGTTTCCGTAGATTGCACCACTGCCAGGAAGCCTGATCAAAATGTGAGTTGGTCTGCGTTTCGATGAAGACGGCGATGACGCCCGAGTTAGTTGCGGCACTTACTTCTTAGCGGCCTCATACTCCCTCGCAAACTGGTCTCGCAACTGCTGCTCGTGGTGTGACCTCGCAGCCTCCGCCTCCTGCTCCTTCTTCTTCCGCTTGGCCTCCGCCTCTTCCTTCTGCTTTTGCTTCTTCGCCTCCTCCTCGATCTTCTTCTTCCGCTTCTCCTCCTCTGCCTTCTTCTTGTCCTCAGCCTCGTCGTGCACTGGCACCGTCTGCGGCTGGCTCTGCTGCTTCTCCCACTCCTTGACCCTGTCGTCCTCTTCCGTCTTCTTATCGTCCTCCTGCTTGCGCAGTTCGCTGTCGTCCTGCTTCTTGGCGTCGGCGTCCGCCGGCGCCGTCTTGGGCTGCTCCGGCTTCCACGGCTCAGTGAGCGGGACGACTGGCTTCGTGGGCGTCTCCTCGGCCAGTGTCGCCGCGTGCCCGTGGCGCCAGATGGCGACGTTCCGCCCGTTGCGGATGTACGCCGTCCATGATGTGTAGAAAAGGAAAGCGGCCACGGCCAGGAAAATGAGTGTCTTGGGTCGGGCCCTGGCCCTCAACGGGCTCTGCTTGAACATGATGCACTGCTTTTTTGGTTTGGGTTCTCCGAGGCGTTGAGGGAGTGAAAACGCTCCAGAGGGGGTGAGTGATCCGGGGATGCCGTGTTCTGAAATGCCAGACCACCGGCGTTATGTTTCGAGATGCTGTCTCAGCTTCTCAAAAGAAGGATGCCCAGTGAACAGTGACATACAACGGAACGAACACCACCAAGAAGCCAAGCAAAACCTTGACCCGATAAGAAATGGAAGTTGTAACCCGGTCAGTTCGTGGATGAGCGAAACTGTATTTCGATGAAGGGCATGGTGTGCGGGAAAGGGGGAGAAAAGAGAGTTCACGGAGAAAGGGCCCAACGGGTTTGTCCTGCAGCGCGCGGGTTATAGCGAGGCGATTCAGCGTTCGCAGGGATGGCCTTCCCATCTTTTGATGTGACAAGTGTGCTTCCTGTCAAGACTAGATAGATTAAGGGGTCTCATCTTCTAGAAAGTGTGATGCCGCGTGCGTGGGAATGGTGGTGTGGGAGGCGAAATAAGGTTTTGGCTGAGTCGGTTGTGATACATGGGATGGTTGACAACTGCCGCCTCATACCCCGTCCACCGCCTCTTGGCAACTTGCCGGAAAAGATTTCCTCAGGCAGCTTGATGAGGGAAGCGCCCAGCTTTCCGCCGATTGTTATTTCTCTGCAGAGCCTTGTGTCTCTCTCTTGAGTGCAGCACTGCAGACGGCATCTGTTGGCTCTTCAATCCGTCCCACATTTTGAGTTTGGACTTCCGACTTGAAGTTCCGACGATGCCGGCCACAACCCAACACAACACCACACCCATCTCTACAACGACAAGAATAGAAATCTTCTATGCAAACCATTCTGTCTTTCTATTTGAGATGAACTCATCAAAAATCTTCAGCGTCATGTCAGGTCTGAAACTCTAGTATTCCGTCCCAGAGGGCAAGGTGCAGGCTGCGGTCTGCCGGTGTTGGGGTAATAAAACAGAGTTTTTGTGCAAGCAAGGACCAATCCTCCAACGAAGTCATTAAACTTTCGTCGTTGAAAATGTGATGTGGTAATTGTACCTTCACGAGACGACCTTTCCTGCAACAGGGGCAAGGGGGGGCAACGCAATTCTCTTGGCGTAATGCTTGACGTCGCACCCGGTGGCTGCTCTGGGCAGAATAGAAGCAGTGATAACGGCTACGCAGTAGGTTGAACGCGTCGAACGAGTGACACCGAAGGAACAGCCCAAGATTGCACGCAAGAACGGGATCAACGGTCTTTTCCCCCGAGTGCACTCCCTTTAATTGCCATCTCGAGAACCTCTCTTCCCGTGTTGGACGTGGGCAGGGATTCGGGCTTCGATAATCTCATTTCGGGTCAAAATTTCGTTTCGATGTTCCTTCGAAGAGTAGGATCTGGGCAGTTGAGACTTATCGCCGCAAAGACCGTAGATAAGACTATGACCAGCATGGCCTGGGTTCAGTCACGCCATCCTCCGCGTCGTTCTTGCCACCATTCGGAAACCCCTCACACTTCCGGCAACGAGCGCTTTCAAAAAGCTGCTGACCGCCCAAGTCCTGAAAGTCCGTTGAAAGTCCGTTGAGCATCGAGTTGCAGTACTCGCATTGTCCCCACTTGCAACGTCTGAAGAGCCAATCCGACGCCCTTGCCTAATCGCTTCGAATCGGCACCCCGCGGCGGGGCAAGTTCGTATTCTATCGGAAAGTTTAAATCACCGCAACTTCATCTCCTCTTTGGCGAACTCCAATCGAGTAGATTTTGGACCATCACAATTCCAACAGCCCGTAAAAGATGTTGTCTCCAGATAAGGCTGAGAGTGCGATATTTCCTGATTCCATGCCGCTCCCACGTAAAACTCAAAAAGAATCGCGGCTTGGGTTCAATCGAGGTTGTATTTGACTTGTTTTTAAGGTTAGTAGTAAGGTATCAAAAGACCGCGCGACCTCCCGCTGTGTCCTATCCGGCCGACTCCTGGCAATCCTTTTCGCGTCTTCGGACGATAGCCTCATGGCCGCCAGCCTCCGGGTTTTCGTCCTACCTAGTGCTCGACCTTGAGCGAGAAGTCGACGTGCGGCACGCCCTGGTGAATCGCGCTCGTCGAGACAATATCCACATCTGCGTAAATCGTCAGCCAAACAATCCCTCGAGCCCGACGTCTCCCCAGAGTTCAAGATCGTCAAAGACTCACCATTGCACACGTAGTTCTCCACATTCTCCAACGTCAACCCACCCGAGACCTCGACCAAAAAGTGCCTCTTGCCAGCCCACCTCTCCTTCAGACTCCGCGCCGCAACCTTGACGCCCTCGCCCGTGAAGTTGTCCAGCATAACCACGTCCGCGCCCGCCTCAATCGCCTCGTCCGCCTCCGCCTCGCTCTGCACCTCCACCTCCACCTTCAAGCTGAACCCGCCCACGCTCTTCGCCGCCCGCACCGCGTTCGTGATGCTGCCCTTGCTCCACACGTGGTTGTCCTTCAGCATGATCATCGAGCTCAGGTCGTGCCGGTGCGCGTCCGCCCCGCCGACCATCATGCCGTACTTCTCCACCAGCCGGAACCCCGGCGTCGTCTTGCGCGTGCCCGCCAGCACGCCCGCGTACCCCGCCGCGCGCAGGTTCACCAGCATCCCGCGCGTCATGCTCGCGACGCCCGAGCACCGCGCCAGCGTGTTGAGCGCGACCCGCTCGCCGAGGAGCAGCCCGCGCGTCGGGCCCGTGACGGTCGCCACGGCCATCTTGCCCTTGGGCGCGCCGCCGTGGCCGCGCAGCTCGATGTGGGAACCTTCTTTGACGTGCCACTCGACGGCGCAATCGCACTGCCGGAAGATCTCGTCGACGAAGGGGCGGCCCGCGACGATGCCGCCTGATTTACCCCAGAGGGTCGCCGTGCGCGGGGCCGAGCCGACGACGAAGCCGCCGTAGTCGAAGGAGGGTGTGTCCTCGGCCAGCCAGGCGGTGACGAGGGTCTTCCAGGAGGGCGGGAGGAGGTGCTCGAGGGAGCCGTGCTCGAGGGGGACGTCTTCCATTGTGCGGTTCGTGGTGGGGGTTGCGGGGTAGGTTTCGTTCGGTCGGTAGGTATGTAGCTTTCGTGGGGGGATGCTCGGTGTCGAAGGATCAATTACTCGTGGGGAGGTTGGCAGGAATTAAAAATTGCGATGTGAGAGGTCTGCGCCGCGAGGAGGGGAGGGAATCTTGAAGAGTGAGGAACGAGGCTCTTTGTCGCCACGGTTTGAGTTTCGTTGACGTTGACGCTGCGGCTTGAGTCGGTGCCGACTGCTGCCGGTCGCTGCCGATGGTGGGGTTGGCGGGTGCCAGCTCGGCGGGGCGTCTGTGCAATTGCCGCCAGCTGTGCTGCATCCGACGCGCCCACTCCCGACGGTGTAAGTCTTCCTACTAGCAACTTTCACGGTTGTTGACGAAGCTTTGCTGCGAGAAAGTCCCGGTCAAGATGATCTCATGGCAATCGTCGTGCTCAAGAGCCGAGGATGTCTGCATAGATTGGCCAATATTCGCACCCAAGTGCGAGTCTGACCTGCGCAAGAGAGACCAAAGATTCAGCTTGACTAACACCGGGTGAACATCAACCAGACGCGGCCATTATCTCAGCCATCTTTCAAAAGCTGCAATCTTGCTAGCTGATGTCACCCGGAAATTTGTATGGGAATACCAACATAAGCTACGTTTACTGCCCTCGATGAGCCATCCCCGAGATCTTCAACCTCCAGTATCTCGTCGCCATCCCAAGCCGGCTTATGAACAATCAACCCCCGGATGCTCCCACCGTGATGCTCATGAACCACCATCTTCCGTTCCACATGCCGCATCCAATCCCCCCTCTACTCTCCAGCTTCGCACCATCTATCGTGTATGCGCCCCGGCCTCCTCAGCATCAACATCCGGCCCCGGCCCCTGAAGATGCGCCGCCGGATCCCGCTGTACACTACCCCCCTCATCCGCCCCGTTTGCCCCGTTCTCTCGCGGCTCCCCACAACACGGCACAATCACGCTCGTCTTGTTCCTGGCCCCAGGCATATCCAGCGCCGGGTTCGACGTGAAGAAATCCGCAGGCCGGATGTGCATCTGATGGATCTCGACGGGCCTATTCCGACGTTAGCAAACAACCCAGCTCACACGGACAAACGATACTCACATCACAGGCCAGTCCTCAACCCGGGGATTGTGCGTCAGCCCGAAAACGCTCCAGATCACCGGACTACTCTTCCTCCCCTCCCCTCCCCCATTCCTCTCCCCATCAACACCATCGCCATCGCCAAACCAGTCCCCCCGCTGCACCATATCCCACACGCCCCCCTCCTCCTCAACGCTCTGGTTCGTAAACTCCCCCGCCGCCCACAGCTCCTCGTCCCGGTGCCCCGTCACCCACACATGGTGCCGTGCGAACTTGGCCCGCCTGCTCACCTGGCTCGCCTCGTCCGCGAGTATCAGCTGCGTCGCGCTCGGCACAAGCTTGTACGCCACATTCCGCCTGCTCACCGCGTTCCGCACCCGCCGGTTCTGCATCTTCACCACCCGGTTCACCCGCGGCTCCGCGTCCACCCAGCACGCGCGCTCCACCTCCCGCTTCACCACTTTGTAAAAGTTGCCGTACGGGTTCGTCCGCTCGTCCATCGCCACCGGCACGCTCTCCTCCACCACGACCCCCGTGTCCCCGGCCGCGTAGGAGTCCACCGCCGGGTCGATACGCACCGCGAACACGTGCTGGTGGTTCTGCGCCAGCACCCCGTCCGCCACGACGACCCCGTACTCGCTCTCCGTCTTGCCCGCGTCCATCGCCACCACACTCATCACCCCCGTCGCCCGCGTCTCCAGCGTAATCCCCCCCGCCGTGTCGAGCTTGTACGCGAACACGTACTCGTAGTTTGCCAGCGTGACGACGCACTGCACCACCAGCTCCCGCAACCTCGTCACCACCGCCCGGTTCGTGCGGAAGTTCGTGTGCTTCCACCCGATCCCGTTGTCCTGCTCGTGCAGACACACCACCGCCTTGGCCACCGTCGGATTGCCCCCCGCGTCCGCGAGCAGCGCGTCGAAATAGTGGATCGCGCCAAGGCAGTCGCACCCGAGCTCGAGGTTGTTCGCGACGCGCCCGAAGCCGCCGTCGCCGAGGTCAAAGGCCTGCTTGCGCTGGAAGGGCGGCCGCGGGTCGCCGTACGGGACGGTGAGCTCGCTGTAGCTGAGGCGGAAGAGCACGGGGCGGTTGTCGTAGCAGAGGTCGTGCAGGACGGCGCCCTCGCGCGGGGTGAAGCCGAGGCGGAAGCGCCACTTTTGCCAGGACACGAGGTTGTCGCTGTGGACCGTGAAGCTGGCGCCCTCGGGCTGCGTGATGTTGATGGGCTTCAGGTCCGCGCGCTGGGGGACGTCGAGTAGTTCCGGGACGTACTCGGCGCCGGGGGTGATCTTCGTCGTGCAGAGCGGTTTGGGGCCGGCGGATGTGTTCCTGGGTTGCGGGTGCAGGGGGTCGTCTTTGCCGCCTGTGGCGAGGCGGTCGACGCGGACGATCTTTTTGGTGGTGAAGTCCATGACGGGGATGATGGGGATCGGGTAGGCGTAGTGGTTCGAGTCCGGGTTGTTGGCGGAGGCGTCTCGGGCGAAGACGAGGCCTTGCATGGTGCGCGGGATGGCGCCGTCCGAGGGGTCTGGGCCGCCGTAGGGCCAGGGGTCGATCGTGACCGTGAAGTTCTCCGGGAGGGAGAACTCCGACATTGCGTCTTTGAAGAGGGGAGAGGCGATGCAGGCGTCTTGGAAGGCGCCGAACTCGTCGCTTTGATATCTTGTCAATATGGGCAGACATGGCTTTCCAGGAGGGGCTTACGGAGTGTAGCCGGTTTGGGACTCTGGCTTGGCCACGATGCGCTCGGCTTCTGCCTTTGTTTCGAGGTCGACGATGGAGGTGGTGTATTCCGGGAGCTTCCCGTTCTTGATCACATCGTACTGGAGCCGCGCCCGTCGCGGAGGGCGCGGCGTGCTGTCATTGAGAGTGCCTTCATGCTCAGCTTGCAAGAAGGGAATGAGCTCTGCTTTCTTCGGCTCTTGCAGGTAGATTGCGCGGAAGAAGAGCGTCACTTCAGTGGTGTAAAGCTTCTTCACGACGTCGCTGGCGAGCTTGAACTCGGCCTCGGAGAGGTCTTTCAACGGATGAACGGCCATATCTGCACAGTCACGTATGTCTCCTTGAGAATTGTGAAAGATTGACTGAGGCGGACGAGGGAGCGGCAGCGGCCAGCCTTATCTAGACCTCAACGGGCGGCTGGGCGAGATGCAATGCGGGGGATCTTGCAGTAGTCTGGTGATATCGAGCCATTCAAAGGCCTCCGGTATGCGACGGTTATCTTGGCGTGTGACCACAGATATGCTGCTGCTTCCTCTAAGGCACGATTGCACATAGGATTCCCGCGATGGATAAACCAACTCGGCCAGCTCAAGACCATGGCGGCGGGGTAATTGGTCTGTCAAGATGATAGCTTCATCATGGTGGGGTAAGCTGTCATGCATGTCCAATCCAGGAGCTCATGAGCAGTAGTTTTCTCCAACCTTTTTGGAGATCTCGTCGTCTCTAAAAGCTGATCTCATGCCGCATTGGGAAAGTCCATGCGGTGCAGCAAGGCGATTGGCTGCGGCCCCCATCGGCGTCTTGGGGGTGTTGTCGGTGCCGCAGCGAAGGATCGCGCGCGAAGCTGACCCAGCATGGACGAACTTCTCCGGGCGCCAGCCGATAGACCGGAGGCGACGTCTGACCCAAGGCCCGTTTCCCGTATTGTTGCATCCCGTTTGTGTGTGTGTGTGTGTGATTGTTCAATTGCGATGTTTCTTGTGCCATTCAATGGTCGCGGAAACGACCGCCACACGGCCCGAACAGAGTTGCGTCAACGACGGTCCAACGTCGGAGCCGTGCATCAACATGGCATGAGCAGATCTGCAGGAAAAGAAGATTAAGATTAAGCTACGTTCGAAGCATCCGATTCATCTGACCTCCAAGGTCGCAATACGCAATGCTGAGTATCCCCTCAAACTTGAGCGTTGCAATCCGGACGGAGGCCGGTCCACAATCGAGTATCAAGTGGTAGACAAGAAGCACCTCGGCAGGCTGGCCCGTGACACGGCCTACCGAACCTGCGTGCTGCCGCCCGGTCAGACGGCAGGCCGCTCGTCCGTTGCACGTCTCGGCACATGAGACCAAGAGACTTTTTCCAAACGAAGAGCGTTGATATGACGATCAGAGATATGTCCCGCGACCCTGAATTCAAAACCGGTGTAGGCAAGGCAAGGCAAGGGTTATTGACCCACAACCCAAGAATGAGCGACGGCAAAGACGACAGCAAGGACGGCCTTGTTGAAGAGCCGCACCGAGTTGATGGGATAGCTCGGGTCGAGAGTTTGGGCTTGAGTTGTTTCGTATACAAACACTTGTTTGGGAGAAATGCTCGCTCTTCAAAATGAGAACGCACCACCGTCGAGATTAAGTTATCATGGCCGAGTCCGTGATGATTGTCGAAATGATAATCGACGGCGGAACGTGCGCCGTCGTCTCTTGTGCGGCAAAACAAACTTCGAATCAAGCAAGTCATCATATGGCATTGTCAAGCTCCCCTGGACAAGGTCAGATTCTGATCGGCCGTCGTCCAACGGGCCATGACTCGATCGGCAGGAGTCATCCGCAAGACCGGGTCGCCGTGACCTGCAGCTGAGGTTGAGGCTATCCGAGATAAAGCAGTGGGTCGTTGTCTGGGAGGAAAAAGCAAAGAGGACTGAGAGACGTTGCGTGGACGTGGTTTTGCTCGCAACGGCGGACAATTCTGGCGATTGCCAATTCGCGGGTTGTGGATGGCATCAGTCTCGAGATGCGAGCGAGACCGGTCGTTGGGTCTGTGGTGTTCGGATTGTAGTCATCCGCCTAGAGCCGAGACCATCGGATGCACCCAGCGGCCAGTCATCTGGTAGATGCATCGTGAAATGGCTTGCGTGGCATGGCGATTTTGCAGGGCGACAGGGCGGGACGGCGGAATGTCTAGACTTTTCGCAGAGACATCGGACGAAGGTGGAGGGCGCTCAGCCCCAAACGCGGGAGTAAGGTTAGTGCTGTTTGATGTCAGGAATTTCTTGTTGTGGGCACTGGGCACACTGCGTTTTGTAAGTGATGTGCCACGAGCAGTAAGGGAGCGTCTCATGTCTGCATGCTTGGCGAAACGGAGACGGTTCGGACTGAGGACGACATTGGAGTGGTGTTCATGGCTCTGGGCGGTGTTTGGCGATGCAATGGCTTGATGCTGCGTGGGGTGTTCATGTCCTTTTACCGGTCATGACATGAGAGTGGCCACTTGGCGTTGATACCACGAAACAGGACAAGACAACAGCCTGCCTTGGGTGAAGTATCTTGGCGGCAGTGATGAGATGGTCGTTCCATGGCGCACGGCAGTTCAGAAAGAAAAGCGGAGGACGGGGAGGGCACCTGGTCAAGGTCAAGTTTAATGGCGAAGGACGTGCTGCCATTGGTTGGCGCGGGTGCGGGGAGTTGTCTCTGGTTGAGTTGACGAGGCTTGACGAGGCTTGATGAGGCTTGAGGAGCACAAGCGGTGGCCGACGTCTGTGAACCGTAGAGGCATTTTACTGCGTTCGACGGCGTCTGGGCTCTGGACAGCCGTGGTCTGGAAGATGCGATGCTGGTGGTGCTGCTGCAGAGCCTGCAGGTGCTGAAAAAGGCAGGCATGTACTGCGTAGAATCAGTCCAGTCCTGAGAGGATGAACGGCGAAGAGGTGGAGGTGCAGATTGATACCTATTTTAGGAGGTGTCCATCCAGGGTGCTCCCTTCTGAAACGCGCCAATTTATCTGATGTCGTGATGGCCCGGGGATCTCCATGATTGTTTTCTGGGCCGGCTTTGGTGCTCAATTGACATTCTTATTTCTCCTTGTCGATGTTTTTCGGGCCTGCCTGTCGTCCATGGACACGCCGAGATCCGCGAGGGCATCCACAGGACGGATCCCAATTACCAGAAATCTTGCTGAGGCCCCTGTTCGGGACAGCGAAGCGAAAGGAGGAGAAGAAGACACTTGGTACGTGCCTCGTCCGGGTACAAGGTAAGGTAGGGTACGTATCGTCAGGGGTGAGCAAGCAAGTGCTTGGCTTAGCTAAGGCAAAGAAAATGGAAAACACGTGGAAGGAACTCCCGGGCAGGACTTGGCATTGATATGGCAAGACGAACAGCAGGTGCAGGAGCGCAGAGACCAACTGATTCCACCTGCCTGCCCTCAGTGTCCCCGACTCCCCTCATCAGATGCGCTTGATGATCCATCCTGCCACCTGCGTATTCGTACGTGTGTGATCCCATCCATGGTCTATGGACGAATTTGACTCGAATCCGTGCGCCATTCCTTGGGGTCCAACATTCCCAATATCCAGCCTTTCAAGGGACGGGCATTGCTACATGTAGTGCAGATTGCTCCGCCAAGGCCACATCAGGCTAGACGTCCGCCGTCCCACGACTCGTCGAATACCTACTTTTTCCAAGTTACCCGGCCCAACAATGTTGGGCGACTGACTTCCACATTCGAAGCGAAGGCTTGCTCAATCTTACGAGCACGCACACACACAAACTCCTTACTAAGAGCAAAGCGCAGAGTGCATTTGACGCGACGCGATACGAGACTTGCACGAGACGGGCGAGACGGGCGAGACGGACTCGAGTCAATCGACGAGACGGGACTCGTTGTCTGGACCGCCGCCGTGTCTCCCGTTCCCCGTCCCCCCGTCTCACAGTCACTCTCACTCGGCAGCTCTTCCCGAGCACAGATCCCGCGATGCTCATTCGTCATATCCGTCGGCAGATGGCGTAAGTCTTTGGGCACTTTCTTCGGATTGTTTGCATCCGTCCCGTGTCCCGGCTTCCAGTGCTTCAGTGATTCATCCATTGCCTCGCTCGCCCTACCCGTCTGCCACCAGACCTCGGGCTTGTTCGTGTCTGCAATGTCCATGCACACAGCGCGGTCGAGCACGGGGATCCCATCTCTTGGTGTCTTCCCCGTCCGTGCAATCCGCCCTCCCGTGCTGTCTCATCCGTCGTCTGGCCTGTCTGGCCTGTCGAATCCCCTGGCAGCAGCGCCAAGCGGCCAAGTAGCCCGTCAGCACCGGCGCCCATCCATCCACTACCTGAGGTCAGGTAGGGACTTGGAAAGCACTGCGCCGTAGCATTCGCGCCAGGGACGATCGTGTGGTTCTCCGACGGCCGGAAGCACCTCACGCAGTAGCGCATGCGCATACAAGGCAAGTGTGAAGGTGGTGAGGTGGAGGTTACGCGGTGACGGCGCAGTGTGTACGTACTTTGCTGAGGTGTTGTCAGCACCGCAGCACGCAGAAGGCAGACCCGGCGGCGACATCCAGCCAAGCAGCAGGTGCAGCCAAGGTACCCACCCTGAGGTGTACCTTCCAGGGGGCCACGCCACGGCCACCAACCAAACCAAGGAAAGAAGGCACAGAAGGGACTTCCATTGCTCATTCTTTCCCCGACCCGTCCAAGTCTCGTCCAGTCCATTGCGTTGCGAATCGAATCGACGAATCGCTCGACTCCCTATCGCAACTTGCTCCTCCGAAGTAGCGCAGCCTCCATCTGCCAATCGTCCCTTCTTTTCTTCTCCTTATCGCTGAGGTGCCCTCCACTCCCTCCTCCCTGAGTCTCTCCCTCCCTTGCATCCCGACCTATTAAAGACTCGCCCCGTGCCAAGTCTCGCCCGTTTCCCATATCGCTGCTGTCTCGAGGTTTTGCGAAACTCGACCTTCACTCACTCAACGAAGCCAAACTTCGCTCCTTGGACAGAAAACCTGCCGACGACCACATTTCCACGAAGACACGCAGCACGTACTGATCAGCCTCACGCTCCAGCCGTTCGGTGCCTTAATTGGAACACCTCAGTCGTACTCGGTGCGGCACAGCACAGCCATCCGCCATCTTACGCAGCCCTGCATCCACCCCAAATCGTGTCCTCCAGCCGCATCGCCCTGACCGAAGACAAAAAAAAAATCACCAGGACCCTGGACGAAGTCCCCTAATAATATCTTCGCCCATTTTATCCTGTCAACTTGCCGTCTACAACACAACAACTCTGCCCATCCAGAGTCTCGACGACATCAATTCGTCTTCCTTCACCTTCTTTCGTCTTGGCTCTCTCAGATCCATCGCCGGGGAATTCGACGCAGTCGTCCCGTCCTGACCTGCGCCTCTCTCTGCGACGACGCTATCCCAAAGGTGCGCTCCGGTCCTCGTCTGCCCGTTACGTCTCCAGGCCCCACGCACTCTCTATCCGCTACCAGCTCATCCCTTCACCACCCAAACCTTGAACAAGCTCCCTCCCCTATTCCCCCGACCCAGACTTCATTTACCTGCCAGCCCTACCCGCCTGCTCTTCGCTGCGCAGCTTCTTGCGCCTCAACCTGTTGCCGACGTGCCCGTTTTTTCCTAATTATTTCCAAACTGACACCACCTCTTTTGGTTTCGCAGGAATCACCAAGCCGTAGTCTAGGCCCTCCAACTGCCGCGGCTTTGCCTTCTTTGTACTCCGAATTCGACGTCCCCAACGGCTTTTTTTAAGCAACCACGTCGCATTCGTTTCGGCCCCCAAAAGGTCCTTCTTTAACGTCGCCGTCACTACAGCATCCGTCTTTGCCAAGAGGAATTCGACTTCCCAATGACTTCATAGTCGTCAATTCATTCAACAAGAATACTCGCTCTTTACAATACCACCTTCGCCATGCTTACCCCCAAGAGAGCCGTCGCTGCGGCCGCCTTCTTCCTAATCGTCTTCTACTTAATATCCTCCTCCCACGACACAACAACCACCTCCACGAAAGCTCCCGTCGCCGCCTCGAATCATGATACGACAGAGTCCTCAAAGACGTCACATGCCTCCTCGATCGACAGCATGGAGCCCTCCTTCCCGAAGAAGGTGACTGGACAAAAGCCCATGATGGACATGTCCAAGATGTCGCTCTCCGACAAGCTAGCGTACCAATACCCGTATGACGTCGAGACGCGCTTCCCTGCCTACATCTGGCAGACGTGGAAGTGGACGCCTGCCGAGGAGGAGTTCAGCTTCCGCGAACAGGAGGCGTCTTGGTCCGAGCAGCATCCCGGCTTCGTCCACGAGGTTATCACCGACAAGGTTGCTGTCAACCTGCTCCGTCTGCTCTACGCTTCTGTTCCTGAGGTCCTCGCCGCGTACGACGCTCTTCCTCTCCCCGTCCTCAAGGCCGACTTCTTCCGATACCTGATCCTGCTTGCGCGCGGCGGCATTTACTCCGACATTGATACCTATGCTATCCGGTCTGCTCTCGAGTGGGTTCCCGAGCGCATCCCCCGGGAGAGCATTGGTCTGGTCATTGGCATCGAGGCCGACCCTGACCGCCCCGACTGGAAGGACTGGTACAGCCGTCGCATCCAGTTCTGCCAGTGGACCATCCAGTCTAAGCCTGGCCACCCGGTAATGCGCGAGATTGTCACCCGCATCACAGAGGAGACCCTGAAGCGCAAGAGAGCCGGCCTGCTGGACAACATTATCGACAAGAATGTGGTCGAGTTTACGGGCCCGGCCGTCTGGACGGACACCATCTTTGACTACTTCAACGACCCGCGCTTCTTCGACTTGAAGAACTCCAAGGGCCCCATCGACTGGAGGAATTTTACCGGCATGGAAACATCCAAGAAGGTCGGCGACGTGGTGGTCCTTCCCATCACCAGCTTCAGCCCTGGTGTGCAGCAAATGGGTGCCAAGGATTATGATGACCCTATGGCATTTGTCAAGCACGACTTTGAGGGTAAGATACAGTCCCATGATTACTACAGAATTACAGCTAACGAGGATGCAGGCACATGGAAGCCCGAAGAGCTCCGTCACATTGGCGAGCAGAACGAGGAGAAGGCCTCCTCATCATAAACCCCATGACAGCAACGACTTTTCTTTCGGCATATGTCTTTTAATAATTGCATCTCAAGCGGCGTCCTAAAGGCCATGTTTTCGGTGCGGACGGGTATTTAAGTGTTTTGATTTTTGAATTGGCTTTGTACGGCACCGTCGGAAGGAACTACAAGCGAACAGCATGTCCTGCAAAACAGGAAAAGCATAGAGATTTCGGCATAGAGGTCCATTTCCAGTTACCGTCAGATTTCAAGAGGAGGACGGCCTTCACAAGGAGGGCCGAGAGACTGCAGTCATTAGCATCGCGGTACATATACCCCAGACAGTTACAGTCAGAAATGAAGCGGTAAAAAGCTTAAGCCCCTCGATGCAATTTGTTTACATGGCTCGTGAAATGTCTTGGAAACTTAGGGGACCCAAGCCACTGCATTGGCCTGTCTATTCGTTGACGCACCTGCAATCACCCGCAATGGAAGCTTGGCCGACTTGGCCAACAACGTGGCAGCAATGAAGCGAGCTGGGCATTCGCAGGCGGCTCCTTCGGGCCCCCGGCCGAGGTTCACGTCACCGTGGACCTGCAATGGAGTTGTTCCCTGTCACTGTGTTGCGGCGCCGTGCAACCCCGCACATTTCCCCCCTTTTTTCTCCGCATTTTGGGATCGGGAAGCTTGGAGCTCTCAGCTCTTTTCCCCTCTGCCAAGACTGGACCTTAGGTTGGGTAGATTGACCCCCGGCCGCCGGCCAGACGCGGTCCGGTGGGAGTGCGCAACGATGCATACTAGACAGCTGCCAAAGCCGAGAAGCGACCAGCCTCCCCTCACTTGTTGTTTTAGCCTTGGCTGCCGGTTATTGCGTACCCGCCAGCACGGAACCTCTCAAGCAACGACGGCTCTCTCATATGAGAGCTGTGCGAAGATCGACGGTCCGCCCGTTCGTCAGCTTTTTCTTGTTAATGTCTTTTGTCTGTGAATCTCTGAGGATCTGAAGCGAGGACAACCGAGCTTCCTTTTCAACGTCCGCGACCAGTGCAAGATGAGGATACTGGTGTCTGGGGTCTACCGCCTTTCGAGGTCCTCGAGCCTCGTGAGGTGGACGAGCTCGAGGGTCGTGGGCAGAGGGCTGCTTTCTGCCAGAGCTTATAGCTCCAAGCCGCTGAGCTTCAGCCAAGGTCCAGAGGATGTATGTCACTTCCTTGCCCTTTCTCCTGGACATGAGAGAGACCTCACTCTCACCTCAAACCACAAACATTACTTCAAAGCTAACACCCGCCCAAGCCACCTCTCCTCACACACACAATCCCAGAACACTTCGCCTCCATCGTCTCCGCCCACGGCGACCGCCCCGCCGTCGTCGCCCGCGCCCCAACCGCCCTCTCCTCCACCACCACAACGCCCATCACCACGGAGCTGTCCTACTACGACCTCGACGTGCTCTCCAACTCCCTCGCGCACGGCCTGCGCTTCCTCGGCGTGCGCAAGGGCGACCGCCTCGCCGTCTCCCTCGGCAACGGCGCCGAGTTCGCCGCGCTGACATACGCCGCCTTCAAGCTCGGCGCCGTGCTCGTCCCGCTGAACCCGGGCTTCAACGCGAAGCAGGTGGCCGCCGCGCTGCGGCATCTCGGGGTGGAGGTGCTTGTCATCGGCAAGGTGACGGATCTGCCTTATAAGCCCGGGCGGGGGCGGAGCAATCTCGAGCTGCTGAGGGCGCTGGTGCCGGATCTGGAGAAGGGGAGCGTGGAGAGCGAGGCGGTGCCGAGCTTGAGGACTGTCGTGGCGGTGAATAACCTGGCGTTCCACCCGCAGGTCGAGTTCGGGAGGTACAGGGCGCTGACGCGGTACGAGGAGCTGCTCGCCGGCGGGCGGGGGAGCGTGGTCCCGGACGAAGCGCTGCGCGCGGACGAGACGATTAATATCCAGTTCACGAGCGGGACGACCTCGCAGGCGAAGGCGGCGATGCTGACGCACACGTCGGTGCTGAACAACGGGCACCTGATCGCGCGGCGGATGGGGCTCGTGCCCGGGGACAGGATTGTCGTGCCGCCGCCGCTGTTCCACTGCTTCGGGTGCGTGCTGGGGTACATGGCGACGGCGACGACGGGGGCGGGGATACTGTTCCCGAGCCCCGCGTTCGATCCGGCGGCGACGGTGAGGATGGTCGCGGAGTATGATGCCACGGGGCTGTACGGGGTGTCGACGATGTTTGTGGCGGTGCTGGAGGCGCTGGCGAGCGGGGCGGGCGGCGTGAGGCAGGGGGAGATGCCGCGGGGCTTGAGGAAGGGGATCGCGGCGGGGAGTAGTGTGCCGGAGAGCCTGATGCGGCGGCTGTATGAGACGGTGGGGCTGGAGGAGCTGGTGATTTGTTACGGGATGACGGAGACGAGCCCGGTGAGCTGTATGACGGCGCCCGGGGATCCGTTTGAGAAGCGGACGGGGAGCGTGGGGCGGGTGATGCCGCATACGAAGGTGAAGATTGTGGATCCGACGGATCGGGGGAGGGTGGTGGAGCGCGGGGAGAGGGGGGAGCTGGCGGCGGCGGGGTACCTTGTGATGAAGGGGTATTGGGGGGATGAGGAGAAGACGGCGGAGGTGAGGGTGGAGGACGAGGAGGGGACGGTGTGGATGTACTCCGGGGACGAGGCCGTGATGGACGAGGAGGGGTATGTTGAGATCACGGGGCGGATTAAGGATTTGATTATTAGGGGCGGGGAGAATATACACCCGCTCGAGGTGGAGAATTGCCTGTTCCAGATGGATGGGGTGAAGGAGGTTTCTGTGGTGGGCGTGCCGGATGAGAGGCTTGGTGAGAGCGTGGGTGCGTTTGTGGTTGTGAAGAAGGGGTGGAAGGGGGAGGGGGAGGAAGGGGAGGGGGAGGTGCTGACGAGGGACGCGGTGAGGGCGTGGGTGAGGGAGCATCTTTCGAGTCACCTTGTGCCGAAGCATGTGTTTTGGATTGACGAGTATCCCAAGACGCCGAGTGGGAAGATTCAGAAGTTCAAGTTGAGGGATATGGCTAAGGAGATTTTGGGGGAGAAGAAGGATTAGGGGCAGGGGGAATGGTTTGGGTTGGTTGAGGACAGCATTGTTAAGGAGTATTGGGTGTGTTTTTTATGATGATAGTAAATGAAATATTGAACCCATGACATATCTAAGTCCTTAACCCCCCGTCAAATGGCCACTAGAGACTGTGGAAAGCTGAGAAGCCGGCAAAGAAAGAAAACAACGCAACGAGTCTCATAACGTCATGAATTCTTCCCTCCTATGTTCAAAGTCCCAATTCAAAGTTGCCAAAGCTCGTATCCAGCATCTCATTATTCATCCAGTCTGTGCCCTCATGCTGTTGTCCCATCCCGTCATGGCCGCTAACAGAAGGAATCATATCATACTGGAAGTCAAATACTTCTTTGAATGGCTGAAAAATGTCTCCAGCCGTTGACGGAGAGAGCCCACCGTGGGTGCCCTCAGTCTTTGTAGTGGGAGTCGGGGCCTCCAAGAAAGCCTCGAGACCGCACCCTCCAGTCGTCTGAGATTGTTGGGCAGAGTCGGAGTTGGAAGGTTGACAGCTGGTAATATCCGGATCATCCGTCCTCATTGGCAAGTTGGTGTCCTGTTGTCGGTATGATTGAAAGGCATCTGCATGAGCAGTCTCGACGATTTGAATCAGCTGGCGAAATATCTGGCCTCGTAGCGACTGTGGAAGCTGGAAGCTCGTCTGTTCAAGGCGCCTCCTCACCTTTCGCGGTAGTTCAAGCCCGAGGTAAGTCTGCATCTGGTCCAGATCTCTGCGCCGACGTTTCTCCCATTCCTTGGTGTTATTTTCATAGTCTACATCAGAGTGTAAGTGAGCGCGCATCTTGTCATAGGTAGTGTTTGAAAGTACGAAACGTACATGGGCTTGGGATGAGCTCATCCCGCACAAGAGGAAATAAAATCCGATACATCTCTTTCCACTGCTTATCTGCAGGACCTCGGCCTCTTTTTCTCAAAGCCTTTTCCTGCTTTTTATTGAACCCCACCGCATGGGAGTTCGAAAAGTCCACCGAGCAAGGATCAGGTAGCTTGAGATGCTTGTGGAGTTCCGTCTCAGTGGTGAACAGTGTGGAGCATCGTCCACAGTGGATGGGTGGTGCATGTTGACGAAGGATGTGTTCTCTGAAGTTTAAATGTCAGCCATTCGTAATTAGAGTAAGACGTAGATGAGGAGAAGAAAAGAAACGAAAAAAGCCTCAAAATTGGAGCAGTAAAGGAAAGGTGTACTAACTTGACACGATGAACGGTTGACCAGCCTGGTCCCGCACAGGACCGGTATTTTTGGGATTTTGCGGGACAATGGCGATAGAATGGACATGCTAGCCTCTCATCAGAATGCGAGATAGGTGAAATCTTGCGTGTTTTCCGGTGCGGTACATTCAGATCGTCTTTGGTACCCGTCGCCTCTAGCATACTCGAGCTTGCTTGATTGTCAACCATGACGTTGATCCGATTGCAGAACTTCACTTGCTCGATAAGAGGTACCCAAGCTACCCAACCTATCAGAAAGTCTTATTAAAAAGTGAAAGAATAGAAAGATAAAGATAAGACGGGAAAACAAACATTCAATAGAAGATGAGACGGAGGTGGTGGCAGATTGAAGTAGGCCTAGTCTCAGTGTACGAAAAGAAGGGTGGGGTTTCTCAATCTCAGCGTGATTCCCGGGAGAGAGACCAAAGCTGAAGGTACAAATCGTGAAGCAAGGCTGGCATACGACAAGGCCTGGGCACAGGTTTGGAAGACCAGCAGTGAGGGCTGGCTGGCGGCTTTGCAGTGGAGATACGAATGCCCAAGTTTCCTTGACGGACAGAACGAAGAACTGATTTTCAATCTTGTCCTGGCTGAAAGGGGTTGAGAGGGGAACTAATATACCTGGTCGCGATATCCGAAGAGAGGTGAAGCATGGGTTGGGCTTTCTGCTTCGAGATCAGGCCGAGCCTGTGGGTCTACGGAGTACGTCTTCTCGATCAAAGCCAGCATATAATCATGATTTAACCAATTAAAGCACATGGTCTTCTCCGATATCGACGTTGAGCCGTGTCTAGGCAGGGAGATCCAACTGCACATTTTGCCCACCTTCAGAGGTACTGCTACAAGTGAGTCCAACAGAACAGACGGGAAGATCCCCAAGCTGACCGGGTGGGCCTTTCGGTTCAACTGAGATCACGGGTGCTGTCCTTGGATCAGGTATCGTCAGAAGGTTGAACATGTCAGCCTTACGGGTCCAGGAGCTCAGCTCCGGATAGTAAACGTCTCTCTAGACTTGCGCCTACTTCTACCGAAGCGGTACACTCACTGGCCTGATCTTCTTAAACTAAAAGTTGACTTCTGACAGATGGGGAAAATGAGAGCTGGCAGGTGCATTAAACCAGCTGCAACTCGCGAGAAGCGGTGGGGTACTGGTCAACTAGAGGTGAGCAGTGGCCATGCAGTAGCGCCGCATCCATTACCTTAACGTTATGCTCCTCTACAATGTATCCAAAATAGCTTAGCCGGGTTTATAAAGCCACTATACCTAACTGAGGAAAGGTATCGTAGCCCTTTTGTGGTTTCCAATTCCTTCCCAACTAGTCGATATCAATGTTCCATTCGTATGCAGTAGCTCTAATCAGCGCTCATCTGCACTATACTTGAAGTAGCTTAGCTGGGCTTATAGAGCCACTATGCCTAACTCGGGAAAGTCATCATAGCTCTGGGGGTTCGGGTCGAGCTCTGCTTGGGTTTTATTGCTTTTTGTGGCTGGTATGCATGGTAACAGACTTTCGGCTGTATCTTACTGTGTGGTAATGTCCTGAGCCCTGGGCATCACTGACCAACCCCTGGCTATCACTTTCAGCGAAGTACGACGCGAAGCGCGCCGCCGCGCGACTGTTGCATGTCCTCGAGCGAGGGAGATGATATTAGCAAGTGTGATGCGCTCGACCTGAGATTCTTCCTCTGCTGCTCATACCATCTCAGTTCAAACACACCGACCAACAGTGCCACAATTCTTTTCTCAAGTTTGTGCCCTGGCAGCGTCACGACCAACTTAAACCTCCATTCCCACGACCGGAGATCGTCGAATCGACTGGGAACTACGAGGTAAAAACCTCGATTACACCTAAATACAACAACGACGACGACGAGGAGGATGACAGCAAGAAGAATATGACGAGCAAGAACCATAAGAAGAAAAATAAGAAGAGCAAAGACGACCAGCGAAAGCGATCCTTCATCTCGCAGTCGCCTAGTATGGAGAAGCTTCCCGCAGAGATCCGACGGATGATTCTGGACAACTTCATCAATGATCTGTCGCACAGACAGGATTGGCGTCCTGGGCAACTGTGTCTGCAGATTGGCAAGTCCTCATTGAGGAAGACACGTTCAAGTCTGTCCACCTCAAATGGGATGATTCTCATACAAATTCCGAGCTTCCAACATTCGACAACGCTGTCAACGGCCATCTACGGAGACTGCTCAAGAACATCAACCTCGAGATGATGCTGGAACAACACGATTGCTTGGTATCTGGCCGACCGGAGTCGGAACTTGAAATCGACAACAACAATCTCCGCTTCACAATCGCTATGCAGCTACTCTTTTCAAGTCCTCAAAGACTGAAACGACGACATTTCATGTTACTATAGGCAAAGCCTGGAGGTAAGGTACGAGCCAGCTCCCAAAGCGACCTGTATCACTCCTTTCCGGATGTCGAACACGACGCTCACTGCGTGCGTCACGACCACATTCAACAAGCTGCAGGGACGGTGACAACTGTGATGACAAACCCGGCCGCAGCTATGTACCTGCTCGAGAATCCGAATGGCGAGAAAGAAGGCGTCATCGGCAATCTCCTACATTTCAAGAACATCGATATTAAACTGCCCGAGCTCCCATTCATTCATCAGCTTGTGGTGAATCGAAGCACAACGCGGAGCTTCGCAGCAAAGGCCATCAAGAAGCTCCTGAAGCATTTGACAGGTCTCGAACGCGTCGTCTAGGATCCCATGCAAGCTGTCGGCAAAGGCGTCAAGGAGCGCCAAAAGGCAAACATAGCTCTACTCCGAAAACTGCCATCCTCTATAGAGTCGTTATCTCTATACTAAGCACGCTCAGAGTACCTAGAGATGCAACAAATGGGCATATCAACTCCCCCAGAGGTGCGGGCTGGGAAAAAGGTCGTGGCAGCCGCTGTGGCAGCCAGCTTGCGTTGCCGCAACCTCCAAGAACTTTCCCTGTCCAACGCAGTTGACGCCGAAGACTTCTTTGCGCGGGCTTTGGAAGATCCCGCAGCGAAAGACGCTTCGGGGGATGCGCCCTGGCCGAACCTGAGGCGCGTGGCTCTGTCAACCCGACATGAGAGACGGGGGGACTCCAAGGTGTCACCCTATCAGCTGCTCCGTGACGCTGCGAGCGTGGCCCTACGCATGCCAAAGCTGGAGACTATGGAGATCTGGGCTGAATCTGAGTTGAGAAGATTCTTGTTTCGGTACAATGTCGAGGGCGACCAGGCGGCCATCAGGGTAGAGATTGACTCGGGATATTATCAAGATGAAGTCTACCTCCCCTGTGCCAATCTTGTAAAGGCAGTCGAAAAGACTCTGAAGATCTGGCGAAAGGTTGCAGACCCGCGTCGTCAGCTTTCGCATACAGTGGAAATGGTTGAAGGCCAGGCCGCGTACTGGGACGACAGCGACGATGAAGACGCTATTTATGACGATGAAGACCAGAAGACGTGGCCGCTAGCACCGTCTGTCTGCGATAGCCTTCGGCTGAATGGCTTGGTACGGGATGCTAGTGCGAAGCGGCGTTTCGTATTTAAAGACTGGTATTGATGGGCGTATTGCCAGTGGGACCGGGCGAGATGTATTGTATTCATCATTGCGGCATTTGGTGTAGTTGTACGTTCATGTATTACTATCTGTACAACAATTACGGAAACTTTTTCTTTGACTGCAAAATACACTTACCTCCAAATATAACATTAAATGCACCATTGAAGTTGATTTCCAATTTGGAGACTCTGCCACTCCATAGCACTATGCTAGTCTCATCTACTATTCCTCGCTCGGCGAATACCCGAACGGTAATGGGCGATGTTGATTTTGAGTCTTGTGATCCGGGCGGATAGCTGTTATACTAGGTTTCCTTGTTGTCGTCGATGCTTACTCCCCGCCCGGATAGGAAAACTCTTGATTTTATCAGATGTCGACATTGATACCCAACACACAGCTTGATTCTGTACCTAGCATTCAACTTCTAACCCCATCATCGGGGACTGTGCTCATTTGAACCAGAACCAACGCCAAGTGTCGCCAGGCTGAATCTCTGCCTGGTTGTCTGGGGCAACGTAGGTCCTCTCCAGCTCAAAGACGTGAGGAAGAACAGCCAGGGCGTTCTGCAGATTTTGCATACCGGCGATGACGGATCCATGAAGACCTGAACAGAGCGGGCACCAGCACAATGTATCAATAAGATGGTACGGTAGCTGAAGCTGTGATCTACCTGTGAAAGCCACCAAGGATATTGCAGATGCGTACCTGAGTTGTCGGCTGAGGGCTGGATGTCTGGCGTGCCGTTGTGGTCATTGCTCTACGTTGACCATGGATCAGGCAAGCCACTGGACCAGTCGATGGAAGCAAAATTCCCAAGACTCATCGGATCAGCCAGCGCGGGGGACCAAGTGTCTGGATTGTACATTATTAGATTCTGGTTGCAAGATTCGGAAAGGAAAGGGAAATTTCTTGCCTGTTGGCATGAGCTCTTCGGTAAGAGGGTCTTCGGCAATAGGTATCCATGGATGCCGTAGGCAACTGCGCCAAGATTAAGAGCGGTAAAGAGGTTCGGTGTCTTCATTTTCGTAATGAACGAACAGTGGTCTGGCGATGATTGTAATGACTAATGACTAATGACTAATGAATATTTCGATGGGATGTCAAAAGTTTCAACTCCTAAGAGGGTACAAGTCAGGGAAGACTTTGACTCGATTGATAATCTCCAATCCTCGTCTTCTCCGTGAAAGGAATCCGTATGTGTAGCTGGCCCTCTTACGTAGGATGTGTCACTGGGCCATGGATCTGTCAACATGCTATAGTCGTGAAGATACAAACCCACCAGCTTCCTCCAGAGGATTCAACCGAAATCCAATAGATCACCCTGATCGTTACAGTCCTATATTTGTTACGACACTCTGAAAATCATGAAGTTTCTTCAGTCCATTTGTCTTGCTGCCTTGTAGTAGCTCTAACAGCTTTGCTGTATCAAACTTGAATGACCTAACGAATGTGACTAAACAACGGCGCGGCAACGGCCAAAGCCTAGATGTGCAACTGCTTTAACGTCACAGACCCGAGATCGTTGCATCCGCTCACCGTTTGCAAGGCTTTTGAAAGAGCGCTATGTAGCGATAAGGTGCGGAAGATCAACGATGTAAGTTTTCTTCCACAACACTCCGAACTATCTGGGTGGTTTCGACCAACAAGCACTGACTATCGCCCGTTAGTGTATCAGGAGCTATACCATCGCTGATGCTGACTGCTCTGCGGCTCTATCTAAAAATTGGAAACAGCAAAAAGGTCCAGGATACTTCTATCAAAGCGAACTTCAAGCGCTACAGTGGCTCTTGATCAAATTACAATGGTCAAGGGCAAAGGCTCAGATGTAGATGAGCTGATGGAATTCATTCTGTTATGCATTTGAAATGTAACTCCCTTTGAAGTCAACTTCTTAAGCGGATTTCTGCTGCCTAAGGAAATACTCCATGCCAAACAGATGGTATCACTATGTTGCATCTGACATCTACGTCGTTCCCTTAGTCTACATCCTCTAGATTATAGCTGGCAGTATTTGACCAGATTGCAGAGCTTTGCGATCTGAGTGGAAGCTCTTCTACATAACAAGTTCGTCTTCTCGAACAGCGTCCGTCATCAAGCCATATAGAAGGGCTTCTGACCAGAATCGTTATTAAGAGCGAACAGGATATTCTGGAACAGAGACTATTTTAGATATTCAGACATAACAACCTGCGCTCTCTTGCTCTTTAGTGAGAACATAACCTTCAACCCAAAATGTGCTGTGTGACTAAACACGAAACTCTCCCCATCCGCAACCAGTGGACGCTCTGCCACCGCGACTAGCTATCTCAAGCGATTCCCAACGTCGCTTCTTCATCAGGAACTTATTAGTCATTTGATAAATAGAGACTTTGTGAATTCAATTCTTTGGAATAATGATGTTAGCTAACCAAAAATTGTCTTAATCTCTGGATTGCAGATATCCCCTCTGACAGCGGAATTCAAGTTCTTGACGCAATCCAACCGTTGAAGCGCATGCTCCGAGTTCGCACCGAGGTCTCACTTAACAGCGTCCGTCCGGTTTGTCTCGGTCGTATTCCATGAGAATATACTAAAGCCACCAGCTGGAGCCATAGCTTTAGACATCACATGATCAATCTGGTTTCTAGATACTTTGACATTAAGGTCTTCTAGACGCATCATCTCCTAATGAGACACTATGCAGATTCATTTCTCGTTTTGGCCGGGACTTAAGCTCTGCATAGTGGCAGAGCCTTTTATACTTACGTCGCAGCGGGAGGGAGCGTGGTCTTCGTCGATGATGCTATGACAGCACATAATCAGCGATGGCCTGCAGCCTGCAAAGACTAACCAGCTCAAGGACCGGCATTCAGCTATAAAGCCACCCTTCAAACTGCTTTCTCTCTCGTGTGCACCGACGAAGATCATCTGGTATTCCAACAGCTCGATAACTTCAAAACATTTGACAACTAGGCTCGGATACGTTAAGGGCAGTTGCAAAGACTCGGTCCAAGCTACAATCAACGGGCACGGAGCAATTAGTCCCCGTATTTAACGTATTCCAAGTTGAGTATCATGCAGACAAAGACGAGGAGCGATAAAGCCACGAGCTCGAGGCTGTTTGACTGAAACCGTTTGACAGTACTTACAACAAAACAGCTCAGCTAGCATTCGTTTGTGGAGTTAATCCCAACAGCCAAAGTCACCTGCTTTCCTACACTGTCATTGTTGCCCTATTGGTTAACGGGAAGAACCTATACAGACCCGAGAATTTATACCCAGTCTACAGCGCACCAAGCACGCGACCTGGATGCGGACCTCTTTCTCATAGCTCATATCTACCTGCGTCAGACTTCAACACGACGTCTACTTCATTGCCGCATAGCCATTCTGTATTGTGAAAGTGATGCTGAGTAGGCCATTATCACCATAGCACCATGAACAGAAAACCACGCCAGCTATTTAAAGAATGCATACTTTTAAGGACGTTCAATGCAAACAATGAAGTTGAATTCTCCTATCCCTGATGAAGAACGCGGTCGCAGAAGATGACTCAGCTTTTTTGTTTTTGAATATCAAGAATTCTTTCATTCTAACGTAAAAACTTCGCCCTAACACAGACGCGTCTGTGGCTGAACTTCACACAGAAAGAATACTCACCAGATGCCACTGGATGAAAGAAATGCTGAGAGACAGACGAGTTCTCCCGGAGGAAATTCACCAAAGAGCTTGCAAAACATGTCCAACCCGTCCACGATATGCCCGACAGCTTAGTGTAAACAGATTGTCGCACTGGTCGAACGTACAGACCACCCAATTGTTGGGTTGTCAGAAGACGAATTCAAACGAACACTCTCAAAATATATACTTCTGAGTTGCAGCGCCCAACCGCCAAGACTTACAACCGGCGCCAACGACAGTGAAATCGACTCATTCATCAATAAAAGCACCTCTTCTTGAGTAGACTGTCTGTCAAAGGAAATGAAACAGGCTCCTCGTCAATGTCTACTAGTATCACCAGTTTCCATCCCCAACCCCACTACAGAGATCACAACTCCCCATTCGAAACCACTCTCGACCACATCCTCAACCCTCTAATGAATACTCCCCAAATCATCAACCACCAGCAACGAAACCAGACAGTGGCAAAACACCCGGTGATACACATCACCCGAAGGAGGGGTTGGCTGTCGCCTACTATGTTGCAGAACCACCGAGATTCAGAGCCGCAAGCTGACAGAATCAGAAGCACGCACAAGAGCTGTACGACCCTAGAAACCGACCCATTCGGCCTGGAGAAATTATCCTGCCCTCCGAGGACAATATAAAGCAACAAAAAGCAGAGGACTAGAAAGCTCAATGCAACTGAGAGATGTGGCGTGGTCGCTCACTTAGCAGGATACGTTAGCTTCACCTCACAAACAAAAGGCCCGGCGTGGTAGGTAGTCGGCAGCTTCCGGCACTGAGACTCGGCGTCGGACCCCACTCGCGGCTCCGCGCACCTAACAATCACATACACTTACATCAAACTACACGTCACCAAAAATCACAATCAAAACGCCCTCTGTCATGCATCAACTCAAAATACTTTTTTGGTTCATTTCTCAATACGTCCGACTGTGTGAATAGATCCCAATGCGACGAGACGGATCCTCTCCCGGACCTCCCGCGCACACAACTCTGTTTTCCCTTTTTGTCTTGATAAAGCAAACCAAATGTCATCTATGCCTGTGTTGGTGCCCGCCATCCAGGCGTGTGGCACACATGAATTTCTAGCAAATAGTAATGCGGCAGTCGTACCTATCCGGCCCGAGTACGATCGCCCTCTGAACTCCTTTCTTCCCACACCAGCTTTGTACATCCGGACGTCTTTGTCTTCTCCCGTCCCCGTGACGCCTAGTTTTCATGCTTCATGGAAGATTGCGGTATCCATCATGCTGATTTAGTCGACTTGCTTCTCGCAGCCGATTCTGCCCAGAAGCTCTTTGCGATCGCTGTGGCCCGGCAGGCTGACGCCGGAGGCGCTCGCTTGCCTCTTGATGCCCGATCTGCGCTCCCAGCTCTTGAGGTCCAGGTCCTCAACACCGACCTCCTGCTCGAGAGGCTGAGCCTCCTCGTAGACGTAGTCGGCCTCCTCCTCAGCCTCGCCTTCGTCGTCGCTGCGAGTGTCCTCGGCGTTTCCGCCGCGGAGAACCTTCATGACGACACGGATGATCATAAAGAACCAGCCAATGGTGATGACTTGAAGGGCGAGGAGGGGAATGAGGAAAGACCACCTGATCACGCTTGGGAAGCAGACAGTGCCGTCGAACTTGTAGAAGGGCTCGAGCATCCATGTCATGGATCCCTCGGGTGCAGGGAAGGGACCGGCCACGTTAGGCGCCTTGCCAGAGAAACAGGCCTGGGCCTCGGGAATGGCTTCGGGGAGGTCGGTGTAGATCGACCAGCAGACCATAACGTAGAAGATGTGGCGGGCGACGAGCCAGGAGACGACGAAGGCGCCGAACATGAAGTCGCAGAGGGTGTTCAGTCCGACGTACTTGAGGCACTTGGCAAGCTGCGCATGGTTAGCACACTGGTGACAAGTGGGAGAGGGTAAGACATACAGGGAAAAAGAGATCAACAACGTCCATCAGGACCAGGATCAAGTTACCAACGCGGGTCATGTGGTAGCCGTAGCAGGCGGAGATCAGAGAGCAGGTGATGATGTGGTGGGTGAACATCTGCCAGTGATCCTTGCGGCGCTCCTCGATGTTGATGACGATGATCTGCTGCAGCCAGAAAGACCACTGCGCCAGGATGTAGAACTTGTTCAGGCCGGTCAGCTCACGCTGGGGCCAGTTCGTCCAGAGCTCCTTCAGGTTCAGCCAGTAGGGCGACGTCTTGTAGATGTACTGTAGAATGTCAGCTTGCGTTGCGCAACTATGCCATTGGGACCACTGACCATGCCCAGAGGCCAGAAAACCAGGTAGTAGATCAACAGCCAGGCCTGCTCGCTGAAGCGCGTCAGGTCCTTGCGCTTCGAGACACCCCAACCCTTGGCCAAGGGAGCCAGCACGTATTCCATGGTCGCGGCGCGCAGGCCGGTGAAGAGGATGATGCAGAAGGTGAGAAGGCAGGCATCGCCGAGACCGGCGCCATACAGGCCCGTCTCGGGGTTCTTGTAGGAGAGGGTGAAGAACTTGATCGTGTGGGCTTGCGCCTTGGGGATGCAGAAGTGGGCGAGGAAGAGGAGGGCGAGAAGGTTGAAGGAGAGACCTGAAAGCAGCGACCGTTAGCATGGTCTACGATCTCACACATGGAGACAATGTCTCGAAGCAATCGTCTGCCGTGGAACATAGGGCTGCTCCGGCAGTGGCTTGGAATCGGGCGCGTGTGTGGGGTAATTGGGAGCAAAGGAGGCGGACACAGAGGCAGACATACCGACTTGGTTCTCGACCATCCACCTGCTCAGCATCTTCCAGGCGCTGTCATCTTTCCTCCTGACCCTTCGTACGAGAACGACGTTGACGTTGTTGTGGCCCTGCTGGTAAAGGGGGCCGTTCATGAGCTTGAGCTGCTTGGTGCTGGCGTTGCGCTTGATCTTGGAGCTGTGCTTGTCGAAGACGGGGGAGACTGGGGAGATTGGGGAGACTGGCGATGTCGCCTCATAACCGGCGGTGTCGGCCATGTTGGGTTGTGACTGAGCCCCAATTGGAACTCAATGGGGTGATTTGGGAAGGCGACGGCTCGGATTGAGGTCGCGGGGAAGACCGTGATGGTCGGTGAGCGGAGGACGAGAGGCAGTGTCCCTTTTTCCGTGCTGTCAAGGCCGAGTTGGTTGACGGCGGTGGGTTGATAGCGACGCGGGCGGTCGTGGAAGGGATTCCCTGCAGGCGCGAGTTGGATTGGTGGTGCAGAGCAGAGCGCTTCTCGATCGAAGGGGGCGCTTTCTGCTTCGTGGACTCGGGAGGGGAGGGAGAGGGGAGGAAACGAACGACCAGGTCGGTTTTAGGGAGGTTGAAGATCGAGAAGATGGGATTGTAAGGGCAGCGTCGCACACAATGGAGACGCAGACCGAACCTTGGAGACGGTGGCAGGACCTGGAACTCTGGACAGGAGGACACAGGTACTGGGCCAGGAGGGACCGGGATGTGCTCTGTTGCTCCAGAAAGCTGCCGGGATAGGGCGTGCAGCAGAAGTGCTCCGTGTAAGGTGTGCTTTTCTCGTTCAGCGCTCAGTGGTGGTAGTAGTGGTGGTGCTGCTGCGTCCTGCCGGTCACTGGAGACTCGTTGGAGAGCGAAAGAGACACAGAGAGTGAAAGATGAGAGACGCGAGGTGAGGTGGGTTGGGTGTTGGGTGGGGGGAACAAGAAGTCGAGGGTACTTTTTGCGAGCAATTTCTTGCTACCGCGAGTGGGTGTTTAGCTCGAAATCTGGCGAGCTGCTAAGTACAAGGTACGCGCATATGGAAGGGTGCAACACCATCCAGGACGGCAGCGCTGAAGTTTGAACCACTCGCCTCGCAATTCTCCACTCCACAATTGAACCTTGCACCGCGCCGTAGCCTTCCACCCTTCCACTTCCACGCCTTCCAGGCCCAGCGAGTGGTGTCCAGTCCCATCCATGTCCACAGCCCCCGGGGAGGGAAGCAGCCGGGCCCTCCAGTCGACCGCCGCCCGCGAGAGGGTGGCCACTGACCGTCAACCAATTCGACTTCCCCCCTGGCCAACTGCCATTGGGACAGGACAGGGGGGATGACTGGGTTGGTCTAGCTCACACACAGATCGCCCGTTCTTTACAGCGGCAGCGAGGGTTCATCAAAGGCGGTGAGCAACGCAGCCAAGCAAAACGGTAGCAGAGGGAGCAACAAGACGGCGGGCGGCGGGAAGGGGAAAAAAGATGGAAGGGCAACACAAGGGATGTGGGCAACCTGCGACCTTTCCTTTGCAGAAGAGGGAAAGGGCCCCAAGGGCCCCAGGTGCTCAGGGCAGGTACGGATACCAAAGGGGCCAACCGTGACACAGGGGTCTTCCTCTTCGTCTTTTGCACAGGCTTCCGCCATTCAATGGATGAAATCAAGGTACGAAACAGGTACGTACTCGCTTGCTCTCTCTATTCGAGGGACGCTGGAGGGAATGGTGGGGGACCCCTATCCCGCCGCCGCCTTGTCTTGTCCAGTGTGTGCCGGGTGTGTGTGTGCCCATTGCTTGCACCTGCAGCCGTAGCCGTGGAATTGGACGGAGCTTAAAATTGAGACTACCACTGGCCCTGTCCACAGTCCGCCGCCAGTGTCATTTGTGCAAAGTCCCACGTTTTTCGCTGTGACCTTCGTCCATGTCGGAATCCATTACCGTCGTTGTCAGGTTCTTTGGCTCCCAAAAGTCGCCAATGGTTGAAGTCTATTTAGACGAAAAACTGGGCTTGCGACAGATGGACGAGGGTACAGAACAGCAACATGGTAAAGACACAACAGCAATATCCAAAACCAAGGGCCAAGGACGGGACAGAACGCTAGACATGCTACGGGGAGGGGCCGCTGCTGCTGAACGTGGAGAGAGAAACCGAAGCACTCGCAAGAACTCAAGGAGTGTTCGTAGCGTACCTACAGGCTACGGATACAGACAGGGAAAATAAAAGGAGGGGAAAAAACAAGCAGTGGCGGGTCGCCCTTTTCCTCAACAAGTTTCGACCTTGGCGAGCCATTGATCCCAATTGGATTGTCATTGAATCTCGTTTACGACCACGACTTCTTCCCTGTCGATGCGACGAAATACAGCAAGTTGGCGGCTATTGGGGAAAAAAAGGACGTCGGGCTTCCGCGGGGGAACCGACGCCAATTCGCCAGTGCGACGAGAAACGGTGGTAGGGGACAATCTTCATCTTCGTCGCCCGTTCACTTTAAAATGAAGTGATTTTCCTCCACCCCAGCGCCTTATCAACTTATCGCCGTTTGGCATATACCAGCCCCCTGTCAATCACTTTCTTCTCTCTTTGCTTTTTCTTTTTTGGCGTCCGTGTTGCTCTTCCCGTGCAACCCCTTTTTTTTCAGTCTCCTTATTTCCCATCTGTGCAACCAAACAATGCGCCGATAAACAATGTTTGGTCAACCCGTCCCGTCCACCGACTCCGGCAGGCACGTCCACCGCGAGGGCCAGCCAGCGACTTTTTGCTCTCTGGAGATGATGCGCGGTCGGGTGCTGTCACTCTCAGGTACACAACCCCTTTAGCCGCCGCGCCCACACACCACACACCCCCTCCAACCAATCGTCACTCTCCCAAACTCGCCTCTAGAGCGAGTCGGCCTACTGCCGTCAGAACACTAAATCGCCAGCGCAAGATTCGAGAGAGCCGCAAGATGTCACTCCTCAAGGCTCCTATCCCAATCCTTCCGTGCTAAGGTAGAAAACCTTCTTTTGCGTCCATGATGACACCCCCGAAAGGGCTCGTCATCGTCAAATATTGAGCCGTGACATGTTTATTGTCTGCACCACCAACCCAAAAATGTCATGATGAGGCTGCACTTACGTATCCGTACAATAAACCAGACGAATACGGACGGACCTCGCATCACAGACAGCCCCCCCAAACGAAAAGGATTAGCCCTCTTCCTCACATGAAATGTTCCATGCACGGAAGGACAGCCAGACCATTACACTGACATATCGGATGCCGCGTTTCATCCCATTTCTCTTTCGCTGAAGAACAACAGCTGCCTGTTGTCGCAAAGTAGAAGTGGCGGTCGCGATTGCATCAAGAAGTGAGGGGCAGCAGCAGAATGGTGCAGCCAGCTTGCTTGCTTGCTGCTGCAACTGCCACCCAACATGGCAACATCAGACCACGCGTTTGCCAAGCTTGTCCGCCCAAATTGAATCATTCAGAGAACGAAAGAAGCGTGCCCCTGCCTCGCGGCCGTTTTTAGCGTTCGCGCTTGCTGTCAAGGGGGCGCGTTCAGGAACGAACGAGACGACAAGGTGGCAGGGAGGTCGGAGTGCATATTCTGCATATGATGATATGTAGCATAGTTGACTACAGCTCCCGTCATAACGGGGCTTTGCACAAACCAAAACAGAACCTTGAAGATTCTCCCCGTGCATTCCAACGCCACAAGTTCCCCATCACATGACCCCACCTACGACTCCGCCACACTCTACCCCAGGCTAGGCTGCAGCCACTAGCCACAATCTCATAATCGCCGGTCGCATCACCACTGCACCCTCCCCACATGATCCTGACGACAACGACCTTCCATTACACCCGTCGCCTCCAGCTAACCTTCCCCTCCAACCTCCACCTCCTCGTCGCACCAAACTTTCCAACGACATCACCAAGCCGCATTCAATTCCCTCACAGTAGCGCGACACGAAAGAGAGAGTACCGCCAAAATGTCCAACGCCAAGTACACTCCCGCGCCGACGAGCGACCCGGACGAGAGCACAAGCTACGCCCAGCCGCCCCCCGCCTACCAGGCCGAAGCCTCCGCGGCCGCCGACACCGATCGCCTCTTCGGCGGCGGCGCCCCGCGCAGCAGCCAGGACGATGACATCCCCGACGACTTCAAGGTAAGCTTCCCTTCCTCCCTTCCTCGCCTGGGTCGCACCGCGCCATCGCGACACCCAAAGACTAACACGCATCGACAGTTTGGCGGCTCCGTGGCCGAAGCGACAACCGACATCCGCAACCAGTTCATCCGCAAGGTCTACGCGATCCTCACCGTCCAGCTCATCGCCACCGGCATCGTCTCCGCCCTCAGCTTCTGGAGCCAGAGCTACAAGACATGGATCCAGTCTCACCCAGGTCTCGTCTGGGCATCCGTACGTTCTCACGTCCACCCTTCCAACCCTCACGTTCACAACAGCTAACATGCTCATCCCCAATACAGCTCCTCGGCTCCATAGTCTTCATGCTCCTCACCTACTGGAAGCGCAAGTCCTACCCGACAAACCTCCTCTTCCTCGGCCTCTTCACCCTCACCGAGGCTTACACAATCTCCGTCATCGTCTCCTTCTACAAGACCGAAATCGTCCTCAACGCAGTCGTCCTCACCGCCGGCATCTTCGTCTTCCTTACCCTCTTCGCTTGCCAGACAAAGTACGACTTCACCTCGTGGATGCCCTACCTCTTCGGCGCCCTCTGGGGCCTCGTCCTCTTCGGCTTCATGGCCGCCTTTTTCCCCTACAGCTCCACCGGCGAGCTCGTCTACGGCGGCCTCGCCGCCCTCATCTTCAGCGCCTACATCCTCGTCGACACACAGCTCGTCATGCGCAAGCACCACGTCGAGGAGGAGATTGCCGCCGCCATCAGCCTGTACCTTGACATAATCAACCTGTTCTTGGCTATTCTGAGGATCCTCAATAGCCAGCAGAACAACTGAGCTGGAACGTGCGGTCACCTGGTGGAGGATGGATAGGGAGATTGGAATTGCAAGCCGACAAAATGGTTTTAATAGAATGGTGCTTTTGCGTTCTCGTAGTCACAGTGTATGGATAAGTTTCTTTTGCGTGTTCGGGACTTTGAGTGTTTGCTGCTTTTCGTAATACCATGTGGGTAGTAACACATAAGATTGGCTCACATCACAAGACACGCGCATACAAGTGACACATTTGGTTGATGAAGCGGTAAAGTAATTTGATATCTGCATTAGAAGTCCACTAATAGAAAAGGAAAATGAGGGCGTTAGTAAAAGGGCTACAAAGGCACAGCCGGAAAGATGCGGCGGGGCGGTATAATCGGGATAAGAGTAGCAGATCGACGGGTAACAATAATCCAGACGTCCTACACATTCATCCCGCCCGCGACCTCGCCCGAAAGATCTGCTCCGCCTCGAGACTATACACCGCCTCCGTCCACAGCCTCTACCAAACCGGTAGCCTCTTCCCAGTCGTCGCATTCGTAGTAGACCTTTTTGGGGTTTTATCTTCGTGTCAGAGAAACGAACTCGCAGGGTAGGGGAATATTGTTCTTTCTCTTTCAACACAGCACGGAAACCAACGCCAGTATAGAAAAAGACCAACGTCGCAGTTTCGGGGTAACCATAAGCAGGGCCAAGGGTGAATTAGTTGGCTTCGTTGTCGCCGTTGGCTTCGGCCGGGCCGCCCGCTGCTGCCGATGCTTCTCTCTGCATGCGAGCCTCGATCTCGCGGAGCTGCGACTCGCGAGCCAGGAGCTCCTGTCGCTTCTCGTTGATCTCGCGCTGGACCTTGATCTCGATCTCGCGAAGCTTCTCCTCCTCGCGCCTCAGTTGTTCCTCCTTGAGACGCACGGATTGCGATGCGAGGTCCTCCGGGTTCATGGACGAGTCACTGTGACATGTTAGTGCGTGATGCAGTGAAAGGGGCCCAGCCAAGACGTACACTCCAGCACCGCCCTCAACAGACTTGCTGAGCTTCTCGGTACGGTAGTTTTCGTAGAGGAAGTCGTGGGTGATTTCCTTCAGGTCGGCCAAGTGGCTGTGGAGGAGCGCGGAGCGGATGGCGAGGAAGTCGGAGTGGCGCGGGTTATCGACCTCGACAACACCCCAGGGGTACTGACGGGCGCGAACCTTACGGCCGCCAATCTCGACAACCTCCTCAGAGCCGACGATGGCGAACGGCATCAGACCTCTCAGCTCGGCGTTCTCCTCAACCGTGTCCTCGTCATCCTCTTCAATGTCGTAGGGGAAGTTGTAGACGGGAATACGGTAGTGCTCGATGTCTTCCATAACAAGCTTCTTCGACTCGGCCAGCTCAGCAGGAGTCAGGGAGTCAGCACGGCCAATGACGGGGATAACGTTAACACGGGGGGCGAGGCGCTTCATCAGCTCGATATCAAGCTCACGGAGACTAGACACGTTAGCATCGGCGAATGGGAGAAGAGGCTTGTTGGACCTACCCATGACCGGTGGGGGTGATGAAGTAGAGCATGGCGTGCACACGGTTGTCCCTGAATCGCGGGTTACGCTTGATACGGGATTCCTCGGCCAGAATATCATCATATTGTCTCTCAAGGTAGCCGACAATCTCGGAAAAGCTGCAGCAGATTAGCAAGAGATGCAGCGGTGTGTTGGCTGAGCGGCGTACCTGGCCTCGTTGTCAATCTGGTCACCGAAACCGGGGGTATCGACAATCGTCAGAGAGATGCGAGTGCCCTCCTCGTCCAGCTCCAACTCTGCGTGGGTGTTAGTTTGGCGGTGGTGGGATGGCCTGACGCGGGTTACACGTACCGACGGTGATGGGCTTGATCTTGACACCGTCCTCGACAGACGCGCTGTTGGGGTCGTCCGACTCCTTGTGGCCCAACACACTCTTGCCGCAGAGAGTGTTGACAAAGGTCGTTCTTCCTGTAAGGGTATCGGGGTCAGTCGACGGGACTCGGAGATCGAGTGGACACGGGGTGGCCGCGTAGGGGGGATTCGAACGTACCAGTGCCTGATGCTCCGCAGACCATCAAACAGAACTGGATTCCCTTCTTCACGTTCTTCTTTCTGCGCATCATCTTCTGTAGCGGTGTTGGTTGTCAGCTGCTGGATAATCCTAGGGGTGGCAGATGGACTGAGGCGGTGGTGGCTTCTCGCAGTCGAGGTTGGGGGAGGAATTGTTGATGGGGGCCAGACGCAAAGGGTGCAACTGGATTCAGGGGATGTGGGCAAACATACGGCGGTGGTTGAAGTGTAACGGCTAGACTCGCACGCGGTCGGATGAAGGAGTCGTCGACCAGGTCAACGACGGCGAGAAAGAAAGGATGGTGATGTTGGCAATTGGAAGGGGACAGCGAACGTCAGTCGTGTCGTGTCGTGTGGACGGAACGAAACGAAAGGACTGCTGGATCCCAAGTGTCGTTGTAGTGGAATGGACAATGGACACTGGCCTGGGGGGTCAGAACTTAGGACGGGAGGTGCAGGTGCACAGGTGCAGCACTAAAGGGGACGGGAGGGTCTTGACCGACGGGTGTTGGAAAATGCAATTTCACACAAAATGTTGCGGCAGGAGGTCCCAAGGCGATCTCAGCCAATTGACGGCCAACGCTGCTGGCTCCTGCACGCCCAATTCAGGGGGACAGCAAGTCCCCGGCCCACGCTCCTTTCCCCAAAATTTGACGCTAGTCTGCTTGGGGGCTAGCACGGACAGCGGGGTATCCTCGGGCAATTTTGGGGGAAAGAAGGTGACAGGTCACGAGACTCAGCGTGGTCCGTGCCGAAGCTGGGCGATTGTCAGTGGCAGATGAGTGCTGCAGGTGCACTATTAGCCAGACTGCCAACGGGCAGACAGTGGGCAGACACACTGAGGTGCTTCTGCCCGCGCTGTGCACTTGCCTGGGCAGGTCGCAGCGCGTTGAAATCACTCTGTTTGCCAGCCCAAACATGTTTCGCGTCGCTGCAGCTATTGGCTGTCGGCTTGGCCGGTGCCACCTGTCAAGCCACGGCAGGTGCTTCCATCACACCGTCCCTTCATCTCAACGACGGCTTAACTTCCTGCGCCGCTGTGGAAGCGATGATACGTACCTCATTTCCATAACGGTTGTCCCAGGCTGACTTCTCTGCTGAGACACCGACCACGGGATCGTTTGTGAACATCGCCCTGAATAGCAGTCAAATCAAGGATCGCATCAAACAGCTCTGCACAAGTGTTGACCAGGTCGCTGTCCACTGCAGCCAGCACGTCCACCTATCAACAGCCCCTGTTGGCACTCACAGCTTCCTGACTCGGCTGTCCAGCTGACCGCGACCCGCTCAAGCAACGACAAGGCCATCGTTCAAGAGACTCCAGCTCATCGTCAAACAGCTTACAGTGGCCTCTCACGTCGTGGGAAACATCTTTCAAGAATGATATCATAGCGAATAGCTTCGAAGAATAGCACAATACTGGCTCGGTCGCCCAGCCTTTACATCTGCATCTGCATTCCCATCCCTTACAACCGCGCCCCTCAGCGTCGTCACACAGGCCACGGCATCGCTTTGCTACACCGGCTTAGAGGGCCCATCGTCATCTCCCTTCGCCGACGATGAATACCCGGCCGCCTATCGAGACAGCGCCGTCCACGGTTGTTCTGTCGGTTTCATTCAATAACGACGCGAGCTGCTTCTCCGTCGGCCTTAACACAGGCATATGCAGTACGTTTGTTTGCTCGCTGCCTCCGGAGGAGCCGTCTCTAACATCGCCCAGTCTTTCACACGAAATCATGTCTTCTTAAGGCCTCTAAAGGTCTGCGCCCGTGGCATTGAGACTTATGAGCAAGACTGAGACTTTTTTGACAGATTTTAATGGGGGCATCGGCCTCGTTGAGATGATGGGCACTACAAATTATCTCGCACTTGTTGGCGGCGGAAGACAGCCAAAGTTCAGTTCAAGTAAAGTGCGTGCTCCTCCTCGCTCTGTCAAGATCGAGTACTAAACACGACAGGCAATCATCTGGGATGGTCTCAAATCAAAGGTGGCCATGGAAATCTCCTCGTTAACACCTGTAAGAGGCGTTCGTATTGGCCGCAACCGCATCGTCGTTGCGCTTCAAAACAGCGTTCGCGTATACTCGTTTGCGAAACCGCCCGATCTCCAGGCCGTGTATGAGACCACAAACAACCCTTTTGGTCTCTGCTGCCTCTCAGAAAAGACTATTGCGTTCCCAGGTAGAACAGTTGGTCAGGTCCAACTCGTGGATATTGGCACTGGCAACGTCAGCATCATCCCCGCGCACTCCTCAGCACTCAGAGCCATCCAACTGAGCCCAGACGGCGAATCGCTGGCTACGGCGAGCGAGCAGGGTACGCTGATCCGAGTCTTCGCGACGAGCAACTGCGCGAAGGTGGCTGAGCTGAGACGAGGCGTGGATCCTGCAACCATCTTTTCTCTGGGATTTAGTCCGGAGGGCACCAAGGTGGCTTGCACGTCAGACAAGTCTACGTTGCATGTGTTCGACGTCCCCCATCCAAAGAGGGGTGTCGTTGTTCCAACGAGTCCGTCAGCATCAATGGCTGGGTCTGGCATTCTCGCTGGCAGACCAGGCGATGATGGCAAGGGCCGATGGGGGTTTCTGGGCAAGATCCCCTTGATGCCCAGAATGTTTTCAGACGTCTACTCATTCGCATCCGCACCATTCGAAGCCGGCGATGACCCGTTCATGGGCAGCCTCCCCCTCTCAGAGCAGACTCCTCTTGGCACAACACGACCGCAAAAGGGACTCATCGGCTGGATTAACGAGGAAAGTCTGGTGATCATTGGCGCGGGCCAAGATGCGAGGTGGGAAAAGTTCATTATCACCAAGGGCGAGGACGGACGTCGTTATCTTACACGGGAAGGCTGGAAGAGATATTTGGGTAGTGGCTAGACACCCCTGATCGCAAGGCGTTTGGGAAATGTTTTGGGAAATCTTGGTTCGCGGCCACGGCACGGCGTTTACTGGTTGTCATCATGGTTGTCATCATGGTTGTAGGCATCAAGGGGTATCAGCGATAGCATCGCTTTTTTTGTGCTAGAAATTAGGCCATGGGGTATCAGCGAAGTAGCGCTTTATTGGCGAGAGTTCATATCATCGTCGAGCCTGCGGTGATCTGCTCCTGCTTCTCCGTTTGTGCCGTGGCTCCTCGTCGCGATCCCTTGGCTTTCTATGGGAGCGTTCCTCGGACTCATCCCGGGGACGGCGCCGCCGCTCCCGTCTGGGATCTTCGTCCCCGCCGCGGTCCCGATCCCGCCGGTCCTTTGAACGATTCCTATCTCTCCGACTCCTATCGTCTTTCCTGTCGTCTTTCCTAGACTCTCGCTCTCGAGAGTCACCCCGGCGCCTCTCCCGACGAGAGCTCTTCTCTCCGTCCCTCCTGTCCCTATCGTCCGGCGTCTCGTCGCGACGCGACCTCCGAGACCGGTGTCTGTCCTCATCTCGATCCGCATCCCTCATCTCCTCATCGCTGTCGTGCCTTCGCGACCGATGTGACCGATGCGACCTGTGACGATGCCTGTGTTTCCTCTCCGACTTATCCCCTCTCCTTGCCAACGCTTCCTGGATCTCCTTCTTCTTCTCCTCGATCAAGAACTCCTTCATCGGGTCGTCATCATCATGGTCTCTAATCAGAAGCGCGAGCTCCCTCTCCTCGGGAAGCTGCGGCCTCTCCTCCTCCTCTTCGTCCTCAGAGCCCTCGTCCGTCTTGTCGCCCCCGCCGCCGCCCTCCAGCTTCGCGACCGTCTCCCAGTCCACCTTGCCCTCGTCCGGGTCCTCGTCGTCGCGGAATTTGTACCGCGCGTGGTCAACGCTGATCATGCGGGTGCCGATCGTCGCACCACCGAGGTTGTCGACGGCCAGGTCGGTGCTGCGCTGGTCCTCGTACTTAAGCCAGCCGAAGCCCTTGGACTTGCCCGTCTCCTTGTCGCGCGCCAGCTTGAGCCAGACGGGCTCGCCGAACTGGGAGAAGATGGTGATCACGTCGCCCTCAGACATTTCGTAGGGGAGGCCGCCGAAGTAGATGTACGCCGTGTCGCGGTAGTCGACGTGCCAGGAACCCTCGGGGGAGCTGCTCTACTGTTAGCTGACGGACAGAAAGGAGTTGGCGCAGGTGCGGTGGTGAAAACTTGCATTCCATGCTCAATCTCCTTCTTGTTGAGCTCCTGGATCGCGCGGATCTTGTTCATCTTGGCAGCTGAGCCGAGGGCTTACGCTCCCTGCTTGCGAGATGTTGATGTATGCCTGCAAAAGGAAGGCTGGCGCAACGAGCTTCAACTGCAAGGCTGAAGGAAGCGACGTCCAGAGCTCGCTGCAGCTGCAAGCTCCACCCGCACGACCACACCACACCGCGGGCCGACAAGGTGGCTCGCGTAGCAGCGTCAGTGCGTCATTTCCCCCAACGCCCGCCAAAGACACCCCTAAATTGGCACTTCGGTAGCGCACTGTGCCGTGCCATGACAGCGTATTTAGGCTTCGGGAAAACAGCCGGTCCGGCGCTGCCAAATTCCCCGACACTTTGATGAAGGGGGCATGAACTAACTGGCTGGTCTGGCCGTTGAAGATACCAGCCCAGCTGCTCGAGGCAGACCTGCAGCCTCTTTAGTGATAATATTGCTGTGATTGCTCGCCTTTCCGATCTTTTCTTTCCTACAATTACGTATCCGTCCGCCTCCAAGAGTCCCGTGATCCCAGGCCAGCTCACCATCCTCCCCTGAGTCGCGATCCCGAACGACGGACGACGCGTTTTGTTTGTCCATTGCATAAAGCTGTCAACTGCCAAACCCACCTCCTCCCCCCGAGGACCACAAAACACCACGACAACACCACCGCTCGCAGCAACAACCGAGGCATCCACTACCACCGCCAATCGCTTCCCCTCATGCGTCCTCGCGGATCAACACAATCATGACGGCAAGTGCAAACAGGGTGTCGACGTACACCTCGGCCTCGGCGGGGTCCGACGGGCGCAATGGCGAGAAGAAGGACCTCTGGAGCTCCATGCTCGACAACGTCGCCAGCGGCAAGCGGTTACCGGAGAAGAACATGATCGTGCTCGGCGGCACGCCCGACTCGCAGCGGGAGTTTATCGAGTCGCTGTCGCACAGCAGCGAGAAGCGGACCCTGGACCGCCAGAGCTCCAAGACACCGCCTGTCGCAAACAGCTTCGCTCTGGGTTACACTTACTACGACGTTCTGGATGCCGACCAAGAAGGTGCGTTAAATAGAACCCATTTTGGGCCGGTTAGCTCTGACCGCTGACTTGTTTGCACAGACATCCTGGCGAGAATCTCCCTCTACATGCTGTCGACGCCGTCAGAAGCTTTCCCGAAACTCATCCAGCCGCTAATCACCCCCGAGACGATACCGAATACCCTAATGGTCGTTCTCCTGGACTGGTCTACACCACACATGTGGATGCGGCAACTAAGGGAATGGATCCTGTTTATGCGAAGCATTCTTGAGAACTCGAGCCACGAGTGCCAAGCGGCAATGGAGGAGCTTATGGTCAGCTGGAGGGACAGGGGCAGAGGCGGCGGCTCGACCAATCTCGATGGCACAGGGGCGACGACCAGCGAAGGCGACGTCGCGTTGCCCCTCGGCCCTGGCGAGTGGGAGGAGGGTATCGGACTGCCGCTGTGTGTAGTCTGCCAAAATGTGAGTCTTTTGGAAGCAGAGAGACGACTCAGAAGCTAACAAGTTCCAGGCAGAAAAGATGGAGCAGCTGGAAAAGACACAAGGTTGGAAGGAGGGAGACTTTGATCAAGTCCTTCAATACCTCCGAACAGCTTTACTAAGACGTACGTTCGCCCTCCAATTTTGCCAGGCATCAAGCTAACCTTCTGCAGACGGCGCATCCCTCATCTACACCACTCCGAACGTCCCCTCTTCGATATCGAGCCTCGTACACTCCAGCCTAGGCATCACCTCTCTCCTAAAACGCCAGCCGCTCAAGCACAACGTGATCGACAGGGATAAGATCCTCGTGCCCCCGAACTGGGACTCCTGGGGCAAGATTCGCGTCCTGCGCGATGGCTTCGACGTCGAGACCACGAGCCAAGGCTGGTCGCACGACCTGCAATCCACCTTCCCCTCCCCACCCATGACCACCGAGGGCCTCGAAATCATAACCAAGGCCAAGGCGGAAGGCGACTACAACGGCGAGGTGTGGTCATCCGCCGTCGCTCCCTACGAAGACTGGATCCGCGATCTCAGCAGCGCAGGCAGCGCCATCTCCTTCGCGGGCCGCGACGCCGACCCCTCGCAGCTGGAAATGTCGTCGACAGACACGCAGGAGTTTCTGGGTTCCAGTCTGCAGACGCTGGAGCAGTACCGCAGCAGGAGCGCCGAGGACAAGAAGGCGGACGCAAACAAGTCAAGAACGGGCCAGCAGCGCGCGGACGAGCCGGACCTCGGCGCCACGTTGCGCCAGGGCGACGGCAAGGTCAGCCAGCACATCGGACCTGTGCAGTTCAACATGGGAGGCATCCAGGTGGATGCCGACGACATGGTGCAGCGGCTTAAGGTGAGCACTAGCTGGTTTTTGACGAGTATTAGGGGCGGAGACTAACAGAGACGCAGGACCGTCAGGCATACAGCTCCGCACAGGAACCGACCACGCCGCCGGCCGACACCGCGAACGAGAACCCCGACGACATGGACAACGACAAGCTGGAGGCGTTCTTTAGCGGTCTGATGAACCGCAAGCAACCTGCGAACGGCTCCTGAAGCTCCTTTTGAGACGAGACACTACCACACCACAAAGCCCCATTTTACGAGGCTACCCCTTTTTAGCATGGGAAAGGGTCAGACTTTGACCTACCACTCCCTCTTCTCCTGGGGCGGATTTAGTTTTTGAATGAGACGTGTGTACCATATTTTGGCGAAGATGTGAGGACGGCAAGCTGAGGACGGCAAGGGAAAAATCTTGCCAAGGGGTGGATGAGGGCCAAAATTAACATAAAGAGAAAAGAAGCGATAGATTGGCGGCGGTTGAGTTGGGGTGGACGGCTTTATTTCCATCTAGCATGTCAGCAGTCAGTCAGTCAGTCGCTGTAGAATAGATACCCCGATTATGACAATGGTATACGTTTGGTGTTGTTCATACCCCTGACGACCATGCTTCCGAAGGAAGTGATAAGAACGAGGCTGTTCGAGCATGATCTAGAAGCTCCCACAGCAAGCCCCAATCGACATTCGCGAATCATGGTTCTTTGAGGTGTGGATAAGGGGATTTGGGATAGAGGGTGATGGCGCGCGGGAGAGACCGCGACAGAGATTGTTTGGGAGATCACAATGAACTCGCAGCAGCAGGAAAATCACGCGCAGTCTCATTTCATCTTCGTAGTTCTTATATTGCTGCAGGCCCTATTTCTGCAGGTTTTGGAGAGATCGCAAGTGTATTCTGCCGGCCTATTCATGTTGGATAAGATATCGAGGCAGACGACGACCAACGCTGTCCGAGGTATGCTCCGTCAAGTATTACGCTTAAGCATAAGTCATAGCCTCGATTAAGTCCAACTTGCTCTAAACAGATGTGTTGTCAAGGTTTTTGAGATTGACGACAACGCGCCCAAGTCGATTGGTCTAGAGGTCTGATAGGAGGGGACGTTAAGGTTTATATAGATTCATGTTTCTCTGGACCGTGGTTATGGGTTACTGGATGAGTTTTGTTATACGATCTTTAGTCTTAATTATTCAAAACGTGCGCAGGATATCTCGGTGCTGTCATCTTTCCTGATAAGCGGAAAGTGAGTACATATATGTAAGCGCTCGCTTGGTGTGTCTGCAGCTTCCAGCTTCGTTCCTGAGCCACAAATTGCAAGCTTCATTCACTTCTTCTGATGTTAGATGACTGAACGTGGATGTAGAAGGCATTCAAAGGCGCGTATGGTTTGATGCTTGAAGAATAATGGCGGTGGCTTTTAAGGTTATCCGCATGTCATTTCTAAGCACCAGTATCGCTCCCGTATCCTCGTAGAATAAGACAGGAATGCAGCCTCGGACTGCGTATTGGAACCATGAGTATGGATCTGATGACGTGTTATCACATGGTTGTCATGTCTGATTCATAATTCATGCCGGTTCATCAGCAAGCATAAATATGCCCTCCGGCATCTCACTGCAGCTGGAAGAAAGGAACGCTTGAGGTTACAAGCATTATATACACATCCCTCACGTCAGATTTCATATAACTGAACTGCATCCAGATTACAGACCTGTGGCTCCTGATGAATCCTGGGGCATGGACAATTCACATTCTGTTAGAGGGCGCAAACCAGTATTCCAGTTCTCTTTACATAGCAAACTTATGTATTCTTTCTCGGAGAAAAGAGAGGTTTTCCAATTTTCAGCTCAGGTAAAGACGAAGAAGTACGGGCTATGAAGGGCCCCAAGAAGAACATGTCACTACCTCTTGAACCTAGTGCAGGGTATTTCAAGATATATATCTAGAGAAGATATAGAGATGATTCAGGCCGCGACCTGCATTTGTACTTTTACATAGACAGCAGCACCGTCAGCGCAAGAGTACCTAGTAAGCTACAAACACGCCGGTTCCTTTATTCCTCCAAGTGGCCACCCGACCAGCATCCTTCTCGTTTTCTGAGTCACACTCTATTCCTCCATACATGCGATGCATACCTGCCCTGCCAGATTGTATTCCAAAAACTGTAGCAATAACTCCGACGAAATTCGAAAGTATTGGGATATCTTTCAACTGTCAGAGAACAGCTGGCAAAGGCAATCCATGTAGCAATCGAAATTAGTTGCCTTACTTTGGGAGTTGGCGACCCCAGCCCTAAGAAGGTCGGGAAGTTCAAATTTGAGGCCAGTCTCTTCGGCTCGAAACTCTAGATCATGAACAGGATCCGCTACGTAGACTATGTTCTATTGCAAGTTGCTGTTTTCGAGCTGCAGTCATAATTAGTAGTGTCAGGTTACTCATTGTCGCACCATCAATCTATTAGTTGTGCCATTCGTACGGGATCCTAGTGACACCACCGATGACGACGACGATAACGAGAACGAGAACGACTAATTAAGACGACGACAATGACGATGACAGTACTACTAATAATAATATGGAGTCCAGTCAACATCATAAAATAGAAGACGATGGGAAATGAGTTTCAATAGCATATAGGTCATATTGGACCAGTTAATTAGCTAAAATATCTGCCCGGATAGTAAAAGTCCTTGAATACATTGTCCCACTACATTTCCGAACTGGACTTCGCGATCTTTCTAGGACCCCGAGATATCCATACACGCCTCAGTATGGCTTGTGTCATTGGTACGTCTGATCTTCGCGCGGAAACCCGCCAACTCCGCCCTCCGCCCTCCCTGTGATACTTGGGGTGAACCCGCTTTGGGGTGCGGAGTTTGCAGCCAGTGGCGCCATCAGAAGTTACACTTGAACACGAAGAGCGGACTTGACGCTTTGACTTATAGAGCTCGTCAATTACTTAAACTTACCAATTGGCATACACCGAAAGCCATGAAGTAAATAACTCCATCAATTGAGCGTTTCTTTTCCATCCTTGTCCCGCACATGTTCATTAACGCTCTACCTCAACAAAACAACCCTGAACTTCGGACCCGCCACTGTCTTTGCAATGGTCAAAGTAGCTATTGCTGGTGGCTCAAGCAGCATCGGCAAAGCTATATTCGATGCCATTGAGAAACTCGGAGCCGACGATGCCATAATTTTGGGTCGGAAGGCAACCGGCGACTCCAAGGTAGTCGTTGTCGACTACACGAGCATCCAAAGTCTCACAGAGGTTCTCGACACACATAAGGTTCACACGGTTATCTCGACCGTTTCCATCGCTGATGATGCCAGTGGAATGGCTCAAATGAACCTCATCGAGGCCGCTGTTGCGTGCCAACACACCAAACGGTTCATGCCGAGCGAGTTTGGAGCCAAATACGACGACGAGTATGTTCTGTCCCTTGCCCTACTTTCTCATCAATTTAATGTGTCTTCTAGGTTCATCCGTGACATCCCTACTTACGAGTGGAAATTCAAGGCAGTTGACCGTCTGAAGGAGACCGATCTTGAATACACCCAATTCTCGAACGGAATGTTCATGGACTACTGGCTCGCGCCACGCATCGAGTCTGCGTTCCGACTCAATCTCCCATGCTGGGTCGACCTTGACAACCACGTTGCAGCCATCCCTGGTGACGGGAACAACCCCATTGTGTTGACTCACTCGCGCGATATCGGGTGCTTCGTCGCAGCAGTGCTGGGTCTACCTCGTTGGGAGCGCAGGTACTATCTAGCAGGAGACAAGTTGACTGTCAACGGCTTCATCGACGTCGCCGAAGAAACAAGCGGCGTGAAGTTTGAAAAGAAGTATGATGAGCTCGATGTATTGCGAGAGGGTAATTGTACCCCGCTTCCGGCGTGGGAGAAAAAGATTCCATCTGCGTACAGAAGAACCGTCATGCGGCAGGTCGCGCTTTCTGGAAAGAGAGTTGCGCAAGGTAAGATGGATTTGCCGACGGAGGGCCGGGTCAACACCCTCTTCCCAGAAATGACAACTCTCACAGTTCGAGAGGCACTGCAAATCTATTATGCACAGGATTGAAATATCTCCTAGTCATGACTAAATAGATGAAGTAGAAGATAGCAAAATCCAATTCCAAAGAGAGTTCGGAAGGGAGTTTTGGAGGAAGAGTTGAGGTTTTACTTAACCACAGACCAAACGAATTTTGTTTTTTACCGCTTGCAAGTAGGAAATAGGGTCGTGTATTTCCTGGAGAATTGTTTGATGTGACAATCATGAAATCATGCCGTTTTGGGGAAATAGAACATCAAGAATGCAAATCATGAGGGCAGCAGGGACAGCAAGGGGGCAATTCTCTCGTATTAAGTTAGTTTGATGTGTGTATCTTGGCATAAGTCCCTACTCTCGCTTGCTAATCCGACCATGGAGTCTTGACAACAGCGCATATTCCACGGGTTATCCTTATTCCTACGGGGGTTCTATGGGCAAAGTCTGGCGCCAACCGCCGGTTGTGGCGCCATCATCGGGCCGTGATTCGCGGCGGGCGGAGTGATAGTCCCTCCGACAGCGCCGATGCTGGGGTTGCATCCCTCCGTGCCGCTTGCGGGCCGGCGCCTATGCGGGGTTCGTCTGACGAGAAGACCAAAAAGGGAAATGTATTTCAGCGCCCAGGGGCATTTCCAACCACCATTCAAATGTTCCCTTATATATCCCTCCGTTTCTCAGCTGCGGTTTTGGCCATGAATTCGCTCGTTTAGTGTGGTTATCGCTCCCAGATTTCTTGCGCAGCGTCCCCATCGGCGGTCCCCTGGTTTTGTTTCTCTGATTCGTCATCCCACTGGCCGTTCGCCAAGGATCTGAAATTCGAGTGCCGATGAGCGACATAAGCCGCGAGGAGGGCCGGCAGTCCAATTACTCTCACGGTGTTTGGAAAGGCAGTCAGGGTCCTTCGGGACCTACCGCGACCCCGAAGCTGAAGCCAGAGGACCTGGCGTGGGATCCGGCGTGGATCCCTGATCACCCCGGCCGGGGCTTCAATCGCATTCCGGAGAGGAACTTGGCGAGACACCATGGGGGATGGGGTGACTCTGAGGAGAAGAGGTTGAAGACCGAAGAGGCTCCCTCTCAAGAACGACAAGAACGAGCGCCAGAGTTTGCTGTCAACGATAAAGGGTATGTGAATGAACAATGAGGAGTTTTTGTGAGCTTGGATTAACTGAGGCGACTTTCAGAGATTCCGAAGTTGATAAGAACGATGCGGCAAAGCCCTCGATAGACTTTCCACATCCGACCATGTCCATACCGCCGCCTTCTGTTGAATTTGGTTTCCGCGTAGCCGTACAGTTAGCCAATGTTAGCGTTCACACTGCAGTCCCAGATAATGCGAAGGAGGTAGAGCTATTCAGAGTCTCCAGTGGCTCATGGTCGGGGTCCTTTGGATCAGGATTCGTTGTGGCGGGAGGGTACTACATTGACGAGGCCCCAAATGGAGCACCCGGGGTAAGTAAGGTCGGAGGGCTTTTGAAACTCTGGACCAATGATGTGAAGCCCGCAGAGTGAGTTTGACGACATGTTGCTGCCTATCTAATGAAGATGCCGGGAGAACAAGGGCTGACGAGTATTTCATGATCACAGGTTCGAGTTGCGAATCAGCGGATCCTTGAGCGGACCAGCAGATGTTTTGAACTCTCTCCAGAAATCTCCCGAGAAAGATGTGGATTCAAGACAGTACTCCTGCCGCATGTCAATTCATGTGACGACGGGGGACGAGAGGTATGCCGAAACGTTGGGCGCCGGGCTTTGGGTTGCAAGTGGAGCATGGAGTAAAGGCGAATTTATCATTGAGTGAGTTCTACGCCTTGCGTTGTTCTCATCAGATACTGATTCACGAGCAGCGCCTATCGTGTCGTCTGAGGTTATGATGGAAAATGAGTGAAGTCATGTTGAAATAGATGAAGATTTGTTTGAGATCAACAGAGAAATGTCCTGTTGCAGTGAGAGCCATCATCAGCTACAAGAATACCCATATTTCACCGCCTCATATGAAGGGAATACAGCTTGCCAGCTAAACTGATGAAACAGCTTCTTGGATCGAACATGTAGTGAGTCACTTGGATCTTTGTAGTGAAACCCCTGATGAAGCTACTTGTTGAGGCCCTCCAGAACAAATGAACGCATGCGTGCCTCGACTGAGTCGCGTGCGCGTGCCTGAAAGCTTTCGATGATTGGTCTCGCTGTAATAGTCGGCTCCAGTCTCCGGCCCGTTAACGAGTCTGCTGGCCGTCGGCGACCGCATCTGGAGCAGAGTCACATCCAAGTGGGAGCCTGGGTAAAGGGAACTCTGATATGGAGCACCAGGAAGCATGCCTGCGCCCGCAAGATCTGGATCACGTCGATCCTGACAGTTGAGGCGTGGAGCCGAAGGCCTGGCCGCGGCCACGAGCATGCAGGTCATCGCATCTGGCTACAGGCCGGCGGCACAAGTCCGTCCCGCATGGAGGTATTGATCCGCCCGGCCGGGACAAGTGAGAGGTAACGTACAACGGCATGCCATTCACCAGCGCAGGGATCTCAAGATTCGGAGTATCTTCCGGAGTCGTGATAACTAACAATTATTTGCTGAGACGAGTCAAGGTATCGTTAATATGATGCTTCAACCAAGCTCGCATATGAGCCCCTTGAAAGCCTCTCACTCAAAGTCGTGAGTATGCTTCTGATAGGGCGTTGGGCCATGCAAGTGCCGTCTAGTATGCTTGGCGTGAGGAAGTCACAAGCCCCGCGTGGGAGAAGAAACAAAGCTTACACTTGCCCAATTGAGATGATCAATTGCGCAGAAGAGTACCATTATGGTTCAGTCTTCCAGTCTAGGTGCGCTGCAGCGGCTGAGTACAAGTGAGATAGGCCTTCACTTCTCATTTTCTCCGTGGTTATAGTTGATGGACAGACGGTATCTAGGCATGTTCGCAAACTAATGAAGCGAATCCCCACGGCGGGGCGGTGTTCGTCTTGGTTTTCTTGGACAAAGTCTTCGCAAAAGCTTGACCTGACCACTGCCGAGGACAGTTTTCAACGTAGAACTTTCCATGACATCTTTGCAGGCGCACGTAGTCAAACCGAAGAAGCCTATGGCATGTTGGCTCTAATATCATATGCTGACAGCATTGAAAAAGTAAGTCCAGATTGTTCCGTGACTCGAGATCTTATGCCGGAGCTCATGCCGACAAGCGCCCCCAAACTGCTGAAGGGATGAAAATGAGATGCGGGTAAGAAGTGCCCGCACAAGCTAAGCTCATTCGACGCGGCGGAGATGTAGATTGAGCATGGCCCGTGCGCCTTGCCGGGGTTCCGTCTCTCCACGCCATCCACACGCATCGCGAATGCTTATCTTTCTCCCTGTCAACCACCAGCGATAACAGCGCGCGATTTGCAACCTCGATTTGAACTCTGATGCAATCAATCAGTAACGGACCCCGATCTGTCCAATCGACTGACTCAATCGCAAGACGATAGGGACAAAGGCACTCGCGGTCTTATCTGCAGCTTTTCTCTGGCCGCCGGCCGCTCCCAGCAACCTCCTGTTCCGCCTCTTCGCCGTTCGATCCTAGGGTTTGGGCCGTCATGGATGTCATGCCGAACGGGTGGACGGGTGACTGTGGATTTGTTCCTAGTGGAACATGTTCATTTTCTCTATCAGATGGATCTCTTCGTTTGCTGAGACGGGGAGGATTCCTTCTGACGAACCCCATGCTGTCAGCACCCAGTCTAGCCAGAAGAGTCCATCCTCTCATCCCCAGTCTTCACGTTTTCGTGTTCTTCAAGTTTCTCAGGGAAGTCCCTGTGGCTCTCGCAAGAATTAAGAGACTCATTTCCATGTGGCCTTCCGTCCACATCACATGAAGCTACATCTCGTCACCTTGAGACGTCAGCGATTTGCAGCTGTCAAGGGCCCTCTGCCTCTGATAGTGCTGTGGGAGAGATATCATCTTACCGTATCACAATCCCGTCGACGCAGATACTACCCAAACAAGCATGCCTCTAGTACCCGAGTGGCTGCAGATCCCTCTTGTTTCTCACCTCCCACCGCCAATCACTGGCCCGGCATCTGCAACTAGACTGCACCATTTTCTATGACTGATTGAATTTTGGCCTTATCTCTTCTCTGCATGCTGCGGCGACGCACCTGTCAAGTTTTATCCAACACAGACTTTGCCGTCTCAAGTTCTGAGGTAGCTTCAGTGGTCCGGTCTAACCATGATAAGTTTAAAGAGGAAGAAAGGATGATTGTGCTCGACCCTCCACCACCACCACCAACCTCGACCCCCAGACTGTCTTACAGCGGGGAGAAACCGAGCCGTTACCGCCTGTGGGGGACGCGGTGCTTGTGTCTCAACTTGCACATGGAAGCAAGCAAGGGTAGCTCCGGTAGTTTAAGCTCCGATAAAGCAACATGATTGAGGTTGCCGCCGGCCAGCTGGAGGGCGCATACATATACGTCGAGTAGCCCAGGCCCAAACTCCCGGTACTCCGTTGTCAAGGGTGCATCTACTTGCCTGAACTACACCATACCATTCCATCGGCGCATCGCGAACTGCCCAAGATGGTGACAGCAGCTCTCTCGCAGGGCGTCGGGTACGGCATCGTGCTCGGCGTGGGCTTTCTCTTCGCCATTGGCATGGTATCCCTCCCCGATATGCCAATTCTGGCCCTGTTCACATGCTAATCGGGCACAGATTGCCACGACCTATGTCCTCAAACGCTACAACAGAGAGCTCCAGACCTCTGAGATGTTCACCACCGCAGGTAGGACGGTCAAGTCTGGCCTTGTCGGTTCCGCGGTCGTCTCGTCGTGGACATGGGCCGCGACGCTTCTTCAATCATCCGGTGTCTGCTACCGATATGGCGTTTCCGGTCCGTTCTGGTATGCTTCCGGCGCGACAGTTCAGATCTTGCTCTTTGCCACGCTCGCGATCGAGTTGAAGCGCAGAGCACCCAACGCACACACGTTCCTGGAGGTCATCAAGGCGAGATACGGCACGGCGACGCACGTTGTGTTCATTGTGTTTGGTCTGATGACGAACATTCTCGTCACCTTGATGTTGATCGTCGGAGGTGCAGCGACAGTCAATGCCTTGACTGGCATGTAAGTCTTTGTCCCCCTCTGATATCGATTGGAGAGGAATCCTGAGGCTGACTGACCTTTACAGGCACACTGTTGCTGCGATCTACCTCCTGCCCGTCGGTGTCGTCGCCTACACCATTGTCGGAGGTCTCAAGGCAACTTTTCTCACTGACTGGGTCCACACCTTCATCCTCCTGATCATCATCATCATCTTCTCCTTGACAGCTTACGCCAGCTCAGACGTCCTTGGTAGCCCCTCCAAGGTCTACGATCTCCTCGTCGAGGCCGCCCTCAGACACCCCGTCTCAGGCAACGCCGATGGATCTTACCTGACAATGAAGTCCCAGGGCGGCGTCGAGTTCTTCGTCATCAACATCGTGGGCAACTTCGGTACCGTCTTCCTCGATAACGGATACTACAACAAGGCTATCGCCGCCTCCCCCGTGCACGCCCTCCCCGGCTACATCCTCGGCGGCCTCTCCTGGTTCGCCATCCCCTGGCTCACCGCCACGACCATGGGCCTCTCTGCGCTCGCCCTCGAGTCGAACCCCCGCTTCCCCACCTTCCCCGACCGCATGACCGAGGCCGAGGTCTCCGCCGGCCTCGCGCTGCCGTACGCCGCCGTCGCCCTCCTCGGCAAGGGTGGCGCCGCCGCGACGCTGCTGATGGTATTCATGGCCGTCACCTCCGCCAGCTCCGCCGAGCTCATCGCCGTGTCGTCCATCTTCACCTACGACATCTACCGCACGTACTTCAAGCCCGACGCCAGCGGCAAGCGCCTCATCTACATGTCGCACGTGTGCGTCGTCATCTACGCGCTCATCATCAGCTCTGTGTCGGTGGGCCTGCACTACAACGGCATCTCGATGGGCTACCTTTACGTGCTCATGGGCGTGCTCATCTCCGCCGCCGTGCTTCCGGCGACGCTGACGCTGGTGTGGAAGGGCCAGAACAAATGGGCCGCGACGCTCTCGCCCATCTTCGGCACCGCCTTTGCGATCATTGGATGGCTTGTCACGGCGAAGAAGACATGCGGCGTGCTGGATGTCACCTGCACGGGCTCGAACAACCCCATGCTGGCTGGTAATGTCATTGCGCTGCTGTCGCCGCTTGTGCTCATCCCGATCTTCACTCTCATCTTCGGCCTGGATAAGTATGACTGGAAGTCGATGATGGCGATCCGCCGGGGCGATGACCACGACGTTGCCACGGACGCGGGCATGGATCTCGAGGAGGATGTACACGGCGGGCGCGAGGAGACGCAAGCTGAGTTCGAGCGGGAGCAGGCCATGCTCACGCGTGCCTTTAAGATTTCCGTCTCCATGACCGCCTTCATGTGAGTTTTTCGTCACCATTTCATGTTTAAGGACCCACACTGACAATGTACACAGGACCATCGCGATGCTCGTGCTCTGGCCGATGCCCATGTATGGCTCCGGCTACATCTTCAGCAAGCCCTTCTTCACGGGCTGGGTCGTAGTCGGCATCCTCTGGATCTTCTGCTCCTTCTTCGCCGTCGGCCTGTTCCCCATCTTCGAGGGCCGCGCGACACTCATCCACACCGTCAAGTCGATGGTATCGGGCAAGAAGCCGACGCGCCACATCTCCACGCAGGGCGAGGAGGAGGTTAATGAGAAGACCAGCCCTGGAACTGCCACTCCCGAGAAGAAGAGCGAGGGGGCTAATGAGACTATCACGTCGAGCTAAGTGCCTTCATATAGGGATGAAGTCCAAAACATACATTACTAGAGAGAATCTGCGGAGTATACGATGTTTCAAAAGCAATGTATTGGCTGGTGCTACGGTCGGCGAAATACCCTCGTTTATTTGAATTCTGTTAGAAAATGATACCATGACATTGAGTAGAGATACAACAATTAGTTTGGCCTGGGAATATGGCGATACGTCAAGAAAAAGTTTATAGCCTGAACATGATCGTGGTTGAAACCGAGGACCCTGAAGATCATGACTGTTGCATCCAAACTCGGCAAAGACGCGAGTCGCGCCTGGAAGTCGGAAGCTGCTCCGGTTTCTTGGAGCAGCCAACGCATGATCAACATCGGTGTGTGAAAACTTTGATAGAAAATTTCCAAGGCCGCAGACAATGGAAAAGAGAAAACGAAAAAGTTTACCTAGTACTCTGAAGCACAATTGCATCATGATGCTCGAAGCAAAAAGTGGCCCCTTGAGAGAAAAGAGAAGTCATTACCGTTATTTAGCTTAGACTGCTTACATGAAAGAATACCCCTCATTCGGCGATAAGCACGTGGTGGGGCAGTCCAGCGTCAGGTACTGCGAGACGGTAGTCGGCCGGGCCCGGGCCTGAGGCCCGAACCCCGGCCTGAATCCCGCCTTTACGTAAGGGATCGGCCACACCACTTTATAGCTAGGCGCGCCTAGTACTTATAGCTAGATTAATTAAGCTACTTTATATAGGTTATAAGCCCTCTAAATACCTAAATCTATCTATTAGATAGTGAGGTTATTCCTAAGTAGCTATTAGGATTTTAACTTTATAGTTTAGTAATTACTATAAAGTAATTAATAAATTACTAAACTACTAGAAGTGATATTTCTAAGTAGAGGTTATAGCTATTATAATATATATCTCCTATTTATAAAATCTCCTTAGCTTCTAGGCTACTAAAGTTAATAATTATTTAATAATTGCTATAGTTATATAGTAATAACTACTTAATAACTATTTAATAATCACTTAAACCCCTCTTAAACTACTAAATTAATTAAACGAATTAATATATTTTTAACTAGTAATCTAACTCTATCTTCTTCTAGTTTTACTAGGAGGGGACTATCTTAGTTAAGTCCTCCTAACCTTCTTCTTTCTTCTACTAACCTTATAGTTAAAGTAGCTATATAGAAAGTAGCTAATAAGGGATTAGATCTAAGAAATCTAGTATATAACACTATCCCTAAGCTAACTAAAGTTATAAGTTTTTAGTTATAAGAGATTAATCTTAAGAATACTTTTAAGGTAATAAGACTTCTCTTCTACTTAATAGATAAAAGAATACTAGATAAATATAATAGGGATATAGTTTTTAAAGAAGATAAAGTAGTAGTAGTTAAGGATCTAAGATCTTTAGGTGATTTAATACTTATAGGTTTTATACTTATTAGATAGTTACTTATAGAGAAGATCTAATATAATCTCTTAGAAGAAATAATTAATAATAGTCTTTTTATTATAGCTTTAGCTTTCTATATCTTTATTAAGACTAAAGAATATACCTAGAAGTTTAATAAGCTAGCTATAAGTAAAATCTATAATAACTAGAATAAAATAATTAGAGTTAACTATAGAAATATTAAGGATTTTATTTAAGATCTTTATTTAACTTTTAATAAACTGAATAGTTTTAGTATAAGTTTATTAATTATAGCTTTTACCTATAGATTTATCTAGGGTTTTAAATGTTTTAATTAGGCTAAAGTAGATACTATAGAGAATAACTTTATTATAGAAATTTATACTTATAATAACCTCTTATAAGAACTTAGAGGCCTTAGTGAGAAGGAATAATATAAATAAGCCTCTTAAGGTATTAAGGCTCTATTAAATAAGAAGAAGTTTACTATAAAGAAGTAAACTTAGCCCTCTAAGCCTATAAATAACAGAGAGATATAATAGTAGGATTTATATACTTCCTATAATTCTAAGTATTTATAAAACCTTTATAAATATAAGATATACTCTTATTATTATAGAAAGGCTTCTTTATACCTTATTTCTTATAATAAGTACTTATTAAAGTATTATAAGTATTATACTATAAAGTTTAATAAGTTTAAGTACTTAAACGTATTATAAATAACTATATAAATAACTATATAGGTATCTACTTTAGTATTTACTTTAGAAGGTTAAACTTAAGATAGTATCTTTAGAAACTCTAGTATTAAATAGGATATTAACTATTAATCTAAGGCTTTTATAGATACCTTATTAGCTTAAACTTAGAAGAGGACCTTTTTATTATTCCTAGTAGATAACTTTAGAGTATTTAGTTTATACTTTAACCTTTAATCTCTTACTAGAGATCTATATAAAGTTAACTATATATAAAGAGTTAAGAAGTAACTAATAAAGAGATTTAAATCCTCTATTTAGAGTTTTACTAGCTAGATTACTGAAATAGAGACTAATAGTCTCTTTATATATAGTGCTATTAAGGAAATTAATAAAGAAGAAAGTAATAACTAAGAAGTATAACTAAGCTAATATATTATATCTATAGCCTCTATTAGGAGGATAGACTTCTTTATACTAAATATTAGTACTAATAGGTATATTCTTAATAATCTCTCTATTTTTAAGGAACTTTAAGATCTCCTTTAAGGATTAACTATAAACTATATAGGTAGAAAGGACTAAATTAGTTAAGCTATTAGTATAGCTAGGGTAATTACTACTAAGCTAAGTAGTAAAAAAACTACTTTCTAACTATATAATACTCTTTATAAACTTTATAATATAGTATAAATTATTAGTATTAGTCTTCTTTAGAAGATAGGTATCTATTTTAATAGTCTAAATAATACTTTAGTTTATAAAGATATATTTAAAGCTATTACTAACTTTAAATAGGATATATAAGTCCCTTAGTTTTAGATCTATCCTTCTAACTAAAGTAATAAATTCAGCTCTTTTAGGCTAAATTACTAAACTTTTTATACTTATTTAAGGTATCTATCTAGAAAAGTAACTATTACTACTATAAGAGATATTAATATAAACCTCTTTAGAGTACCTCTTATAAGATATAAATATTATATCTACTTTATAGCAAAATTAATATAATAACTTAGTAATAGATAATAAGAATAACTAACTTAAGTTTTTTAGAGGTTTTAGATTAACTTCTTAGAATTAATACTATAAAGCTTTAGAGGTATTACTTATAACCTCTATATTATAGGAGCCTTCTTAATTTATAGATAGTTCTAAGTATTTAAATTAAAGAAAGATATAACTATTTAGCTATAAAATTAGTTTCTAAAAAAGATTATAATAATAAATAGTATTATTTACTTCTCTAAGGTTATTATAGATAATAATATAGTTCTTCTTAAGGTAATAAAGCTTTTTACTTAAGAATAAGGCTTTTATCTAGAAATAGTAGCTTTAAACTATTATTAGTAGAATAGGGGGGTAGAAGGTTTTAATAAAGTTATATAGTAGAAAGTATAAGTAATATATATAGAAGCTAGCTTTCTTAAATCCTTTTAGCCTTAGTTAATAAAAATTTCTACTAAAGTTAATAATCTACTATTTAATAATAAGAGTAATATTAGTCCTTATAAGAAATTAGTAAATATTTTTAATATATCTCTTATTATAAGAAAACTATATATATGCTATCTCTACTATTAAAGTTACTAAGTTTATATCTATATTCACCTAGATAGCTATCTATATATGAAAAGATAAAAGATAAGGCTTAAAGCTAAACTTAAAAGATTTATAGGATATAATAGCTTCTATAGTAATATCTTCTATATTCTTATTAAAAGGACTAATAGTATTTAGTAGGTAAAGGATATAATATTTAAAGAAGATAAAGGAGAGCTCCCCTTAGTTAAATTTAATAACTTATAGCTAAGAGAAGAAGTTAAATTAGAAATATATAAGTATAGTAATAAACTACTAACTATAACTTATAAGGCTAAGTCTTAGTTTTATAATTTAAATATAAAGTTATATTATTATATTTATTTTATTAAATAAGAATAATTATAAGGGGAGGTAGATAATTTATACTTAGAAGATACTTAAGAATTAGAGGGTAATAATAAATAAAAATAAGAAGATAAGCCTCCTTAAGAATAAGAAGAAGTTAGTAGAAAGGGGGGTAGTTTATTAACCTTAGATCTAAAACTATATATATTAATATAAGATATTAGTATTATAAATATATAGGTATAATTAATACTAAAAGAAGATTCTCTTCTATATTAATATTCTCCTATTACTCCTCTAAGTTAGAGTTTTCTTACTATCTCTTACTAGTAATAGAGTTCTTCTACTATATTATTATAGTTAGGATCCCTTATTATTTCCCTCTAAATACCTTAACTAATATAAAGAAGACTAAGGGGAAGACTAAAAAGTAGTAGTAGAGGTTTTATTCTTATAAGATTACTAAGAGTAACTACTTCTTTTTTAAGTTAAATAACTTAGATATTTAGAACTTAGGTATTATATAATATGAAGAAGTTTAATAGAGAATTTAATAAGATAGGGGCTATAGAGATTAACCTAATTAATAACGAAATAGATTAGGAACTAATTACTTTTACCTTCTTAGTATCTAACCTATTATAAGCCTTTAGCTTAGAGATTTATTTACCTATAACTTTTAGAAAGTAGGAGGTAATAGAAGAAGGACCTCTAAAGTTAGCTATCTTTAATACTATAAAGACTTAAGTTAAAAGCTTATAAGGGATAAAATACTAATAGCTTAAAGAGTTTTTAGATAGCCTTAAATATCTCCTAAGTAAATAAGTATATAATAAAAAGGTTACTATAGATAGAAGACTTAATAGAGTTAGAGTAAGATAGGTTATCTATAGTAACTTTTAAAATAAGGATAGTAAGATAGTTTATATTACTATTACTAATCTTATTACTCTATAAGTCTTTTTATTAATTATAATACTTAAGGATTTAAAACTTCACTAGGTTAATATAGTTATAGCCTTCCTAAATACCTTTATAGGAGATTATAATATCTTTATTACTTAACCTTATAGGTTTAATAATAGATCTAGCTAGTTCTATAGATTAAAAAGAGCTCTCTATAAGCTAAGAGAATCCCCTCTTCTCTAGTATAAGTAAATTATTACTATTCTTAAGTAATTAGGGTTTAATTTACTCCTAAAAGAACCTTATATTTTTATTAATAAGGATAGTATTATAATATTACTTTATATTAACGATATACTTATTACTATACTTAATATTAAGTAAGTTAATAACTTTAAAAATAACTTATATAACTTCTTTTAGATTAAAGATTTAGGTAAGGTATAATAGTTTCTTAGGTTTAAGATTATTTATTACTAGAAGATAAGATAACTTTAGATCTTATAAACTAAGTATATTAATAATATATTAATAGAGAAGGGTATTACTAAATATAACTAAGTTCCCTACCCCTCTAGTAATATTTAACTACTAGAGATTATAGAATAATATAAAATACTTACTAAGATATATAAATATTAAAGTAATCTAGGTAAGTTATAGTAGATTATAAATAGTATATAACTAGATATTATAATACCTATAGGTAGAGCTACTAAAAATTAATAATATACCTCTAAAAAGTATAATAAACTACTAAGATTAATATAGAGATATCTTTATAGCTTATAATAATTAGTACTCTATTTTAGTAGTTTAGGTTATTCTATTAATAACCTCAAATTATTAGTATTTTATAATACTAACTAGTCTAATTATAAAAGAATAAATAAGTTAATAGCTAGCTATATAGTTATATATAGAGGAATACTAATTACTTAGAAATTAATATTATAATTATTTATAACTATATTAACCTATAAGGCTAAGTAGATAAATCTAATATTTAGAGAGAAAGCTTTACTATATATTATAGATCTCTTTAAAGGGATAAATATCTCTATTTAACTACCTCTCTAAGTATATATAGATTTTATAAATACTTTTAATAATTATCTATTAAGTAAATAGTTACTTAAACTATACTATATTAAGATTAAATATTATTAGATTATTAATAATATTAGTAATAGAGATTTTAAGATTAATTATATCTTAACTTATAAGATAGTTACTAATAGCCTTACTAAACTATTAGTAATAGAGAAATATTATAACTTTATTAGAATATTAGGTTTATTTAAACTACTTATAACTAATAATAAGTCTTAATCTAAGGATAATATCTTAAGACTTAATCTTAATTAAGTCTTATATACTTATTTATTTCTTTTATATATAATAACTTTATTCCTTTATATCTTACTAACTAATTAACTTTTATAGTTAGACTTTATATTATTTTAATCGCCTTAATTTACTCTTTTTAATAGTTAAATTACTAATTATAAAAATCTCCTATATAAGAAGTTATTTAATAATAAAAGCTTAGAAAGTAATTAAAGACTTTAATTTCACTAAGTTATAAGTTTATTACTAAGTTAGATATCTTAGTTAATATTTATTTATATTAAAATATAATAATACTAACTACTAAAAGAGATATAAACTTAAGTTTAATTTACCTAATTTTAATTAGATCTTAAAAGTATAACTTAGAATAAAAATAAAAAAGAGAACTAGATTTTATAGTATTTTCTAATAATTATCTTAGTTAATTAAGTTTATATAAAATATTAATATATCTTAGAACTAACTTTTATAAGAATCTATAAACTCTATTTATTTTAAAGTATTAAGTTTAATTATAAAATATAGAACTTATATTATTTAACTAATATTAAGGAGTTAATTAGACCTAATTACTATAAATTTAATTTAAATTTAAGGCTTTAAAGTTAAGTTATTAGTTTTTTTAATCTAAGTCTATATAATCTAGAGGTAGCTAAACTACTAAACTATATAGCTTAAGTTTATATTAAAATTACTTTAAAGTTAGTGAGGGTTTTATATTATAATTAATATATAACTAAGAGTTAGAGGTTAGAAGTATTTTAAGAAGTAAGATAGGATAATAAAGTTAATATAAAAAGGAAAGTATAAAGAAGATAGCTAGAAATAAAGCTAATAGTTATATAATTAATCTAATTACTACTTTAGGATAGGAATAGCTTTATAAGGTATAGGAGGTATTAGCTAAAAGGGGGGTATGAGATAGTAGTTAGCTAGGCCTAGGCCTAAGGCCTGAACCCTAGCCTAAATCCCACCTTTACGTAAAGGATTAGTTACACCACTTTATAGCCAGGCGCGCCCGGCGCTTATAGCTAGATTAATCAAGCCACTTCACGCAGGTACCGAATAACCGTTCAGGCATCGTGCAGCAGTGACGTCTCTGCTTTCCGCGCCCCTCCAGCCTCCAGTTGCTGCCCCCCCTCCGAGACCCCGTTCCGTCGTCCGCCCGCCCAGCCGCTGGTGTTGTGTTGCGTTTGACGCTCAACGGCTTTACCGCTCGAGTCGACCAACAATTAAACGGGTCTCGCGTTCCACACACCATACACTGGAGCCTCTGCAGCCGGGTCGTTCGTCAGACCGCGTCTTTCCTGAACTACAAAGGCCACCTTCTGGAAAACTTCGATCCCGTTCGCCACATGACTCGTTTTTTCTCCGACTTGCTGTGCAACAACCCACCAACCTAACCTGCAACTTGCTCACCTTGCGCCGCCAGATTCCTCGGGCCGACTGACGAGCTAAAAGCTGCTGCCGCTGCATTCGCTTCCCCCCGTATCGATACCCTTGACCGGCACCTCGAGGACCCCTGGACGGAGAATCTCGTGATACTTCGATTTGACGAGCTGTGTTCGACTCGCCGCGCAACACCACCTGCTTGAATCATACAGAGCTCCAAGCCACATAGCGCTACATACACCATGGTCGCCTCTGAGCTGTCGCAGGCGGCGCGGGCTGAGCAACCCCAATCGCAGCTCACAGCTGAGCTGAAGGACGATGCGCCGCAGACCGTCCCGCTGGTGAACCGCGTCGGCCAGAGCAAGAGCCCCTACGTCCGCAGCCATGCCGAGGGCAAGGTTGCGTGGCAGCTGCTCGACGACGAGACGATCGACCGGGCGAAGAAGGAGAACAAGTTGATCTTTCTCCACATCGGCTTCAAGGCCTGCCACTGTAAGCAATATGCCATTCCATGGTCTCGGGGACTTCGCTAACTCTCGCACCTTCAGATTCGCGACTCACATCTACCGAATGTTTCACCCACTCAGAATGCGCCAAGATCCTGAACGAGTCCTTCATCCCCGTCATCATCGATCGCGAGGAACGCCCCGAGCTCGATACCATATACATGAACTACGTCCAGGCCGTCAGCGGGAACGGTGGCTGGCCGCTGAACCTCTTCCTCACCCCCGAGCTTGAGCCAGTTTTCGGCGGCACCTACTACCCCGCACCGGAGCCGAACAACGGCAGCTCCGGAGACGATGAGCGTCTGGATTTCCTGGCTATTCTGAAAAAGCTACAAAAGGTCTGGAAGGAGCAGGAAGCAAGGTGCAGGCAAGAAGCGAAGGAGGTTGTGGTGAAGCTGCACGACTTCGCCGCCGAGGGAACTCTCGGGGCCACAAGTACTGTTGAGCCTGGCGTCGCAGGCTCGCAGAGTGCTACACTCGCGAGATCTGAGACTGGCCTGGAGCACCCTGGAACGGGCAGGACGGCTGCTGTGGTGTCGAGCGAGCTTGACCTTGAGCATTTGGAAGAGGCCTACACACACATTGCGGGCACTTTCGACCCTGTGTACGGTGGTTTCGGCGTTGCGCCCAAGTTCCCCACCCCGCCGAAGCTGTCCTTCTTGCTGCGCCTGCCGAGATACCTTGCCCCTGTGCAGGATGTGGTTGGCGAGACCGAGTGCGCGCACGCAGCTGAGATGGCTCTCTTCACGCTGCGTAAGATCCGCGACAGCGGTCTGCGCGACCACGTCGGAGGCCACGGCTTTGCGCGGTACTCCGTCACAGCCGACTGGAGTGTGCCGCGCTTCGAGAAGCTGGTCGTACACAATGCCCTTCTTCTTGGCCTGTACTTGGATGCCTGGCTGATTGCCACGGGTGGCGAGAAGAACGGAGAGTTCTACGATGTCGTGGTCGAGCTGGTGGATTATCTGACCAGCGCCCCAATCAGCTTACCCGACGGTGGTTTCGTCTCAAGTGAGGCAGCAGACTCATACCGTCGCGGAGACAGACACCTGCGGGAGGGAGCATACAGCCTGTGGACAAGAAGGGAGTTCGACTCGGTCATCGGCGACGACCACGAGGCCGCGCTGGCCGCTTCGTACTGGAACGTCCTCGAGGACGGTAACATCGAGCCCGACCAAGACCCGAACGACGAGTTCGTAAACGAGAACATCTTGCGCGTTGTCAAGGACAAGGCCGAGATCGGACGACAGGCTGGTATCACCATTGACGACGTCGAGAGAGTGTTGGCTTCAGCCAAGCAAAAGCTCAAGGCCCACAGAGAAAAGGAGCGCACGAGACCTGAAGCCGACACTAAGATTGTCGCAGGACGTAATGGACTTGTAATTGGTGCTCTGGCGAGAACAGGATCGGCCTTGGCACCTTTTGACGCCGACAGAAGCAATGCGTGCTTCGAGGCAGCTAGCAAGGCCGCGGCATTCATCAGAGCCAACCTCTGGGATGAGAACGAGAAGATTCTTTACAGAATATACAGTGAGGGCCGGGGGGACACGAAGGGCCTGGCGGATGACTACGCACACCTCATTGAGGGTCTGATCGACCTGTATGAGGCTACTGGAGAGGAGAAATGGGCTGAGTTTGCGGATGAGCTTCAGAGTGAGTTGCATTCTACATGATTTTATTGGCGCCACTGACACATTCACAGAGGTCCAAATCGACATTTTCTACGATAGCACTTCAGTGCCAGCTACGACCCCAACATCCCCCACCGCTCGATCCTCATGCGGCGCCTTCTACACAACCCCCGAAAACGCCCCGCACACGATCCTCCGCCTGAAGGACGGCATGGACACGGCGCTCCCCTCGACCAACGCCGTCTCTGTCTCCAACCTCTTCCGCCTTGGCATAATGCTCAGCGACGAAGCCTACACCGCCCTCGCCCGCGAGTCCATCAACGCCTTCGAGGCCGAGATCCTCCAGTACCCCTGGCTCTTCCCCGGCCTGCTCTCTGGCGTCGTCACGGCCCGCCTCGGCGGCGCGACGTGGGTCGTCATCCGCAAGGATGGCGTCAATGACGACGAGATCGCGACGAAGCTGTTGCGGAAGATTCACTCCGAGGCCAGAGGCGGGTTGAGGAACATCATTGTGTTGAAGAGCGAGAACGACGCGTTGGCGAAGAGGAGCCCTGCACTTAAGGAGCTTGTGACCACGCAGAAGCCTGGGGCGTACAGGCTTGAGGACGGTATTTACAGGCCTGTCAATAGGGCTGATGTAGCGTGATAAGCCGGTTTGAATTTCGGAAAAGTTGCTTCGATTCTGTGAGGTTGTCGAGGGCGAGGAGTTTGGGGTGTTTATTACCCGTAGATATGAGAACTGGTTGATTGGATGTATGTAGCTCCGGTTTTGATGCCGTAAATGACTGCAAATTACTTGTCTCCTATCTTCATTGCTTTCCTTGTGATCTTGGACCTCTTAGATCAAATAATTCTGACTCGTGTCTGCGGCAGCGCCTCGATAAACTCTATGTCTTCCTCATGGCCGCTGGCTCTTATGGACCCTAGTCTCCGATATCTGTCGTTTTCTGTCAATTCAAGTATAAGACCCCTCATATCTGCTCCATCAGCGTCATTATAGAGTCCGGTATCATAATATGTCCAGAGTAGGAAAGCCTCTCCAGTCACGTCATTCAAGGTGTCAAACCAAACGTGACCTTTGAGTCCTGGTAAAGGAGATACCATAGCCGAATTGGGACCCGTCTTGGCACCGGGTTGCAGTTTTGCCCACATGCATGGTCCTTCTATAGTCAAAATGCCACTCTTGACTTCGCCAGTCTCCTCCTTACTGGGATATTCCATTTCTGCCGAAATCATTGAGGCGAGTTCGACACATTCACCGACCTTCGTTAACATCGTACCCGGTCTTACTTTCCCGTCAAGACATGCCCAAGACCACGATGGTGCTCTGTACTGGCTGGCTCTCTTGGCCGAGCCTCCTACGAACCAAGTCAGTTGACGTATCGATTCGTCCTCCCAAAGACCAGCTAGATAGCGATGTAGTCCCGGCTGCCACTCGTTAAGCCTCTTCTGCATGTCGTTTGCCAGCCCAGACAATGCAACAAGTTTGTCGCTAGCCCTGGTGAGTTGTAGGTTTGCGTAGTGTTCGACTACTACATCCCATTCGAAAAATAACTGGTGCCGATGGGACGGTCTATTGTTATCGCGTTCTGCGGCCAGCAGTTGCTTCCACGGCTTCTCTGTTGGCGTTTCCTTAGGATCACCTTCACAGGAGTCCATTCCCTCCGGGTGCATCTCACAACAGGTTCTTGCGCGGCACTCCCAGAACACCTGCTTCGACCCAAAATATAGGGTACGGGGTGCCAGAAGCCTCTCCTGCACAACCCATGACCGTTGACACAGGGGTTCGTGCTGGAATGTGTATCTCCACGACCAAAGTTTCTCTCGCTCACACATAAAGTCCATCATTTCGCCGTCTGGCTCCATCTTGAAGCTGAAGACAGTCGGCCCTGCTTTTGCCGGGTCTCGCTCAAAGAAACATCCACCCTCGTCGTCTTTCGCACCAAGAGCTCCGATACCAATATACGCATTTCGATACACGTCTTGCATAGTGGAGGCCTCGTGACGCCAATCCTCAGCTGAGTCCTGAAAAATGCAGAGACGGTCTATCCACAGGTAGTGAATGCCAAGTCGTTGGGCTATGATCATAGCATCTCTGAATGTCTTTGGCAACCCATCAAATGGCTGCCATTCTCTCAAACCACTCATAGTTGATCGAAGTAATCGTAGAAGGCTGTGTGCAGGCTTTGAACCCCAGCAGTAGCTAAGTGCTGCGTACTGTATAGCTGCAGGGCATTCGGAGCCTTGTACCAACCGGAATGAGCTCGACTCATTCATTTGCAATAGACGAGTAGGTCGATAAGATGTCGCTAAGTCTGGCTGCCGACATGCTTGGTGAGACTCGGTGCATGTTTCCATCCAATCACCGATGATAGACCATGTACTAGCGCTGTTGGTTGATGCTTCACACTCAAAATTTATGTTCCGATCTTCGTTGATATCTTCGTATAGATTGTCAGTTTTCTGATTATTCAAGGTATACTAGAATCCGTCTTTGTGATTTGATGTCTTACCTACAGCTTTAATCAAGAAATCCATACATCGATACGTCTTGGCTAAAATTTGTATCGAGAAGAAATGGTATTCCCAATCTATATCCATACTGAAGACTGAGAAATAGCACCTGGAATCTTCTTCATCTTCTTGAAGCGAGCTCGGTATGTCGATATGACTCCACCTATAGAAATGGTTGCATATGGCACACCCATCATGCATCGAGGCCATGAAAGAGGTCGCAGTCTTATGATGAATGAATAAGCATTCAGAGGGTTCAAGGTCGGCAAAATCATCACTGTCTAATGAATTATTCGTCATATATTCATGGGCATCGATCATATTGACTCATATCTTTGCGTACCTTCCGAGAGAGATGACCAATACTTTGCGAAACCATCTCTTGGCTCATCGTAGTCGCCCCCCCATTGTGCTTCCAATTCATTGAGCATTCCCACACGCTTGGTGCGGCCGGGATCCCATATCCCTTCGACACCCTCCTTGCACACGTCGCAAAGCATGTTGGTCAGGTCGATGGGGGAGGGGTTCCAAGGAGGAGCGGTGTTCACGCTGACAATTGGCGGCAGTGAGTTCTGAGGCTTGACTCAGACATGATGTTGCCAGTGTGCGGGGTCTGGTTCTTAAAGTAAGCTTACTGCTGGCAGCCTGATTTCGTCTGCCAATCCAACCCCCTAAATGCTACACCTCGCTTACTTCTTAAGTCCCACATCATCGGCGATTGAACAATTATCGGATCCCAGAGCGGGTCAGCTGTTCAAAAAGTCGTCTGAGTCCTCACTGTACTCTGTATTGAACAGGGGATTAAGTTCCATTTCACTTCGACAGGGCACCGTCTTGACGATAATTCTTAAGGAATTTTGTACGACAGGGAAAAGCGCGCAAGCCCTATGTTTCTTAACATGAACGGAAAGATCAACCGTCAAAACGAATGCACGTCGAAGTGGTCACTATGCAGTCTATGCAAAATGCTCAATCACGCTTCATTTGCGGGGCCAGATGCATATCAACCCTAGAAGACCCCAGGAAGAGGCCCTCTTGGCCGCCTCATTGTGTGCCAACGAAAGCCTGTTGCAACGAATATGCACCTGTTGCCCAATTCGCTTTTTTTCAGTGAGCCCAGAAATCAATTGCATAACGCTACGTGAAAATTGCCCCGCCGTCTCCCTGGCGCAGTGGCTGATGGCCTCCAGATGCTTGCGTCACCGGCGATCTCGACTTAACGCACAGCCTGTTTAACAGTCGGATTTGAACAGACGAAGGCTTGGAGACGCCGCATGTAAAAGTAAACACTCACATAACAAGGCGCGATAATAATAGACGACGGTATGCATTACCTGTCATGCAGGTAGTTGGCCGCAGCACTTCAACTCGTCCGTCTTGTTCAGATGGCTAGGCAACGCAGCTGAGCACATCCATAAAATTGATTTCATACGTGTCATAACTGACTTTCAAGCGTGAGAATGGTTGAAATTTCCAATCAATTATGTCACATTATCTTTCTTTCCGTCTATCAGCCAGTGTCAATCAACACTTACCTTCACTAACGTGTAGTGGGTCTGGATATCCGGGGCGCAAGCCAAAAATAATCGCAACCAAAAACAATACACAGCGATGCAAAGCCGTTTGGTTCCAATAGAAATGGAGAATGTGAAAGAGAAATGTGATAGTCCTCAGGCAGCTTCAAAGTAAGTTTTCTGCTGTCTAGAGTTGTAACGAAGATAGGATGTTGAGCTTTGGGTATTATAACTCTCAAGCTGTTGCTGCAAAATATTTCCTTGGATACATCATGAGAATACTCAATATTCAGGCTGACTAGGTATTATCATTACGAAGAGGATAGTTACGCTGTTTCTTCTATTTTTCTAGCCATCTCTTCAAAAGTCATCTTTCTAGTCGGCAACAAAACATGTCCTATCGACGTAAGATTAGACAGTTTTTTTCGCTCTCGTACGCGAAGCCCCAAGTACCTTTATATCACCAGGTTCCCCCGGTTTATAGCTGAAGTTTTGTTCTCAAAATTACCTCCTATCTGGCCGGCGTCAGTGTGCGTAGACGGCGACAGACAGCGACGACGATGACAACGACGACAGCAATAAAGAGAATAATAAATGACCCAGTAACAGATTTTGACGTCGCATATGTCACTCGATAACTCCGTGTATTGTAAATCCAAATCTTCTCATGTTCTACATTACACATTGATCTTAAATAAGAGGTTCGATGCTAGGTGAAAACAATACAAAACTTCCTCCATTAGTGATTCCAGACGCATCTCAGGCTCCTCCTAAGTATACGTATGCCTTCCCAGTGAACGCCAAGTTGGTTTTGTTCGTCATCGATGGCGCTGCAATCTAGGCGTCGTTCAACAATTTCTCAAGCCAGAGTGACTATCGGCACGGCACGACGAGAGTGTTTCCGGGCTTGATTTGATCCGGGTTAGGGATACTGTTGATGGTCGCAAGCTGGGTGGCAGTGGTGCCAAAGTCTGTAGCAATGTCGTTCAGGTTGTCTCCGCTGGCGATGGTGTATGTGCCGAATCCAGGGTGAGCGACGTCTGGTTTGCATCCGCGTCTGGCCTCGGTCAAGCTCGCGAGAGCGCTCATAGCGACGAAGAGAATGGATGAGGTCTTCATTGTAGTGAATAATGTTGATCAACAATTGGAGGAAACTTTTTGGTAGAGATCACGTCGATTGAGAAGCTTATGATTTGGCTATCTACCATAGAATGAATAGAGGCATGGGTTGCAACCGTGTTTTATGTCGTCCGCCAGTCCGATGTCATCCGTCATCATCATGGCTGAGTGCGTCGCTTTGACTGCAAACCTCGAACACATGACGCCACCGCCGATGCAGGTGCCTAATAGGTGTGGCAGTGTCCAAAAACTCTATTCGATAAAATCTCATTCGTTGTATGCGTTACGGCTGCAATCAATGCAAACTGTACATCGGCCCAAGGGTGCCGGTGGCCTTGTGGTCCCGCAGAGTGCATACTTCTGACGTCCTCGCATCACATTCCTTGACTGACTGCGGTTTTATAACTCAGAATCTCATTGGCATGGCAGAGTTTCTTACAGAATTGTATTCAGACCTGTTGGTTGAGTCTATGCCTTACAAAAGTACGATTAGTACACATAGTCAACGACCGATGGGAAGTTTTGCCACGTTCTGTTCATGTTAGTGCTATAGAAGTCGTCAACCTTGACACAGATCTCTTGAACTTATGATCATGTGATAATTCTGGGAGAAACTACTAGGCGTCTTGCATGCACAAGCAGAACTGCGCTCGGCACCCCCTGCATATCATGCCCATCGCCACAATGCTGCCGCGCGTCAGAAGCCTGTCCCGCGCATCGCAATCAATATTTATGGCAAGACCTTGCCGATTACTCCGGTTGCTCTTCACGATCGCCTACGCTGAAGGTTTCGAGGGTGAAAGTCGGGGTTCGGGCCCCCACCACAGGATGAACAAGGTTGAGTCACGAACGAATGACCCAGCCGCCCATGAGACTCGCTCGACAATTTCTATCCCCCGATTACAACGCTATAGGAATCTTAGTGGGGTTTCTATTCGCAGATTGCCCCCAGCCTGCTTCATGCAACTGGAACCAACATACCACTCTGTGGCTGTCCTAATCGGGCTCTACAAGACTGTATGCTATGTTACTCTTGCTGAGTTTTCGCTCAAATGGAACTAGTGAACTCAAGCACTGCCTTCAGATCCCTGCATCAAAACGGCTCAGTAATGTTGAAGGAGTGGTGAGGTTGCGCAATGTGTTGACAGCTGATGCCTAGTTTCCATGAAAAGATACAAAGCAAGACCCTCGTCCAGTAGAGTGATTTAAGAAACCTTTCGCGCCATATCGTGATCTGTTGCTCACTAGATCGATCAAAACTTTCCAGAGGCATAGATCCAAGTTTCACTACCCACTCCTAGGAGTGCATTGCTCTTTACAACTCGTTTTCCGTAGGAAGTCGTCACCAAAGCAATACTTCCACTTGATCTACTGTGTATCTCAATATGTAACGCTTTCAACGGCGACAGGAGCCTCGGCTTTTCCTGAATGACACATTAACACCTTGGAGCTTGACTTCCCGAAGCAATCTACTGACTGAATCGTCCCCCGACCGGGTGCTGCTTCGAAGCTTCGCTGTCGAAATTGGAGATATGGCTCCGAATCTCTGGTCACAGACAGAACCGCACCGCAACAATAGAATTGATCCCTGTTAAAGCCATGATAACCCCAGTATTAAGCAGGGCTCGTTGGGTGATCAATCACTGCGGTGATAACTTTGCGAAGCCGTGGCACCCTTATTGGTTTATGAGCTTGGCCATCTTGTCTTTCTTACCTGTTTTAGGTTATACGAAACAACAATCATAACAATAGTTACACGTTCCGGGTGAGTAAAAGCTATGTGTAATCGTCAGCCTGGTTTAGCCAGACTCATCAAGAAAGACAGCTGTATCCTCGTTCTGCAGGCATTTTCAGTGGTGTTCATCGGCTACCTTAAGCCTCAGAAAAGTGCACCAGACTTGCACAGCTCACACATATATAGTTTAACTATCATCTCTTTGAGATAAACCAGAAATAATTTTCAATTATTTTGCTTAAATCTCCTCAGCAATAGGTGTGACACCCTTCTTCAGAATGATGTTGCCATACTTCCTCGTCTCGCCCGTCGACACAATCGCAAAAGCCTTCTTGGACCTCTCGTAGAACGCAAACCTCTCCAGCTTCTCAATCTCGCCGTCGTACTTGAGCGATTTCCTGAAGTCACTCTCGACGCTCGCGTCAAAGGTGTCGCCCTTGACGACCTCCATCATGATGACGGGGACGACGCCGTAGTTGTCGAGCTCGAGGAGGGGGGAGATTCCAGCGAGGAGTCTGGAGACGGTGATGCCTTTTGTTTTCGTCAGTAAATGGACAGTCTGATATATGTGAGATGTAGATCAAAACTCACCGTCAGCCCTCAAGACGGGAATGTGAGGCGGGCAGATGGAGTGGGCCGGGAAGTGGGCGTCGGCCAGCACGATCTCGTCGCCGTGGCCCATTTCGGCGAGGACCTTGAGGAGGTCGGGGGAGATGACGGGGGAGATTCCTTTCAAGACCATGTTGACGATTTTGTGAGATTGACGTTGTTGGAGGTGAAGAAGATGAGTGAGGTGAGAGAAGGATGAGGTGTCGTTTTTGACCTTGAAGGCTCCTTGAGGTGCGGTGAAGCTGCTGCTGCCCCCACGCCGGTTTCGAAAATGTGGGGCCGCTCCCTGAGATCCAGATCTTCCAGGGGACTGCGTGAGATTGACGACTCTCGGGCCAACGACAAACTTGTCGATGCTTGAGCAAACATATCAAGCAAACATTGTGGATGCAGGATGTGTGCATTGAACATTAATGAATACATGGCATTTCGGGTTTACTTTTGCTCGTCCCACGGAATCCACCCCTTCTTCCCCAGCGCCTTCAGCTTCCCCTCATAAACCACACCCAGCGCCCTCATCTCATCCTCATTCGCACCCGTCCAATCGCCCATCATCTCCAACACATCGCCCGCAAGAATTTTAACCTTCGGGTCCTCCGCGGCAAGCAACAGCTCCCCGACGACCTCCATCCGCAAGTACTCCGCCAACGTCGGCTCCCACGAGGCCCACGCGGCGTGCATCCGCGCCAGCTCCACCGCGAACAGCGCAAAGCCCGTTTTGCTCCGCGCCCTCACCATGTCGCTCTTGAGATACGCAAAGTCTTCGTGGTACGGCCCCCGCCGGCTGCCGAGCTCCTCGATGAGATCTGAAAGTGCGATGACATAGGCCACGGAGTCGTCGAACGTGGCAGCATGCCGGGCTGAGGAGAAGGGTAGCGGCAGGATCTCGACCTTGAGCCGGAATACGTTGGGCAACGTGGGAGCGCGCCCCGGGCTTAGCCGCATGTCGTTGATGCTTGCGATGATGTCGTTCACCACGGGGACGCAGTTTTCGCGCCAGCTCTCCCAGTGCTGTGGGCTCAACATCCGCTCCGAACACAGCCGACTGGCTAGCGCATCCACCAATTCGACGCGCTCTTTCTGGAGGAACTTGTTCGCGGCCGCAAGCACAAAGTCCTGCACCGCTTTGAAGTCCACCCCCTTGCCGTTCTCCAGCTTGGACTTCATCCACACGGCGGGACGCTGTAAGACCGCCGCGGCAACATCGAGCCCGAGAGAAGAGGCATGGAACCCGGGATTATTAAAGTGCTTGAACCAGTGCTTGCCTGCGTTGCTGTTGAGCAGGTCGCGGTCTTTCTTGACTGCCTCTGTGACCCGTGTGATGCCTGGCGAGGGATCGATGTTGACCAAAGCCATCTCCCGCAGCATCGTGAGCAGCGAGACGGGCATGTATGATGTGCAGTTCTTGAGCATGGACGAAAGCACCTTCGGATTGACAGGGCAGCGCGGAAGCGTCTCCCCATCGTCGAGTGAAAAGCCGTTCTTGGTAAGAAAGAGGTCCATCCACCTCGCGTTCGTGGCAGCAGATCCCTCCAGCGCAGCCACGACCAATTCCGCAATCCTCGCCCTGTCCTCGTCGCTCAACTTCGTGTTCTTCGTCTGAGCAAGAAGTATCTCCGTCAGGGGCGTCTCCTCTCCGGCCTCAGGAAGACCAGCCGCCCACTCCTCCTCCGAGTACGGCCTGCGCTCGCTCAGCTGCGCCGCTGCAGGGACGATGTACTTCTCCAGCGCGTCGAGCACACGCTGCCGTAATTCAGGAGGGCAGGAAGGGACCTCCATCGTGCTGATCAAGCTGTCCACGATCGTGATTCTGGCATCAATGTGTCTCGCCTCGGAAAGCAGCGACGTGAGGATGTCGCAGGACGAGACCGCGTCGATGAAGCGGTTGTTATTCAGCACTTGCGCCATCATCTTGATGGTCGTGACCTTGATCGCCGGTTTGTGCTGCGCCTGCGCCTTACTGCCCTCTTTGACGAACGGTCGCGCGTTCTGCTCGCGCATCTTGTCCCGCATCGCATTCGCCATGGTGAAGAGGAACTCTTTGGCGGCCTTGGCCGGCAGCGAGCGGAGGAAGCTCACGTTGATGAGTTGGCGATGCCAGGAGCTGTTCTCGCCGCCGTCCATGATGAGGTTTCGGATGAAGGGGCACGCAAGCGCGGGCTGGTCGCTGTTTGCCACGCGGAGGACGATGGTGACGATATTCCACATCTGGGCGTTGAGTCTCTTCGCGCCAAGGCGCTCTCGCATGTTGTCCATGAGCCACTTGGCCAGCTCAGCCAGGAGTTTCGGGGTGGCGTCGCGGATGCCGTTCAGGATGTAGACGGCCTGGACCTCGACGCTGTTGGACGAGTTGAGGAGGGTCGTTGAGGTTGTGCTGTAGAGGAGCGCCTCCACCTCGAGCAGCACGTCCATCGTTGGTTTCCATAGGATATCTGTAATCTCTCGCGCGTGGTCTTCCGAGCCGCCGGCCTTGGCGATGCTCTCGAAGGATTCGACGTTGTCTTTGTGTAAACGGGAATCGGCCACGGCCTTTGGCAGGCGGAGTACGCTGAGCCATCTGGAGCGGTCGAAGCCCGGTTCCTGCACAACCATGATCGCTGTCTGGGTGAGATCAACCAGGATCCTGTTTGCGATGTCGACGTCCTTCTTGATAGACGCGAGTGTCGCCCTCTCAGCCGCCGGGGTTTCCTTCTCCGGGATGCCACCCAGAAGCGCGACTACCTCCACCGTCTCCCACACGTCGCTGCTGTAAAGATGATATACCGTAAGTGAATCCTTGTTGAACCGTCGTGCCCAGAGCACCGTGTCCGCGAGCATCTCCAGGTCCCCGGCCGCGACGCAGAGGTTCATCGCCGACTTGGTCCAGAAGGCGCGGTGTATAGGCTCGCGCGACTGCTGCGCCGCCTTCTTCCTGTCCTCGACAATTCGTCGCTCGCGATCGAGCCAGGTCTTGTCCTCACCCCCAGCCTTGGACTTGCGAATCAGCAGGGACCGGAGGATCTCGAAGTCGCCGCAGCGGAGATTGTCCGGATCTCTCCCCTGCCTCAAGACCGACGCGTTGCCGCGGTATGCACCAGTTGCGAAGAAGTCGCCGCCTGGGTATGCCTTTGCCAGCCTTTCGAACAGTGCCCTGGCATTCTCGACATCGATCGAGTAGAATACGTTCACAGGCCAGAGGTCACCCTCAACCGGCAGGTTCTTCAGCCGAGCGATTCCAGACTCCGAGTCATCGTCAATGTCGATGCCGTATCCGTGGAGGTGTCGCATAGCCAGCCGGAGAAGCTCGAAGCGCGCCTCAGGGGTCATTCTCCTCGGCGCGTTGATGATGCGCTCCACAGTCCACAGAGTAGCCTGCTTCTCCCAGGCCTTCTTCCCAGCCGGATACAGCTCCAGCAAGTGCACTACATGTGCTTTCATCACCTCCTTCCGCTCCTCCTTCGCGGTCTTCCATTCGCGAATGGCGTACTGCAGCAAACTGCTCTCTACCACGTTCGGGTACCGGCCGAGCTCATCTGGATACTTGCGCGCCACGCTGACCACATAATCCAAGAACTTGTCCCTCGTCGCCTCGTCCGCCCTCTTTTTCACCAGACGCCTGAGCAAAGGCAATGCGAATTCCTGGTAAAAGTCACTCGGGATCTGAGCCTCCCCCTCCCGGTCGACAATCTTCTCAAACACCTGCTCGTGAAGCTTCATATTCCCCTTGAACACTGTCCGGTCCGCCGAGAGCGTCCTCTGCCCCTCATCCACCTCAAACACGCGCGCAAGGAAGTTCTCCTCATACCTCTCCCTATGGCCCCTCGAGAGCGCCTTCTGCTGAAACGCCGTCCACTCCGCCCCGTCTGCCTCCCACTCCTCCACAACCTCCAGCTCGCACGCCGGGATCAGGTCCTGGTAGTACACCCTCAGCGGCCGCTTATCCTCCCTCTCCGCGTCGTAGAGCAGCCTCACGAGCTGTCCCATGCCCGCGCGCCGCTCCGCGCGGAAGTTTTCCGCGGACGCGGTGCGGCCCAGCCAGCGGCAGAGGACCTGCACGTCCTTGACGCTGAACTCGGCCATCAGCGCCGCGAGGCCGTCTGCGCCGCCGACGGCGGTCCATAGCGGGAGGAAGCTGTCGGAGCGGCGGAGGGCTTTGCCGAGGGTTGCGATGGCGGCGGTGCGTGTGCCTGCGTGCTCCGTCTGGCGCAGGTCGGCGACGACGTCTACGGCGCTTGGGCGCTTCATTTTGGGATGTGTGGCGGGAGTGTGTTTTGTAGGGCGGTGTATGACTTTTCTTGTTGTCATGATAGGAGGTGTATTATATCATTCAATTGGAGGCGATTTTGGTGCTTGGCCTTTTGCTTTCGTGATTGGAAGAGTGCTGTTCCAAAATAAATACTCACGCGACTCGCCTGCAGACACGACAACTGGGGATTGTATGACTCTATTCGCCGGCTAGGCTGCCATTGACGATGTTGATCATGTACGCGAGAGGCGCAAGAGTCTAGTCTAGGCTACATTCGGATCTGACTCAGAGTGGGATTCTGGCCCTCAACACGATCAACAACTGGGCGGTGTGAGACCGTATCAACATCCTCAATTGAGGCCAATCCTGCGAAATCGAATTGGCCTCGAGTTTCCCTTCATCATGGCACATTTTGGCCTCCATCGTGAGCGCATGCGCCACGGATGTGAATACGACGTCACCGTCATCGGGCGCAACCTCTCGCCTCGGGATTAAGATATTACCCACGACACCAATTAATGGACCACGAACAAGGAGGCCGCCAATCTATTCCCTGATCCCCTAACCCCCCTTTCTTCGTCCGATCTTTTCGTCTCTTGTATATTCAATGTCTGTCACTCAGTCATCCGGCAATTGGAGGTCGTCCGCCCACCTGCCCGAGCCACAGCCTCAACCTGAGCCGCAGTATGTTTCGGAATGAGGAGCGGATCAATATACAGCAGACAGACGACACGCGCCATCAAGTGGCGGTGCGTGGGACGTTCACTCAGGAGAAGGGAGGCACGCAGGTTTAAAAAAGGCTCGAGACGCTTCTCAAGGACATGTTGAAGAATTCCCCCAAGCAAGTGTGCAGTAGCAGCACTCCTGGCTTTGCTACTTTCTGTGTTTGATCGCCGAAACCAAACATCTGCCAACATCAATCACGTGTTCAATCGACTGACCATGAGACCAATTCAACGACCGAAGTATCCTGTTACCAACGAGCACAGCAGTTCACGACAAACATAACGGCCGACGACGAGGATGCAGACCTGACAGCGGCGCGGGCCATCCTATTCAGTACCGAGGACGACTGCGAAAGGGAACAAACATGGAAGCATCACCATAGACCAACCCCAATCACGACCGAATTGAACCCAACAATCGTTTGCGAAACGACAAAAAAGATGGATCCCATTGACCAGCTACCTCCCTAACCCGAAAATCAAGTCGATGAGACGATAGGTACAGAAGAACCAAATGTCCATAAAAAGGGTGCCGCAGCCGCAGCAGATCACAGCCATCAAGTGATGGCCGGAGACACCGGCGGCGACCAGGGCCAAGAATCGAAGAAGAAAATGCAATGTTCCATGGTGGGATCGTTCCCTTCCCAAAAAGTTTTCTTGTTCCACGCCAGATCCGTAAATGCATCATCATCAATGTCCAGTTTCCTCGAATCATGTTCTCAGCCGGCGCGGACAGACCAAAACGCGAGCTTATCCATCACGCAAGTGCCGTACGGAAGATTGTGTGAAGAGAAATGTACTCATGCCATTCGTTGGCGACCAAAGCGCATGATTCAAAGGGTCCCATCAGAGGGGACGAGGAGATCGAAAAAAAGTCAAAGCGATCCCCTGTTAAAGTACAGCTGTAGAAGTGAAGAAATGCCTCGCTCGCTCGATCGAGTCCATCTGCACCCGTACCCGGTGGTCGTGTCGCAAACAAAATCCCAGATCTGCTTCAAGCGGGCAGGGCGAAGGGTGCAAGTGCAGTTTGGACGATTGACACGCCGCTTAGTTGGCGTTGACAGTGGCCTCGCCGAGGGCAGGGAGGACGTTGGTGTCAAAGCTGCCGATGACGTTACCTGAGATGGATTAGCAAAGAGGTCTGGCAAGGGGTGAGTGGGTGAACATACCCTGCTTCTTGTAGTTGCAGACTGTGAACCAGCTGCCAATGGAGCTGAGGGTACCGGCGGCGCAGTACTCGACGGCGCAACCAACGGTGGTGGTGTCCTTCCAGACCATCTGGGTGAAGTGACCCCACTTGAGGAAGTCGGTCATGTCGGGGCTGGCCTGGCCGTAGCCGGTGTACAGGTTCAGCTCGCCGTTGTACCACTGCTCGGTGATGGCCTTCTGGGCAGCCTTGGCAGCGCCGAGAGACTCGGAGCCGGTAGCACCCCACATGGCAAGGTTCTGGCCGTAGCCGCCACCGCCGGTGGTCATGTCATGCTCGAAGACGCAGGTCTTGGCAGTGATGGCAGCGTAGCCAGCAATCTCGGCGTCCCAGGACAGAGCAGGGGCAGAGTGGTTACCACGGTGGACGTTGTGGGAGTCGATGCAGGCCGTCTGAAGATCGTCGGTGGCAGCGGGGGTGGAAACGGCAGCAGGAGCGGAAGTGGCGGGCTGCGGGGTAGGAGTAGGCGTGGGGGTGGGAGTCGGGGTGGGAGTGGTCTCGGGCTCGACGACAACCGGGGCGCTGGTGGGAGCAGCGACGGTAGGCTGGGCAGGCTCGACGGTGACGGTCGAGAAGATGGGAGCCGGAGCGGGAGAGGGCTCAACCACAGCGGGAGCGGAAGAGGAAGAGCTGGCAGCAGGAGCCTCGTAGTAGATGGCGGGGTTGGAAGGAGTAGGAGTGGGAGTAGCGACCGGGATGTCACCCTCAGTGACGGTGACGGTCACGTACTCAACATCCCACTTGGTCTCCATGGCGCGAGGGTCAAGGACACGGGGGTCGATGGCACGGCCCATGACGAGGGCGGCGCCAGAGGCAGCAAGAACGATGGAAGATCTCATTTTGATGGTTGGATGAGTTTCTGAATGACTGTTAGCTTCGCCCGCGAAGGTTTGCAATGAATGTGGATATATGTATAAAGGAATGGCAAGTAGGCGCGGTGAATGAGTGTGAAAGTGGTGACGAGGAACCAAGACCAGTCATCCCCCAGCCAAGGCCAGAGAAAACCATCAGCTTCATATATCCCCATGCAGGGCAGTGAAGAAGCACCCAAACGTTTTGGATGTAAGACCTTGGCATGCCAGCCTCAAGCCTACACGATCCAGACCTCTGCCCAGGTCGCCGCCATCTTGTTTGAGATCCTGGGAAACATGGCAGGAGCCACGTGATCAAGCAGCTAGACAGGTGACAAGGGAACAAAGGTCTTTGTCGGAGGATCTGGCTGTGTCGCGGTGGCATGCAGATGTCTTGGAGCCGGTATTTCCCAACAATAGCATTGATGTAGAAGGAATGAGGGGCAGTAGTGGGATCGAAAGAGGTTAGGTTGACGACTCACCTTGGTGTTGGTGTCTTGGGTGTCTTGGAGATTCGCGGAATCTAGCAACCAGGGATCCTGTCCGGACGATTTATGGAAGAGGTGTTGCGGCGGGGAGATATTTGAATTGCTGGGCGAGGCAAATATGATCCCGTGAGATGGTTCTCAGAGCCAGCTGTGTGTGATGAAGCAGCACTGCTGATACGGTTCCGTCAAGGACCTTGTGGTAAGATGGTGAAAGAGTGTGGTTGAACAACAGGGAAACCCTCGTTGTTTGGTAGTTGGAAGTAGGTCGGACGAACGAAGCCGTATGTCTTTTTTTCTTGGTGGTAAGCCGAAAAAATAGGACTCTCGATGAGAACTGGTGAAGGAGTGACGATGCTGTAAAAAGAACGTGTGTGAGTCGGAATGCCGCGAACGCGAAAAGGAATGTCGGTAGCCTGCCTGCCCTTCTGTCCTGGAAGGTTGAGGTGCAGAAGAGAAAAAAGAGGGGGAATGCAGGCCGCGACCCGGGGCGAACTTACTTGGTTTTAAGGAATGGACGGTGTCAAAAGACGACACGATGAGGCGACCTGGGCCGAAGGAGTGGAAGGGAAGGGGTTGAACGAAGCGGTCTCCTTGGGAGTGGTGAAGCAAGAGGAGAGACAAGACGTTTGTGTCTGGCGACGCCGGGCTACTAAAAGGGATGCGACAACAGCGAAGAACCCGTCCGACTGGGATTCGAGGACTGGGCGGCGAGTCTGAGCGCGGGTCCAGTGGGCGGTCTAGGTACCTAGTCGGGGGCCGGGGGTGTGTTAGTGGGGAGCAGTGCAGCGCAGCCGGGCAGCGGTCCTAGGTGGACTTGGGGTGAGATGCCAGGGGAGGTATTTTTTAGTCTGTTGTTGCCCGTGGTCAGGGTGCGTGTGCAACGGGAAGGCGCTCGCTGGGCTGCAGCGGGAGTTGGTTGCGGTGCGCTGCAGTGCGTTGACTGAGCTGAACCGAATGATTGTTTTGCTGGTAGGTACTCTGTGGAGAGGGCCTGAGGTGGACGTCGACGATGGGCAACGTGATGGGATTCAGGGCGATGAAGTGGGGGTGTGATCAAAGAAAGAGGGGGTGGTCCACGAAAAACGAACGAACGACGGACGGGACGACGGGAGTGTTCAGTGAGGTGGACGCCGTTGAACCCTGCAGAAGAAGCAACACGATGGCGACCGGGGACGTGGACCAGGCAGGTAGCGAGTGGAGGCAAGTGTGATGAAGGGCGGCAATCTGGAGGCGAGACAAGCAAGAACACACCAAGTGAAATTGGGTTGTTTGGTTCGTCTGGGGTCACAATCTGATGGTCGATTGGAGTGAATTGCGCTCAGGAAACCGCAGGAAACAGCACGGCAGGAACACCTGAGGAAACAGGGACCGATGCTGCTGTTGGCAGGAAGGTGGAGGGGGTGAATAAGATTGATGTGGGGGTGGCTATATCCCGCCTGTTAAGTCGAGGGGGGAAGAAGTCACTCCAACAGTAGTGAATGCTCTTTCCTCAGTTTGCGGATTGATTCGTCTCAAATGACTGCAACGGCGGGTGCAGCTGGTTTACCTTAGGTACGGATACAGTCTAGGTGACCACTGACCTGGGGAAGGTGCACATACTGCGGCACCAAGACGGGAAGGAAGAGATGGGACGAGTTGACCAAGGGAAGGAAGCACCTCGGAGCTCCTGCTATGACGCCGCTCCTTCCCTCGTGGGAGAGATTCAAAAAAGCAGCAGCAATTTGGAAGCCACAAGCCAAAGAACCGCCTCCTGCGGTGAAGGTTGATAAAATAGCAACACCGATGCAGCCGCAGCCGCGACCGCAAAACCCAGTGCAAAAATAAGCAAAAAAAGTTACCTGCGCCTCACCCACCAGCTCAGTCAGCTCACTGTGCCGCAAAACAACCAAATTGGCTGACATCTGGAATCCTGCGATTTCTGGCTGGGCCAGCATGCGTCGTCGAGCTGGACCAGATCATCGAATCTTGGCTTCGATTCCCCGCTGCCTGCATCCACACATCCAGACCACAACATGCCCATCACTGGGCCAGCTTCCTGATCTAGGCCGCCGAGTTTTCCGCTCGAGATTGATGCTGCATATGCTGGGGATTGGATATGCACTCACAGATGAAGCCAATATCGGCCGCGGACGCACGTCTTGCCAGACCTTGCAGCGGTATCCTGATCGATCCCCTGTTGCCCCGGTGCTGGTGCCGATGCTGGTGCTGCCCTCGCTCTCGCCACTACTGCACGGCAATGACTGATGGATCATGGTCGCCATCAACAAACCCCTCAACACCAAGACTGCCCAGCGGTATTCAGGAGACGCGTACGTATCAAGGAGTCGGGCTAGGAGCTGGAGACGCCCACGACTCAGCTGGAATCCTGGCTCCTCCGGCGGAACTCTCAGAGCAGGCACAGGCGACGACAACGTCTGACCTACCGTCAACATCGATCGAACACCCGGTCCGTCCTCCTCCTGGAGTCCCTCAGATAAGAGCGCGGCAGTCTTGGCTGACACCGGCAAGCTAACAGCTGCCTGTCGCAGTCCCCAGCAGTTCACGATAGCGCCGAATCGAGGGGCAAAAGGGGGCGCTCCCGTCTGGAAGTATTCCATCCGACGAGTCGTCGTCGACTGCAGAAGAAAGCCCCCTGGCTTGCTGTTCTCCCCTCTCTCTGTCTCTGGCTGTCCTGTCCCGGCGTCTCGTCTCCTGCGCGTACACCCCCTCCTTCCCCCTCGCCCACGTCCCGATCCCTGAGTTCCCGGCATTTCGACCAATCCCCTTGCGGCGAGGTGCAGACGCCTTGGGGAAATGGGCCAATGACGGGTGGCTTCATCTGGTACCTTGCAGAAGGTGGACCCCATCCTTCCCTGATTGCTCCAAGGGTCGCGCTGGGCGTCTCCATCAAACAGCACTTGGCCCGGGGAGGCCCCACCCTTCTGAAACGGCCTTAATTTCGGTGGGGACCCGTTCATCCAGTCTTGCGTGGACGTGGCCTGTGCTTCCCCTCCTGTGCCCATTCATGATTTGTGCCTGCCGTGCGCCTGTCCACTGTTTAAAATTGTTTTCTCGACAGGCGATGGCGCTCTCGTCGGGTCGATCACTGCGACGCTGCACTTGCACTTGTGCAGTGCGTCAGCCAACCGTCCCCTGCCTGGCCTACCGTGCCTACCTTACCTGCCTGCACACAGGATGCGGTTTTTTTTTAACTTTACCGGCGCTGTCGCTTGGCCGTCCCTTCCGCTGTCTCGCTAAATGACCTCATTACGCTTCGGGACCTCCCTTTTGCTGCACGATCCACATCCAAATGTCCAGCTCGCTGCCCAGGAGCTGTCAGCGTCTCATCCCACACGACGCCTTCTGACGGTCTGATTGCCGATGACGACGAGCCTCGCCCAAGACCTGACATCCTGGTCGCTGGGGCTGCGATGAGCGAGATGAAGCTGCAAAATCTTCCGCTCCTCTGTTCCAACATCATGCTGTTTCCTGGGGTACAAGCACCACAGAAACATGCCCCGTGCCCAGTGCCCACCGCTGATGGAGATGCAGGCGGATACCGACGTGCAGCAATCATTTCCAAGGTGGAAAACAAGCAGATGAATCTGGGTCGGGGGTTGCGATTGTTTATGCTGTTCGGATGCCAGCCTGCCGGTTCATCGCTGTCATACCTGCAGTTGAGCTGGTTGACGATATGCTGAACAGCATGTGTTACCGCCCAGCTGCTGTCTCTTTTGCTTATCGCCATGGACGTCTGAGCGGCTGCTGTGCCTCTCGACCGTCATCAAGCGAGGCGCTTTTGGTGCGGTGATCGCCTAAGAAAAAATCTCCTATCAACCGAGAACAAACCGAGCGCTGCTCAGCTTCCGAGAGGCAGCGGGAGACAACCGCCATGCAGCATCTCAGCCCAGTGGCGCTCCGACGCCTCTCTTCAGCCCTCGCCAAGCCATAGCCGGGAGCAATTCCACGACGGATAACGCCTCGACCCCGCAATAACCCGGCACTTGAAGGCTTCAGAAGGGCGACGGATGCAATACTCCATGATGGGTTACGGCAGGAACAAAGTGTCAACAGACGCATTCAAGGCAAAGTGTATATCCCGACTGCTGGGCAACCTTGGCTTGTGGGACGTCGTCCATTGATCAACGTTGGTCAACCAACACGTCAATCTCCCGCCTTGATCTCTAGGTCCGACCTATGATCAGCGGAAACAGTCGATGGCAAATGTGACAGGCAACGAATGCCCCAGGGCAACTCCATCAAACAGTCTGGCCATCTTGGCAGGGAAGCTCCCTCAACGAGGATCCTCCGGCGTCCCTTTTGAAAACGCCAGTCAGACGTTGGGTCCGTCATGATTCTGGCCTACGCCTCCTGTGGGGCACGCCATCGTCTGTTCGCGGTTGTCACAAGTCGCCCGCTACAACTATCATCGCTGCCATCGAAGCATCTGGTCAGCACAGTTTTCTGTGTCAAGTATTCAACGTCTAGAACCGTCGATGTTGGCGTGGAGTTCTTAAGCGACGATCTTTCGGAGGTTTCTTCCCCTGCATTCGAGAAGTGCACAGATACATCCCGCCTCGCCAGTTACACTGCAACCTCAACAGTTGGCAATGGCACCCGATCCCTGGATCGGACGACTTACATCATCTCGTCTCTGCAGAGAGATCAGATGTCATCCCATCTGAGCACATGGCTTAATGGAGCTCACATATTGACTTCGCATTCAAGTTTGCTCTAATGAAACTCACCGTGGAGGCAACAGCGCAACTCCGACATCGCTATCCCAGTTCATTGACAAGGCATGCAGGGTTTTCCTTTGCACCACCATTTCGTCTCAACTGCGCGCTTGATGCACAGAATTAGCCGCTGTCTTACGCCACTGCAGTCCAATCATACTCAGTCATGGACGCCCTGGCCATCACGATAACGCGGTTGGTTTTGACTGGGGCAACCTTGGAGTTTTTCGGTGCGAATGAGATGAGGTTTCGTTTGCATCCAGGCCCCCAAACATCCTTAATCTTGCCAATAAGATTTCACTGAGGGGTTTTCTGCCCTGCGTCCCTCTTTTCCTCCCTCCACCATCGACTGCCGTCGACCCGCGGGCCACACGGCACATCAGCAAACCAGCCGTTCAACCCCGGGGAATGCGGCATCCCCTCTAGACTGGATACCTCGACAGAGACCCAGTTGTCTTGGGAGGTGAGCCGTCAATTCACCACCCATCAGCTCATCTCCGGCCCACGCCCGGGAAACGTGAGGTGCACCGCAAATTTGACCCGCCCATTCCAGAACATTACAAGAAGTTGGGTTGCGAATCCTCCGAGGCAAACCTGGCATGAACCTGGCGGACGTGCTCGAGGAACCCAAGATCTGTCGAACCAAGGCTCGCGCACTGGGGATTCTACTTGGCGAGCCGAAAACGAATACTTTACGCTGGGTAAGAGTTTTGGTCCTTAGTCAACCTCTGGTTGGCCGACAGGCATCGAAGAAGCCGCACAGTCTAGCACTCCCGAAACATGTCGTTTGACGATGGCTGCGGCCAGCTGACACGGCCCGGTCGCCCAGCGCCTGGAGTCACATAAGGTTGCGCTAAGCAGACCCCCATGCTGGGCATGATCAACCCCTTTTACCGTCCCCTCCTTATCTCTCAGTCAAAAATCAACCTTGACGTCAATCCATCGCGGTTTCACGATGGCATCACGAATGATCACATTCATCACATGAAACCATGCTCATGGCAGTTTTTGGTGTTTGCCCTTTGACAATGCTGACAATATCGTCCGAACAAGATGATGAGATGGGATTCAAGGGTCCCAGGCGATTGCAGGATCTCAACTCCTGCGATAAATCACGGGGGGAAAAAGTCTTAGACAATTGGTGAAACTTTGCCAGGATGCTTCTTTAATCGCCAGCGGAGACTAAACCGCCGAGGCAGCAACGAAGGATGGCATTTGGAACTCAGTCTGCATAAGTACTATGGGGTGTTGGAGCTCATGCAACAAACAAACCGTCGTCCTGCACTGGATAGCCGTATCGAATCTAGGATCTCGATACACAAACAACAGCATCGTTCTTTGTCGGCGCCTCCGGAGTAGCGGAGGCTCTTTTCGTGCTACGTCGTACATGAAGCGAACACTTTCCAGCTTACTCATTGTCTGCAAATCCAAATCAAATGGATCTTTGGATTTCAAACCATTGCGCATGGGTCATCTCGAACCCGCTTCCATCTTGGGTTGTCGATTCACCCAAATGCACCTTGACTTGGAGACACAGCAAGCCAGCTGACTCTTTTCTATCGCCCCTGTATCCCCTGAAGCAGTTTCTAGAACCCGGGCCTGACTCTGTGCTTGGCATCCAGAAGCGCCCACGGGAGGACAGTCATCGCATCGAGTCAGGGTCATCGTGCAAAACGTCAACCAGCTCCTCGCGTTCTCCGCGCCGCACGCGTGCCACCCACCATTACGCATCTCGCTCTTTCGTCCCTCTTGGTTTTAAGCCACAGGAACCAGGGAGATGAGTACTTACGTTTGGCGATGTGGCTTACATGCCATGCCCTCCCCGCGTCTGAAGTATATTGCGTGCTTTGACGATGTCACCGGCACGGCTTGCCCAAGTTGGCCTTGCAGCCGTTCATCTATGCAGTCGACGGCGAACTACGCAAGAACAGTGCATACCCTTGAATCAGGCTGCTGACTGGCTGGGTCTGACAAATCAGGACGAAGTCGATGGCTGAACGGAAGGCTACTCACATTAACAGCGCGACTGTGGCTGAACCCATCTCAGATGACACCTGGATACGGGCTTTTGCGCTTTGCTTATTCGTCAGGATTTACAACCTTGTTGCATCGTTACGCCTGGGGGAGAAAAGATCCATCTCACGCTGAGATGTCTCGGGTGACTGCTCACAGGCGGTATATGCAGTCTTGACAGCCGAGAAACCACGCGGGGGCTAGATTCCCGACGGAAGCTTGTATTCGACATGCTAAGGAAGCCCTTTAACTCATTCTCACCGTCCTGGCGGGGCACAGTCCGGAGGAGCTATGATGGGCAGGGGAAGGAAACGTTGCACACCATCAAGTGACAAGGCAAAGTCAATACAGAGACAGTAGAGCCGGTCCTTTCAGGTCTCAAGCGGATGATGGCCCTCCTCGCTGCGGCAATCGCCAGGGCGGAAGCGGCCTCCGGCTTTGCGGGACATTGATCGGCGTGTCTTGCGGGACGTGGTCGTTCATTGGCGTGTGTCGCACGGCACATGTCTGTAGCTGTGATGATGGAAAGGTCGACGCGGGGCATCCTTCTCAGAGGTTGCAAAAAGGTTTGAGAGGGTTCGGATGTTGGCGGGGAGCTGCCTTTGGGATGTTGCTCGAAAGGAGGGGCGAGGTCGGATGAGGGAGGGGAAAACGCATGGCTGCTGTGGTCTCCCGACGGCGGCTAAGGATTGCGGTCTCCCGTGTGGGAAGATGGGGCGATGGTCCTGTCGCTGTTAGCTGTTTGTCATCGCTGGCTAAGTGTTGTCTCGACGCATAGCAGCAGACAAACACGCGAGTGAAAAACGAGGCGAGGACGAGAGCCGCAAAGCCATTGGTTGATCCCAGGTCTGATTGATGACATATGTACACAGCGTTTTTCTATCGCCAGCCTACATTTCTCTCTCCGCCTCAACGCAAAGCCAAAACGACGTTTCCCCGCATTCGTAGATCCAACCGTCTACGACGCCTGCTTGCTGCCCTCAGCCTTTGACGGGGGGATGAAGGGCTTGCCCTCCATGGTGTTGATGGCGATGTCGGCGTAGATCATGTGAGGGCGGAGCTCGACGGGGGTGACGCCGGGGCGCTGGTCAGGGACGTGCTTCTCCAGTTTCTGTGGGGGAAGTCAGCTTGTACTGTCCGTAGTCGGTGGCCAGAGAAGATGTTTCCTCTGTAGCGAAGCATTTGGTGTTCTCGCTGGGCCCATGGATGGTGATAACGTACCAGGTTCTCGTAAACACACTTGTTCAGCTTCCACTCCATCGGTCTGCACTGGTAGAGCTGGTGGTTGCGGTTCTCGATGCAGGTCCAGTGGGCGCGGAACTGCTCGAGGCAGTGAGTGTTGATGTCCTTGATCCTGTGTTTATTCCTGTCAGCCTTCTGTCGTGATATATGCCGCCCGCATCACCCATCTAGTCCATAGTCCGCCCAAAGATCCCCTGGCAGCCACTATATCCACCAACAACCACGAAGGGAAAGATCCAAAACGTACACGCTGGAGGCGCATCTCGTGACCCGGCGGCCCTCCTTCAAGCAGTCGAACTCGCCGCGGCCCGCGCTGTCCGTCTTGCACTGCATGAAGTCGTCATTGTATTCGCGGCAGCGGGCGCCGATGAAGTAGGACGCGGACAGCAGGGGCGCGGAGCTGGCGCCGACCTCCTTGACCTTGGGGATGTCGTCGGGGAGCGGGGCCGTGTCGACCTGCTGCTGCTGGTTGAATCTAATCGTATCGACGGTGGTTAGCTCGCTGTTGCTGGAACTTTTTTGGCGCGGAGGGATGAACACCCGGATTGGGCCAAGAGGCGCCAATTGGTACGGGGGAAGGAGGTGAAGACATACTGGGGCCGTCGGGAAGACATTGTTGCTGTTGTGGTGATGGCCGCGGGGGTGGGTGGGAGGACGGGACGTCGGGGACGGATTCGCGATTGCGTCGTCTGGCGGGCAAGCTTTCGACGGCTACGGACGCTTGGGAATTGAGGTGAGGTCGATTTAGCGGGTGTCTGATTGGTTCGGTTCGATGGCGAGGCTGGAGTGGAGCCTCGCTGTGTGGCGCGTCCCGGTGTGGGTGTGGCTGCTGCTTTCGGTGAAGCTCAGGTCAGGTACCTACCTGCAAGCTCCGATTTATTATTTTCGCGTCGCCGTTGCTTGGGGACCAGACGCCGACACTTTCAAGGGTAGCTTTCCGGTGGTGAATTTCGCACCCGCAGCCCCTATTGAAGACCTTCCTGCGACGTCTGCTTGCTGGCTCCTTCCAGAAGCACGATTTCATTATTCTTTTTTCGTCGTTTTGATACCCGCCAAGGCCCCTTATTTTCCCTTTTTCCTTTGACGATGCACTAAGGGTCCTGCATTGTTTTCTTCCGCGAACCGACTTTGCGCATCGATCTCAACTTCAGCCTTGCGACGACGACCGATTGACACCCGAAGTGACGGATAACCCATTTTTGTTGTCACCATGAGTCTATTCGGAGCGCCGAAGCCCGCTGGGCAGACGGGCGGTGGCCTTTTCGGCGGTGGAGGATTTGGCAGTACCTTGGGACAGTCGACGCAGCAGCCGCAGCAGCAGCAGCAGCAGCAGCAACAGCAGCAGCAACAGCAGCAGGGCGGCCTCAGTCTGTTTGGGCAGCCGCAGCAGAATCAAGGAAGCACCCTCGGCTTCGGTCAATCTCTCGCCCAGCCTCAGCAAGGCCAACAACAACAGCAACAGCAGCAGCAGCAGCAGCAGCAGATGCCCAGCCTGTCGCAGTCGCAAGCGCAGCTGTCCAGCTCACTCTGGCAGCCTGGCCGAGACACACCTCGTACGTAGCCCCCTTTTCCGTCCCTCTCACTGACCGAGCATCCATCTGATCATCTACCTCGCAGAGAACCAAAAGCCTATACCCGAGCAGATGGCCCTCATCATCGAGAAGTGGAACCCCACGAACCCCAACTGCGCCTTCAAGCACTACTTCTACAACAAGGTCGACGAGGCCGCGGTGCCCTTCTACAAGCCCGGCCCGCACGAGGACCCCAAGGAGTGGGAGGAGGCGCTGCAGAAGAAGCCCGCGCCGGGCTTCATCCCCGTCCTCTGCACAGGCTTCAACGGCGTCGCGGCGCGCCTGCAGACGCAGAAGAAGGTGGTCGGCGAGCTCAACGTGCGCCTGCACCAGATCAACGCCAGCCTGGACGCGATCCTGTCCCGGCACGACCTCGAGACGAGCGTGCGCGCGCTGGCGGCCCGCCGGCGGCACGTGGTGCTGCGGGAGCGGTGCCTCGCGCTCGCGGCGCGGGTGCAGGTGCTGCGCAACCGCGGCTACGCGATGAGCGGGGACGAGGACGACCTGCGGCTGAAGCTGGCGGAGCTGGAGCGCAGCGTGCAGGACCCGGCGCTGGCGGCGAGGGAGGAGGAGCTGTGGAGCAGGCTGATTGTGCTGAGGGACTACGCGGACCAGCTGATGAAGGAGACGAACAAGCCTGCTTTTGCGAGCGGCGAGGGCCTGAACGAGGAGACGGAGCACAAGACGAAGAAGGTCGGTTTTCTTGATGAGAGACTGTGTTTCATGCAGTGGCTAACATATTGCAGGTGTTGGAAGACTATGAGAAGCAGATTCAGCACCTCAAAAAGGAGGTCGAGTCGATCACGAAAGACTTTGAGCAGTGGGAGAAGGAGCGTAACCCGTCGTCATGAGTCGAACGAGGAGGGTTTCGGATTGAGATGTCAGATTCTTGTTATAATAGAGGACCGGACCGGCGCGAGCGGAAGCTTTTTTACATGTTGGGGTAGGAATCGTAGCTCATCGCCCGTCATAGGCACCAAAAATTAGTGAGGAGCACGTGGAAACGCAAACAGACGGGGTCCCTTGGGTGTCTCTAAAGTCGTGATGTTTGATTGTCCCTGGATTCCGATGTGATCTATAGTCATAGCCCATCCACACCAGCCGTTTGTACATTTGTACACATGATATTTTACAACGGGGATATTCTATGATTGTCCCTGTACACCCGTCTCCCAGCCAGGTTATGGCTCCCTATCTGCCGTATGCGTCTTCGTCTGCGGCATGTCTTTTGGAGGGTCTGAAGCAGAGAGTCTGCGTCTGTTTCTGTTCTCGAGCCCTATGGCAGGCCCATGAGGTTCATGTTTTGGTCGGTGATGGTGATTTACAGGACCTTGGAGGCGAGGTCGACGGCGAAGGGGGCTTTGAAGAGGCACGGTCAGTGAGGGCTCTTGAGGCTTGATGCAGGCTGTGGGGTCACTCACAGAGGTACAGCAGGACGGCAGAGACGAGGACCTGCTGGACGGTGAAGCTGGCCTCGGCCTCCATCTGCTTGATCTCCTCCTCGGAGAGCTGGGGGGGCGCGACTGCGGGACACAGCCAGGTCAGTTCTCTCAGTTCTTTCCGAAGGGTGCAACAGGGGGTACGTACATCCTCCGAACATTTTGACTGTGGGGTATTACGGTATCGACGGGACGGAGAGGTTGGTGATACTTTTGTTCTTCTGCGCGTGGCCCGGTTCAGCGATGATGTCGTCGCAAAAATTTAGAGATAGCTCCAGCTGGATGGGTCCCACGCACAATCCAGCCTGAGCGGTACGTACCTTTGCACCTGGTGCGGCTCTTTAGTGGTGGTGGGAATGCTGAAGTTTCTCACAGGCTGCGTAGCGGATGCCATTTCCACATGCACTCGGATTTGGCCACCGAGCACGTTCGGGTAGCCATCCGTCGCCCTGATGCCAGCACTGGAAACACCACACAACGCTGTGGTGGGGGAGCGCCACCCCTGTCCCTGTGCGGCTCGCGGTGCGCTTCCCTGAGTGGCTGGATGGTCTGATTTTGGCACAGTGATCCCGGGCCGAGGATAGCCCGTCGCATGTTTTGCAGTGTTGGCTTCGGGGGCCCCCAGGATGGAGGGGTGCTTGATGGCTGGGGAACTGCACCTGGAGCCGGATGGTTCTTATCGGGCTGGCCTTTAGCGCGCTTATCAGCGGACCTTAATATTTCTTGTCGCGATAAGGATTGGCGGCGGGCGGTTTCTCAGTGTGCGCTCATCAATTCCTGGCGCTGCGCTCAACCCGCAACGAACCGAAGGGGTGGTGGCAGACCGGTTCCTTTGGGCTGTTCAGGTACCTCCTCATCATGCCTTACCGTACTGAGGCCGGGTAGGTCCAATGCCAGTGAGGCACCTTTAGCATGGTAGGTGGGAGCTGCAGCAGAAGCGGCGGTAAGTATGTAGGGCGCTCGACTCAGAAACTGGCATCCCTGGACTCCCAATGGGACCCTTTTGCTTGTACCTTACACGCCTCAAAAAGCCAAAAATTCAAAGACGTTTGGCAGCCGGCTTCTCGCCGACTTCTCCAAATCCGAATCAGCCAACTTGTGGCCATTGCTACTCGCATCTGCAACGTTTTCATTTGTGTCTCACTCGATCAAGGTAGATAAAGATCCTGAAAAAGTCTCCGTGTCATCGTGTTTGAATCAACGGACGGGAGAAGGAGCGCGCTGTTGCTCTGGCCCCTCCACCCTCCCCCGTCCCGAGTCGGTCTCACAGGTGGCGACAAGGGTGTTGCTTTTCGAGCGGCAACGATATCGGTCTTCGGTCCCCGATCCGAGCAGCTCATACAAGAAAGACACCACCACCACCACAACGGCACGAACTTCTTGTTCACTCGCCTCTCCTTCTCTTCTTCTCTACTCACAACTTTCTTCACACAGAGGGTTCGTCAGTCGCTGTGGTCTGACCAGTCTCATTCTTTTCTTTTCTTCTTTCAGGGAAAAAGAGAGACCATACCTTCCCCCCTTCTTATCGCCACACCCATACCTATACACACACAGCCATGGCATCACTGAGGTTGCCCCTCTCCCGCCAGCTTCGGCTGGTGGCTCCGCGGTCGAGAGTCGTCGGTCGCCAGACGGCCCCCTCACCGTGGGTTTGCAACTCTTGCGTTGCCTCCGGCATGGCCCCGAGCCGTGTTACTCGCGTGAGAACATTCTCCGCGATGACTGCCCACGCCCAGGCGACGAGCAGGCAAACTTCCGTGGACGCCTCCCTTGAGCCGCTCCAGAGGCCCGAGTCGTTCATCCCCCGCCACATCGGCCCCGACGTCAGCGACGCCGAGGCCATGCTCAAGGCGCTGGATCCCCCCGTGAAGACGATTGACGAGTTTATTGCCCAAGTACTGCCTCCGGATGTCTACTCCGAGAGGAAGACATTCGCGTGGGACAATGAGGGTCCCATGGATGAGAGCAAGATTCTGGCAAAGGCGACGGCCTGGGCCAAGGCTAACGAGGCCGCCCCGAAGCCCTTGATTGGCGCCGGATACAACCCGAGCGTCACTCCCAGAGTTATTCAGACCAACGTTTTGGAGAGCCCCGCGTGGTACACCAGTTACACACCCTACCAGCCCGAAATCAGCCAGGGCCGTCTCGAGTCGCTCCTCAACTACCAGACCATGGTCTCTGACCTGACGGGTCTGCCGATTTCCAACGCCAGTCTTTTGGACGAGGGTACGGCCGCCGCCGAGGCCATGACTCTGTCCATGAACGCGCTTTCCAGCTCTCGCGCAAAGAGGCCCGGCAAGACTTTTGTTGTGTCCGACCTTGTTCACCCCCAGTCCATCTCCGTCTTGAGGAGCAGGGCCCAGGGTTTCGGCATCAAGGTCGAGGTTGTCGACATCAGCAGCGCCGAAGAGAAGATCAAGGCGCTGGGCCAGGATTTGGTCGGTGTCATGGTCCAGTACCCCGACACCAAGGGCAAGGTTGAGGACTTCAAGGGCCTTTCCGATCTCGTGCACTCCCAGGGCGCCCTTCTCAGCGCCGCCACCGATCTCTTGGCACTGACGGTTCTCACTCCCCCCGGCGAGTGGGGTGCCGACATCGCCTTCGGCAGCGCCCAGCGTTTCGGTGTTCCCCTCGGCTTCGGCGGCCCCCACGCCGCTTTCTTCGCCGTCAAGGAGGCCCACAAGCGCCGCATGCCCGGCCGTCTTGTCGGTGTCTCCAAGGACCGCACCGGTCGTCGTGCTCTGAGACTGGCTCTGCAGACCCGCGAGCAGCACATTCGCCGTGAGAAGGCCACCAGCAACGTTTGCACTGCCCAGGCTCTGTTGGCCAACATGGCTGCGTTGTTCGCCGTCTACCACGGTCCCGAGGGCCTGAAGGAGATTGCGTCGCGACTCATCCGCCTTGCTCGTGGTGTTCAGGCTGTTGCCGAGGCTGTCGGCTTGGAGACCGAGCAGAGCGGAGCCAGCCCCGACGGCAAGGTTCTTTTCGACACTGTCGTCATCAAGGCTGGTGACAAGGCGCAGAAGATTCTGGAGGAGGGCAAGAAGGCCGGCCTGGGTTTCCGCGACTATGGAAATGGTGACGTTGGTATCAGCGTCAACGAGCACGTCAACGAGGAGGTGTTCAACACGATTGCCACTGTTCTCGGCAACGTCACCGGTGCCCAGACCGCCGAGGTTGCCAGCAAGGCTTACGCTGCTCTCACCGAGAGCATCACTGAGCTTATTCCTACCTCTCTCCGCCGCCAGTCTGAGTACCTCACTCACCCCGTTTTCAACACCCACCGCAGCGAGACCGAGATTCTCCGCTACATCCACCACCTGCAATCCAAGGATCTCTCTCTAGTTCACTCCATGATCCCTCTCGGCTCTTGCACCATGAAGCTCAACAGCGCCACTGAGATGGCTCTCATCTCTCTGCCTGGCTTCTCCACCATCCACCCTCACACTCCCGCCAGCGAGCTCAAGGGCTACACCGCCCTTATTGAGGAACTCTCTGAGCAGCTCAAGGGTATCACTGCTATGGACGCCGTGTCTCTCCAGCCCAACTCCGGTGCTCAGGGTGAGTTCGCCGGTCTCCGTGCCATCCGCAAGTATCTCGAGCAGAAGCCCGACGGCAAGAAGCGCGACATCTGCCTGATTCCCGTCTCTGCCCACGGCACCAACCCCGCCTCTGCCGCCATGGCCGGCATGCGTGTCGTTCCCGTCAAGTGCGACCCTGTCACCGGTAACCTCGTCATCGAGGACCTCGAGGCCAAGTGCAAGCAGTACGCCGACCAGCTCGGTGCTTTCATGGTCACCTACCCCAGCACCTACGGCGTCTACGAGCCCGGCGTCAAGAGGGCCTGCGAGCTTGTCCACCAGTACGGCGGCCAGGTCTACATGGACGGCGCCAACATGAACGCCCAGATCGGCATCTGCTCCCCCGGCGAGATCGGCGCCGACGTCTGCCATCTCAACCTGCACAAGACCTTCTGCATCCCCCACGGCGGTGGCGGCCCCGGCGTCGGACCCATCTGCGTCAAGGAGCACCTCGCCCCCTACCTCCCCGCGCGCTCCGCCGACGCCGAGGAGGCCATGGTCTCCAGCGCGCCCTTCGGCAGCGCCGGCATCCTCCCCATCAGCTGGGCCTACAACGCCCTCATGGGCAACGACGGCCTGCGCCTGGCCACCAAGACGGCCATCCTCAACGCCAACTACATCCTCTCCCGCCTCAAGCCGCACTTCAAGATCCTATACACCAACGAGAACGGCCGCTGTGCGCATGAGTTCATCCTCGACGCGCGGCCCTTCAAGGAGACCGCCGGCGTCGAGGCGATCGACATCGCCAAGCGCCTGCAGGACTACGGCTTCCACGCGCCGACGATGAGCTTCCCCGTCGCGAACACGCTAATGATCGAGCCGACGGAGAGCGAGAGCAAGGAGGAGCTGGACCGCTTCATCGACACGCTGATCAGCATCCGCGAGGAGATCCGCGAGGTCGAGGAGGGCAAGCAGCCGCGCGAGGGCAACGTGCTCAAGATGGCGCCGCACCCGCAGGCGGACGTCATTCTGGGCGACGGCGAGGGCAAGTGGGAGCGTCCGTACTCGCGCGAGAAGGCGGCGTACCCGCTGCCGTTCTTGAGGGAGAAGAAGTTCTGGCCTAGTGTGGGTCGTGTTGACGACAGTGAGTTTCCCCCTTGAGATGGATGTGTGAGTGACGGCGGCTAACAGGATGCAGCGTACGGCGACACCAACCTCTTCTGCACATGCCCTCCTGTCGAGGACACCACCCAGGCGTAAAGCAATGATTGCGCGCATCTCATAGACGTGATACCAGCAGAGAAAGACATAGACCGCCCTGGTTCTATATCATGACTGCATGACGACATCCAAAGGACAGGGCCCGAGGCGCTGTCGACTAATTCAACATTCGACGGTGCCTCGGAGATTCCATCCGATATACGTTATACATCTAAATATTTCTGATGACTTTTTTTCTTCAACATTTTACATCCCTACAAGCGAGCGGGGATATGAGTTCCTACGATTTCAACAGGGGGATACACATTATATAAGGGGTTATTGGGGGTCCAGTCAAGAGACCTACCTGGAGTTCAACAACACGAGAGAGAAATGGGGTTCTGCATCATGGGTTACGTGTCGTATTTGGTAGACTGGCATAGGGCCGGAAAATGATATTCTCAAGTTCACTAGTTGTGCTACACTGTGGGGCCGTGAGACTGCTTACTCGGATGACATCCGCAGCATATTCATCAGACTATTTTGCTGTTTATTGCAGACGAGGATATTCTTCGACTCAAAAACCATCACCGGAATGTTATCGCAAGCTAACTTTCTCGGCACGAGACCTCACTGTGGGTGACGTCTGGGGGTTCGAATCCCACCGACCCCACTTTCCAGCCGGCCTTCCTTATCGGGACGCCGTGCCAACCGCTCAGTAGCAAAACATGCGGCCCGGAACCTTGATGTCTTCATCCCATCTTCATCAACTCATCGCACCGTCACTCATCAATTGGAAGCGCGCTCTATCAATTCAGGCTTGATGATAAGAAACATTGAGTCCCTGACTGATACTCACACTTCGTGGACGATTTGAGAACCACCCAAGATGGCTCGTCTCGCGGCGTTGGCCATCACGGGCCTCACGCTCATCGCGCGCCTCACCGGAGCCGTCGCGACGCAGGCCGACATTGAAAACCCCGAGTTCATGACGTTCTCCGTCCCCGAGCACCCCAACCATGCCATTCGGATCAAGGAGCAGAGCGACGAGATCTGCGCCGCTGGGTCGCGGCAGTGGACCGGCTGGTTGGACACCGGCGGCAAACACCTCTTCTTCTGTGAGCCACACACTCCTCACGCTCATCGCATTTGCTGACCGAGATGAAAGGGTACTTTGAAAGTCTCAACGACCCCGAAAACGATCCCCTCAGCCTCTGGATGACAGGCGGCCCCGGTGGCAGCGGCCTCGTCGGTAAGTCCCAATCCTCATCCGTAACAAAGTCTCACGAAACTGATGCCAACCCCAGGAATGATGCTCGAACTCGGCCCCTGCCTCATCTCCCCCTCCGGCAACTCCACCGTTCACAACCGCTACGCCTGGAACGCCAACTCGTCCATGATCTTCATCGACCAGCCCGCCGGCACGGGCCTCTCCTACCACGACCCCGGCGTCCCGGGCCCCGCCACCTCCGCCGCCGCCGCCGCCGACATGAACGTCTTCCTGCGCATCTTCTACACCGCCTTCCCGCGCCTGCGCGCCCTGCCCTTCCACATCGTCGGCGAGTCCTACGGCGGGCACTACATCCCCACCCTCGCGGCCGAGATCGTGCGCTACAACACCGAATCCCCGGCGCCGGATTTCAAGATCCCGCTGAAGAGCGCCATGATCGGCAACGGGTTCGTGAGTCCGCGGGATACGACGTGGGGGTACTACGAGACGCTGTGCACGACGAAGCCGGGCGTGCCGGCGCCCGTGTTCAACGAGAGCTTATGCGGGCAGATGGCGGCGGCGCTGCCGCGGTGCATGTACCTCCAGGAGGCGTGTTATGCGTTCCCGGACCCGATTGTGTGCGAGGCCGCGGGGGCGTTTTGCTTTGGGCACGTGGACGAGCTGTATTACCGCGACGTGCGCAAGGGCGGGCGGAATCCGTTCGACATCACGGCGCCGTGCGAGACGGAGAGTATATGCTACAAGGCGGGCGACGGGATCGAGGAGTATGTGAAGAGTGATAAGGTGTGGCGGGCGCTGGAGGTGCCTGCGGCGGTGGACCGGGAGAATTTCACCCTGATTTCGATGGAGGTGAACCACGCGTTCGAGGTGGCCGGGGACGTGTTTTTGAGCACGGAGAGGGAGGTGAAGTATATCCTGGAGAAGGGGGTGGATGTGCTGATTTATAATGGAGATTTGGATCTGGCGTGTAACACGGCGGGCAACATCCGGTGGGCGGAGAAGTTGGCGTGGGATGGGCAGGTTGAGTTTGGGGCGAAGGAGTTTGGGGTGTGGTTTGCGGAGAAGGGGGGCGGGGTCGTGAGGGCGGGGAGATGGAAGGAGGTTGTGAAGAGGCTTGGGGGCAAGGACACAAGGTTCGCGTTTGTGACGGTGGAGGGGAGCGGGCATATGGTGCCGTTGGATCAACCTGAGGTCGGTTTGGAGATGGTGAGGAAGTGGATGTTTGGCAGCTTTGAGGAGGCGGCGAAGGGGAGTGTTGAAGTGAAGGTTGGTGGGCAGGGAAGGGAGGAGCAGTGGTCTCTGGAGTTGTGAGGGGATCGACGCGCTGTCAGTCTGAGACCGGAAGTTGACGATGTGGAGATGATGGATGGGTTTGTTAATGGCTCAGATGGCCCAGAATGCATCATGACCCATGACACCTGACGTTAATCGAAAAGCAAGCTCTCATGAGCAAACAACTCTGGTGCAATTCATCAGATCGGTTTATGGAAACAGACTGAACGTCAAATGTTTATGCCTTGACTGCGCGTGGACGTGATTTATGATGCCTCTTGAACCAAAATAACATTTAATTTAGGATATTCTGGTGACTGTTACCACCAATGTCAGGACATATGTGGAAGCGATTGAAAGCAGGAATGAAAACATCTCAGTCGATTCAGATACTCAGATCAAGATCCGACAGCCTTTGGTGTCACCTGAGGCTACGATGGTTCTCAGAAATGTTCCAGCGAAGTTGACATCCGTCATGTATATGTCATCTCGATAGCTATCCAAAATTGCTATGATTGAGCATCACCGTTTGGAAGGTTGGTTCAACGCATGACTGTCAGCCTTGCACGGGCGATTTGTACATCCATTGGCTCGAAGGGCCAAGACGTCTTACATGTTGGTCCTCTGCATGTCATCATCAGATGTGGAAGGTATCTACCGATGATTTGAGTTGCGACGGCAGCATTGGGGCAACGGTTAATGATCCTCCACTTGTGAGAATTCGGCATATCAGATGCGCGCCATATGTCGACCCGGAAAACGACTTGAACGGGGCCGCCCGAGGTCCGGGGGAAAGGGTGTGGTGATTGGCCTTGATACGGTGATTGTCGGGTTGCAAAAGTACTCCGCCGACGTAAGAGTGGCATCGTCGATATTGCCAACTCATTGCTGGCTTGTTGGTCCACCTCAGTGGAGGTTCGGATCTTGGCTGAGAGTCCTGGTGGGCCAGTCCTGATCCTAGAAGATACGGCTGCTGAAGAGACTCCAGGATAATGAGGGTTCTTATCAATCAGTCAGTGGACAATGGAATCGTCGAGGTCGGTTCAAATTGCAGTGCAAATGCAGCCCAGCCCAGGATAGGGTGGCTTGACTTGATGGATCATGGCTGAGCTGACGGAAGAAGTCCGACGGCAGCTTCTCAAGCAAGCGGAATTGAATTCGACAGTCGGTCAGCCGTTGCCAAGACACGAGGGAAAGAGGGAAACAGCGTTGGTCTCGAAGGATTTGGAAGGAGCGAAATCCCTGTCGCTTTAGCGTCTTCAGCCGACCCACTCATCATTGTTCGAGACCCACTTCCACGAGCTGGGGTGCACGGGCGCCTTGAGCAGTGAACGAACGGCAGGCACAGGACACTTTTGGGGCAGTTGCCGCTTGAGAGATGGGCAGGATGGATGAGACGGGAGTGCTTGAACCGGGCATCTTCTGGAAGCTTCAACTTCACCCATCGCTTAATCAAGGCAGACGCCGATAGCAACAACAGGAACGGACGGACGACATGATTGAGATCGAAGCCACGCCATCGACCAAACATTTTTTCCCGTTCATCTCGTCATCAAGGATGAGCCATGCCATGCCATGCATGCCCTTGGGTCACAACCTCCACCGCGGGCATCCTCCCAGCTGGACATCTCAAAGTCAATTGGACGCGCCGCCGCTCACGTTACACGAGCCACGAGGTGGCGCCCGCGTCTGGATGCCGTCAGATGAGACTGCGGTCCGCGGATGTCCTTTCAGGTCCAGTGCTGGTTCCGACGTCGTGGGAGCAGCGTCGTAGGGCTAAGGAAGAAACTCTCGACCCCCAAAAGCGTCGCCTTTGACCATTGCAACTGGCCAAAAGTCTACAGAGTTTGACTCTGCATACAGAAGTCGGACCTATCAAGCTCGCAAACATCAAGACCAACTTGTACGCCCTCGCGCAGGCGCTTCAACGACCTGTTATCCCCCCATCCACCCAGTCACCACCGTCCGTGGAACCTTCGCCGCTGTCATGCATCCCAGCGAATCCTTCGACCGTCCCTCTCTATCATTCAGCCCTGTCGAGATGCGTCTGTCGCTCTCAGTGTCAATCTGGCCATGTTGCCCAAATCAATGGACTACGGAGTCAGAGGTATCTTTGTAGGTCAGTTCCGAATTATGAAGATGAGCTCTGCTGTCTCTTCATTGCAACCCGCAAGGATCAAGGCTCTTGCGTCCCAGCACCCCAACCTGATAAGGCCAAGGCTTGAGCTCACCACCAGCAGCACGCGAAGTTGAGGGAACACGAGAGACTGCATGGTTCATTGCAACACAACCAGAACCATTCAGACGGCTTGAACTCCCACCCTCGTCAATTCCATGCTCTCTCTCCAGGGCCCATACCCACAGTCCGGGGATAATTTCTGCGTGCCTTCTTCCACCCAACAGACCCCATAGAGCTCCCAACCCCTGTTGCCCTGCGGTTCTGGACCCCTTTTTGGCGCCGACCCTCCGATGCTGCCCTGGGATTCTGCCGGTTCTTCTTTCGCGCCATCTGCTGTGCAAAGAGCAGAAGCATTTCCCCCGAAGACCCATCAAGTCTATCGGCATTGGAGAGAAGCGAGAATTGGCCTGGATTCCTCGCAGTCAATCCCCGCTTGCTTTTCCCTTCTCAAAGATCCTCCATCCTTCGCTTCCACTTTCAATCTCCCAGAGTTCATCCCAAAACCAGCAAAAAGCTGCTGCCTGCCAACGAGTGGACGTGATCCTCCCGACATCGTCTCAAGACATACCACGGCGTCGGTTCCGAACAGCACCTAGTGGCACGGCTCCGCAGCCATCGGCGCGCTTCGAGACCCCAAGTCGCATACAGGACTAGACTCCTGTGTGCAGACCGTCTTGTCCTAGCTCCTCGACTACCCCGTCTCGCGTATCGGGTCCCGTCTGTTGTGTTGCACTTCTCTGGTCCCTGACCCCGCGATCCTACACGGTCGCCGCCCGCCATGGCGGCCACCGCGACATCGTCCTCATCGTCGACGGCAACGAGTACCTACAGCAGTGTTGTCGTCACAAGTTTCCCCTTCAACCCACTGACTACTCAATTCGTGGCGCCGACGTATTGCAGTGGCATTTACAATGGGGCCGTCTACATGGTTGACCCCCAAGAGAACTGTCTGCCCACGAGCCATTCGAAAGACGAGACAGCATACTACTCGCCAGGATATGTCTGTCCTGAAGGCTACATGACAGCCAGAGTCGACAACAAGGGCGTTCACAGCATCACGACAGTCACTTGCTGTCCTTATCGCAGCGATATCATCCTCTCGGCGGTCGACCCTGCCACTCTTTCTGGCCAGTGGATTGGGCTCTTCTGCACATGGATTGCGCCGGAGGGCACGCGCATCGACATCGTGCACACCGCCGATACGAGCACGTGGATTGAGCAAGAGTATGTCACATCCCCGGGCGGTGTCAACGCCTTCGGCGTCCGCATGGTCTACCAGTCGACCGACGTGGCTTCAGCGACAGTGACAGCTACGGTCTCCCCTACGAGCACTGGCAACGTCACTGCACCTCAAGAAACCTCATCGCCGGGACTATCCACCGGGGCATCCATTGCTATCGCGGCTGTCGTCCCGGTTGTCGTTCTAGGCCTGATTGCTGGCGCCCTGTTCTGGTGGTGGAGGAAACGCCAGGCGTCCAAGTACAACCACGTAAACGGCAGCGGAACGCCTCAGGGCGCAAATGGATTGCCACCCGCAAACCCCATGCAGCAGCAAGTCCACGAGGCACCGTCAGTGCAGCAGTACCAGGACCCAAACGCGTATCAACCGCACCATCATCCGCCTATGCAGACGATGCCCTCCACACAGTCCTTCCCTTCGACATACCCGTCATCAACAGCGGCACCATCTAATCAATCGCCCACCGTCCCATTCTCTCAGCAGTATGGCCACAATGGGACGTACACCAGCTACGCGGGATACAAGCCTCCGGGGGCGACGGAGGAAAACACATCACCGGGGCAGACGTTCACATCGGAGCTCCCAGCTCCCGTGCCGAGGGAACTCCCGGAAGACCGACCGAATCACACGCCATCGGGACAACACATTGACCACCAGAAGATGATGGGTATACCCAAGTGAAGGAGACTGCAGCGGTGGCTGGTTTAAGCATTTGGCGGAGTACTCGGCATTTTTTCTGCGGGACGGCGCGGCGTTGGGGCGTCGTGTCTATCCATCTTACCAAGACCGATCCAGGCACATGTTTTCCACATTTACACAGCGTTGCGCGCAATGCTTATCACAGTAGCATCCGAGGCAAACACGCCGAATTGAACGACTAATAATCAGACATACTCTCTTCAAAACCCACTCTGTGTGCAGTCCTTCAGTCGCCGCGTTCGAGACGGCTGGCAGGCGACGAAAACCCGTTTGGATGATCTGCCGCGATGCCGCCTATCCGTCTCACCATCAGCACCAAAATACTTGCGCCTTGCTGGGCTGGCAAGGGATGTGGCTGAGCCATGGAAAGCTTAGCTTGTTCGACGCAAATGTATCGGCTACTTAAGTGCTGACACCTCGTCAAGCCACCCAGCTCGTAGCGAGGACTTGATTGACCACAAACGAAAGTAGCTGGGGCTTTCTGGGCTCTCAGCTAGCCATTTCGACACTAGATTGCACTTCTGGTGGCCAAAGGAGCTAAGTCATTGTCAGTATTCACAGAACAACCTGACGAAGGATTCGCGAATGCTGGGCTGCGGCGGCCATGGTCCTTGGTCCCATCCATTCTTAGCGTCGTGCTTCCTTAGTGTACGGATGTCCCTTTGGCGTCTGCCTACGAGCGGATCCTCTCAAGCATGGGATCGTCATTGGACTTCTGAGCCAGTGTGAGTGGCTGGCCAGGACGGCGGGAGTGAGAGCAGAGAGAGCAAGACTAGTTCGAGCGAAGGATTCGTCAAAACTAGTTTGACTCCTAATAGCCCTGTTCTCCTGTTCAACCTAAGCTTCTTCCTTTCTCCTTCTTTTTCCTCTTGTTTTCTGCTTCTGCGCGTAACACGAGACCATACCCACTTGCTGTCACTTTGCGAATTGCAATCGCTTTCATGTTATCAACGCATTAGAATCCACAAAACAGCCTCATCACATTCACTCGAGGACCCATACACGGCACAGGGATTCCCCATACGAAGCTCCCAAAGTCCTTTCGATCGGGCAAACCGTCCCCAATCCCACTCCTGGGCACCATTGCGACAGAATCATCACACAATGGCGGCGGCAACATCAACCTCGAAAACGCGCTACGTCGCCTCAACCTTCCCCGAAAACCCCCTTCCGACGCAGAACTTTGACCCGCCGTCCTCCTGCTCCGGCGTGTACTGGACAAACTCCGTCTTCGCCATCGACAACGACCCGGCCTGCTTGCCGAACAAGTTCAACGGCGCCAGCACCGCCTTCTACTCCCCTGGCACCGCCTGTCCGACGGGCTACACCGCGCAGCCGCAGTGCTCTCGGAACAACGGCGTGCGCAGCATCACGACCGTGACGTGCTGCCCGCACCGCGGCGACATCACGCTGTCATGCGTGGAGAACGACCTGACCCTGGCGGAGAGGTGGGAGACGCAGTTCTGCACGTGGATGGCGGGCCCAGCGACGGTGGTGGAGTATACGCTGGTCTCCGGGGGCAGCACGTCGAGCGCGGCGGCGACGATGAGTGATAGAGACGGCATCAACGCGTACGGCATCCGGATGGTGTACCAGGCCAGCGATCTAGTCTCAAACACCGCATCGGCGACGGCCACGGGCACCGACAGTGGGGCTGGGACAACGAGTACCGGCGACAGCGGCGGCAGCAGCAGCGACTCCTCTACGAGTGACGGGCTTTCGACGGGGGGCATCGTCGCCGTGGCGGTCGTCGTTCCGGTCGTTGTCATCGCGATACTTGCAGGTCTGTTCCTGTGCTGGAGGAGGCGGAAGCACAAGTATGCGGGCGTGCAGCAGACGCAGCCTGGGTCAGACGGGCAGACGCCGCCTCAGCAGAGCGCGTACGCGTACCAGAACAGCAACTACCAGGGCAGCAGCTACGCGCCGAGCGAGATGGCTGGAGGGAGCGTCGCGGGGTATTACCAGAACGACAAGGTGCTGCAACCGGGGCAGGGAGTCGCGGGGCAGCAGTTTAAGGGGTACCCGCACCAGACGCCGGCTGCGCCTGCTGAGTTGCCGGTGGGAGAGGCGCCGGCGGAGTTGGATGCTAGCGGAGGTAATGGGAGGTAGTTGGAAAAGGAGTTCTGATGAGAAAGGGAGTTTCGAGACGGATATATCATGGTTCTTTGTGTTGGGGGACTTTTCAGACAGCATTCAGACGGGCATGTAGGTGACTAGCGGGAGTTGAAGAGGGTGATTGGGCTTACGCTTTATAACTTCTTCGTATATGAGCCACCCAGTACAGATATTTAAATGACATGACCAATTATGATAAAAGAAATAATACTCGTTCAATTTATATTGAGACGCGAATTTCGAAGAGTTGAACTAGAAGCTCAAATCAGCGCATCATCGTCGCTGTGGCCTTGGGATAGTCGAACGATAAGCCAGACTAGGAACTCACCGAAAACGCAAAAAGTTTCGATGTCGAGGTGAGAAGTTGAAAGAATGATAGCCTGAAAGTACGCATCGGACAATCACACCGACCAAGCTCCGGGGCGCCGACGTCCGGGGCTGCATCTTCCCGAACGATGCCCCCAGCGTCACCGGGCCCACACCGCCTGCGCTTCCTGGACAAATTTTACCCCGCCACCCCGCCATCCAAGCTGCAAAAAAATTCACCTCTGCGTTGCTGCCGACCCTGCTTATCAAGCACGCAGAACTTCCTCGACGCATTAATAAACCACGTCCTCTGGTTCCTGCGCCTCTTTTTAATATCCAGATACCCAGCGCGACTGACAGTCTACTTCTGACAGTCGACGAGCGCATTCCATTCTTCAGCGCAATCCCATCGAAAGAACCCAACCCAGAGCAAACCGACCGAAAGAAAAGCCCAAAATGTCCGCCCACAACGACGACCACGAGGAGCCCGAGATGCTCGGCGCTGACGAGGTCGGTGAGGAGGTCAACATCGACAATGACGACGTCGCCATGGACTCGGACGACGACAACGAGGAAATAACCCTCCACAACGACTCTGTCGCCTACTTCGACGCTCACAAGGACTCCGTCTTCACCATTGCCCAGCACCCCATCCACCCGACCATCATCGCGACCGGCGGCTCTGAAGGCGACTCCGACGACGCCCCCGGCAAGGGCTACCTCCTCTCCACCGCCGCCGCCGCCTCGCGCCCCGTCCTCCCCGCCTCCTTCTCCGGCGAGACCCCGCAGCAGAGCACCAGCCTCGACGCAATCTACCCGATCGACGGCCACACGGACAGCATCAACGCGATCGCCTTCACCCTCCCCAAGGGCGACTTCCTCGTCAGCGGCGGCATGGACGGCAAGCTGCGCGTGCACGCCGTGCGCGTCAACTCGCCCACCGCCGAGGCCGCGAGCGTGCAGATCAAGTTCATCGCCGAGGCGCAGGAGGTCCCCGAGATCAACTGGATCGCGCCCTGCCCGTCGCCGCAGTACCCCAACACCATCGCCCTCGGCGCCAGCGACAACTCCGTCTGGGTGTACACCATCGACATCGCGGCCGGCGGCGGCGACCCCGCCAACTGCCTGCAGCTCGTGCAGACGTACTGGCTGCACCAGGCCCCCTGCACCGCGGGCGCGTGGACCCCCGACGGCAGCCTGCTGTGCACCGTCGCCGAGGACTCGAGCTTGTACGTGTGGGACGTGTGGGGCGAGGCGGCGGCCAAGGGGCTGGTCGAGAGCAACGGGCAGACGACGGTGAGCATGACGGCGCAGGACCAGCGGTTCGAGGTCGAGGGCGGGCTCTACAGCGTGGCGGTGGACCCCAAGGGCGCGCTCGTGGCCGTCGGCGGCGCGGGGGGTGCGATCCGCATCGTCAGCCTGCCGCGGCTCGCGAGCAGCGCGCAGGCGGGCAAGGGCGGCAAGAGCAAGACGGCGGCGGACGTGGCGGCGGGCGGGCAGATCCTGGCGAGCCTGCAGACGGCGTCGGACGGCATCGAGACGCTGAGCTTCACGGTTGCGGCGGGCGGGCCGGGGCAGGCGTCGACGCTGCTTGCGGCGGGCTCGGTGGACGGCAGCATTGCGGTGTTTGATGCCGGCAGGAGGTTCGCTGTGAGGAGGAGCTTGCCTGGCGCGCACGAGGATTTCAGCGTCGTCAAGGTGGAGTTTGTCAAGAACTCGTGGCTGCTGACAAGTTGCGGCATGGATGGTGTTGTGAGGAGGTGGGATCTGAGGGCGGCGGATGCTGGGTTGGTGAAGGAGTGGAAGGGACACATGGGTGGTGGCGAGGGCGGAGGTGTGTTGGGATTCGTGCAGGGTGAGACCGGGGAGAGAGTCGTCACTGCTGGCGATGACGGTGTTGTTCTTGTTTTTGAGGCTTGAGAGAGTGTGTGTTTTAAGGGGAGGATTGAATATGGTTTCTTTATGAGGGGATAGACAAAATGGGGTGGTATAATACCGCGACATTGCGGGATGATTTGCTGGATCAGATAGGTCCTGATGAAATGAGATTTACGTTTTACTGACAAAGGAGATTGTGTCTTGAAAGGCTTTGTGTGAAAATCAAGGTGGTTTTGTGTGGAATGGTTGAGATTGGACAATGAGACATGGTCCGTTGAGTTCGTCTGATGGGGTGCGGGACTTAAAACGGACGATTTGCGACTTTGGCAGGATCTCATCGCCGGTCTTTGCCCTCATCATCCCTTGCAAAAATTTCGTCTTTCCACACGTCACTCAATAGAAGAACGGCATCGCATTGTCGGCCACCCGCGAACGACTGCCAAATGACCCAGTTTCAATGGGACCAGGTCCTCGGATTCGCCTTGATGGTCTGCGGGATCATCCAGTTTCCACGAGTCTGCTTGTGTCTAGCAGTATCTTGGTTATCCTGGAAGACCGTCGTCGTCTGTAGGTTTCTCGAATCACTGCGCCCGGCAGCGCGTGATCATGCATGAGATATTGACATTGGTGTTAGGGTATGCTGTGCTAGGCATTTACCCGTTCTTGGAGAACATTGCGGGACCGCTGACGCGGGCGTTACTGTTGGGCCCATGGAGGGCTGGGTAGAGTCTGCCGTGGTGAGTAACATGGTCACGAACAGTACGCATTTGCATGAGCTTGCGTACGAATGTCAGGCGCGCTCAATGAAAATAACGACTTCATACATCATAGCTTTGACTCTCCGTACGAATAATTATTAGAGATTGATTTGTTAGGCTTCATATCTCGTTAGACTACCTCATGTAGTCACCACTGTATCAACCGCTTCTTCAGCGGCAATCTTTTTAAGTGGTATGGTACCATCCTCTCTCCATCCATTCCTCGCTACTGAAACCACTCGATGTGTGCAGTCTTAGTTGGAGCGACCACCTTGGCCAACGTTGTCACCCTTGGCGAGACCCTGGCTCTGGCCTCCGCTGGCGTCCTTGCCGTCAATGGCAAGACCCTTCTCGATCTCAGGCATGGGGGCGGTCTTGTCGGCACGGTCGACGTGAGAATCCTAATACAACCTGTTAGTATTGAGATCCAAGGAAGGAAGCTGCACCAGGTGCGACGTACCTTGATGGCACCAGCGCCGTGGACGATGTCGTGGCCGGCCTCAACGGCGTTGTCAGAGGCACCAGATCCGTCGCGAGGCATGATATTTGATTTTTGGTGATGTATATGGACTTGTGGTAGGTGTAAGGTAGTTGCTTTGGGAAGCAGTTCGATGTTGTTCTTGAGGAAGATGTGAAGGGTCGTTATGGTTGAAGGATAGAAGGCACAATTGGAAGGGGGCTGAGGAAGCTATTTAAAAAGACCTTTTACCTCACCTCGAGCTCCCAGAGCTCTGATATCGAATTGACGTCACGCAGGGAAGGTGCAAGTGCCTCCCGGGTACCTGCCGCCGTAGAGCTCCCCCCTTGTTAACGTCATTGATGGTGGGGCAAGCCCCGCCACGGTCTCCGCCCCGCGATGTCAGATCGCAGATCTTAGGTGGGATGGCCCGGAGGAAACGCCCCGTGTCGCGTGGTCAGACTTGCTTGGCCACCCTCAATTGAGAAAGCAATGAGGTGGTTTGGTCACGAGATTGTCTATGTATGGGTCTAGAAACTCTTTGCAGCCTTATTTTCATTGTGTCGTTCCTGTTTTCCGACATAAAGGTTGTGGATTGACCTGCTTGGCGTCCGTGCTTGAGGGGCCGCTTGGATGATGACGACAGTGGATGGCGGCTTGCTTATTGGAATCGGAAACTGAAGCTTCTTGGAAACAAGTCACGATGCTTTACCTTGTTGCCTTGATGCGGTCTACATGTATCTCACAGTTGTCGTCTTCAAACGGCCATTGTCCAAACCCATTTAAGACGATGTCACGTCAACCAGGGAGCATACAATTGAGTTGCACAAAAACCCCATTACACAGCAATTCACAGCCCAATTTCAATTCTTGAAAAAAAAAGAATTAAAAAAAACAACGCCTTATTTGTACAATTACCCGAACCAGCCGGCCCCCAACTTCGATCCCGGCCATTCTGCCAAGCTATGGATGCAGTGCAACGAAAGCCAGGGTTAGAGATCAGCAGGACCCCCTCTTCTTGATTCTGACGAAAAAGTCCCGAGGCTTCACGAACCAGTAGTTGGTGCACTTCCAGTCGTCCTCCTTCTCCAGTATCACGTCAAAGTTCTGCACGACTCTAGGAATGGCCTTGGATACCTCCAGCAAGCTGATGTTCTTGCCGATGCAGGTGCGCGAACCCTGACCAAACTTGAGACGTTGTTAGCTTCGTGGTCAACTGCATTCCTTCTAACATCCACTTACGGCGAAGAAGTATGACTCCATGTCACTCTTTTGCTCCTTGCTTGAGTCGATCCATCGTTCCGGCCGGAAGTCGTCCGCATCATGGCCGAACACTTCCTTATTGTGATGTGCGATCCAGGCATTGATTCCCACTACATTCTGCGGAAGTGTTAGCATAACTGTCCCTTTTACGAATGTTAGTTACATCGATCACTCACTCCTGCAGGGAAGAAGCTTCCTGCTAGCTGTCTTCCACCCTCAGGTACCACACGAGGCATGGTGAGTCCGGTCGCAGGGTGCAACCTGAGACTCTCCTTGATGACGGCCTGAAGGTACGGCAATGCCTGTGCTTCTCTGAAAGTAATCGGGTCAGAGATTGACCCCTCCGCCTCGGCGTCGTCCAGTTCTTTCCGCAGCTTTTCCAATGTTCTCGGGTTCTTGCAAAGGTAGTACATGATACCGCTCAAGGAGATCGCGGTGGTATCCGATCCAGCGCCAATGTTGGTGGTTCCAGCTGTCAGGATGCACGCGTCATCGACGGTTTCGGGTCGCTCTCTCTGAGTCTGGACTAGTTTAGAAATGAAATCCTGGGGCCCGTCTTTAGGCTTTTCTTCCAACCGACTAGCTGCGACCTGATCGGTCGCAAACTTGACGAGGTATGCATTCCCCCGCGGTTCTCCGCCCGAGCCGAGGTACTTGAGGATGTTGAAGAAGAAGGGGAAAAGCCTCGGATAGACACCGACTGTGGTGCTGAACGTCAGGACTTCGTCTAGCGCCTTGATGACTCCCTGGGGATCTCCTCCGTCGTCCAGACACCCGAAGCGCTTGGAGAACTACACTTGGTCAGTACGACTCAATTATACCATGGCATGCCCGTCTCACAGTGATTTTGCCAATGACATCGAGGGCGTAGCACTGGAACCAGTGCCCGAGATCGATAACGCGGCCATTTTCTGAGAATTCGGTAAAGCGTTTGGCAAAGATGTCGGTGCACTCGTCGACGTAGGGCTCGTATGAGACCATGTTGGACATGGAGTAGACATTGGCAACTTGTCGACGCATGGCGGAGTGGACTTTCGGATTCAACTCGTTGAAGAGGTTGCCCAGGGCAGGATTTCCCCATGGAACGTACCACTCATTCTGTAGGGAGTCAATGTATATTAGCCCTGGGTGCAATTCGATTTCGTATGCTAGAAGAAGTTACCTTGGCAAAGTGGCTACCGTGTCCGTAGATGGTTTTGGCTGCGTCGAGACTGTCGATGCTATATTGTCCAGGGGCTATCCGCACGATGGGACCTGAAAATTCAATGCAATATTCAGTGTATATCCTTTGCATGGTTGGAAAAGGGTAGCGAGCATGCAGGAAAGCTAGGGGTCTAAATACCGTATTTCTCGTGCAACTTCCTGTCCGTCTTCTCGTAGTCGGCGCGGCAATACTGGCGGAACAACCACAGCCGAGTAAATCTCGCAAGGAACGGGCCCGGAATATGTCTCAGAGGATCTCGAACGGCAGAGATGATTCGATAAAATAAAAATGCAATCACTGCGAAAGGAATTGCCCACCACAATGGCGGCAGTGGCCTGCCCTCCAAGGCGTAAATTGGTAGAATCATGGTGTAAGGTTTGGTCCGAAAGTAAATGCAAGACTGCATGAACTGCCAGCCCAACAACAACGGCTGACAGAAGTCATTATATCTGCCATCCAAGCCTTGAGACCATGGTGACCGGGCAGATTCATTCGATAAGCTGGGGAGAGATCGTGGGGCAGATCTCGGCGTCGGCACTTACACATTTCCCTAACCCCCCGCCACCATCCCGATGGGGTGCCGCGAGCGCGGCGCGCGGGTTCCCCACCCCCACAACCTCTCCCGAAAGCCGCACCAGCATGATTCATTAACACACAGGTTGAGAAACATCGTGGCCTTGATTGGTGTGACAGGGTCATACTCTGCCTAATGACTGGATCGCATGCATGAAACAAGACACAGCGGCTCCCACCACGCAAAGCAACGGCCTGGTTGACCTCGGAGTCCGTCCCTTCTTGGCCGGCCGTCAATAACAATCAAGCATCGCGAAGCTAACCTCCACCACACCGGAAAGAATGATGATGATCGCCCGGGATGACGGGAACTAAGTGGGTCGTCCGACTGACTAGTGGCTTTGACCAGTTCCAACATCTGGCGTCAGAGACTGTTTGTCCCTTCTTCACCTCCACACGATCTTCCGAAACCGTTCACAACATGAACAGCGATTCTCGCGGCCTGCGCTGCAGGTATTGCGACGAGGCGTTCAGAAGGAAGGAGCATCTCGACCGCCATCTCCGACGTCATCTGGGTTCGAAACCGTTCCAATGTACGGTTTGCCTGAGAGCCTTCTCTCGAAAGTATGTCGCGTCTAGATTTCGTCGGGGCACGGCTGACTTGAATCTCTCAGGGACGTCCTCAATCGACATTTGACGACTCATGAACTGAATTCCGCGACCTGTTCATCACCAAGACGGCCTGGCAAGAAACCCCAAGCGTGTCTCTCATGTTCAAGGGCAAAACAACGGTGCTCCAAAGGCAACCCTTGTCGCTCATGCGCAAGCAAGGGAAGAATCTGCCGTTACCCGTCCGATGAGGGACCCTCCGATGGGGTAATAACCCCGGGCGGCCAGTCTGACGGCTCCGAGACACCGGCAGTTGACGCCGGGGATCAACGCACTTTGCCCAACGCGTCTTCCTGTGCTGCAACAGCTCCAATGCCGACAGACGCCGAATACGGACGCCTCGTAACGCTGAATGAACCTGGACCGAGCCTCAACGCCGACGTCATCCCGATGCCAAGCTATAGTGTTCGTACAACGGCAACTCCAGTGGGACAACCAATGAATGCGGTGTCTGAGTTTGCAACTTTGTCCGCTGCTATGGCAGCTATGCATCCCATCGAAACCGAAGGCACGCAAGCCTGGAACTCGGCTTTCGTCTCCTTCAACCAGCGTTTCCCCTGGTCGTTCACCGAAGATCTCTTCAACCACGAGCTTCCTGGATCTGTGCCATCGTCCGTTCTGAATAGCAACGGTGTATTTGCTCAAGCGGGAGCATCGGCCGCCTCCAGATATATTGATCCCGTCGATGGGCTCGGTCCTACCCCAGGGGGAAAGCCCTGTGCCTCTTGCGAAGATATCCCCTCCTTCCCATCACTGGAATTGTACGACGAGGACATTCTACTCGCAGAGGACTTTCGCCATGTCAGCAAAATCAACGGCCACGAAAGGCTGGCTCAGTTCTTTCAGGAACAGAGCCCGTCAGGAGAGCAAGTGTTCCCCGAAGCAAGAGTGATCCTTACCTTCGTCCAGCTCTACTATGAGCATTTTGACTTTCAATTTCCTTTTATCCATCCAGCGATGCTTGAGACTGGCGACGAGTCGTGGGTCTCTGTGCTTGCTGTTGCATCAATTGGCTCGCAGTACTCCTCCATCTCAAACTCCGAGCAGTACTCCAAAGGGCTCCAAGAACTTCTTGGTAGAGCCGTGGCCGCCTACGTAAGTTCACAACTCACACACAGTTGGCGTTCGTGCTAACCAGGCGTAGAAACCAGAACCACACCGAACCCCAAGTCTGCACATAGTCCAGGGCACGCTGATAAGCCTGGTTTGTCTACAGTTCTCGGGATCCCAACGGGGCTCCATGAGAGCACAGTGGCAAAGGAGCCAGTTGATATCCTTGTGTCGTTTCGTGGTAAGTTTCCAGCGTGGCGGGACCGACGGACTGGAACCCGCCCCAGACCACGAACAAGATTGGAGAGGTTGGCTTGCCGCCGAGTCGCGAGTTCGACTGGTCCATTGCCTTTATAGTCAGTAGACGCTCCACAAGTCGGACCCAGACGATCCATTCTCACTGTATTTTACAGAACTCGAGTGCCTTCAGCTTAGTTTCTTGAGCTTGCCGCCGATTTACAAGCTTCACGAACTCACCGATAGATTCCCTGCACATGAACTTGTCTGGAAATGCCGCGACGCTGAAAGATGGCGAGTAGAGAGTCGGTGCCCAGAAGGTAGTACTTTCATACCCAATCTCATGTAATACTTTACTAAGAAACCCGCAGTACGAGCAGCAGGCCGTATCGGACTAGATCTCTCAAATAAGCATGACGTAGTCACGCAAATGGGCTCTTTCGCCCGCCAAATGCATATGCTTAGCCTCTACACAGAAGAGAAGTTCCTACACTACCAGCTGTCGTCCCCGTTGTGGAAGACGCTGATGGCAGGAATGTCAAATCCCGTCGATACTCAGCCAAACATCAACACTTTGCTCAAAAACGCAGCAACATCCGTAGACGATGCTTTTGAATCGCTGAGAGGCATAGACAGTTCCAGATCGGAATCAACAGAGAGCGACGCATTACTCACGTACTATCACGTCCTGTCAATCCTGAGGCAGGTGCCGCTTCGGAAGCTGTACGAGTTCTCCGGGTGGCAGGTTACGGAGCCTCAAATCGATGCGGCGAGAGAATATCTCCAGAACTGGATGCGAAACAAGCCCTCGCATGCCCGGAAATGTCTCTGGCATGCGGCGGTGGTCTTCAAGACCCTTCGGAACAAGAAACACTTCTCGTGCGACAGCCCTTTTTGCATGTTGGTAGTCGCTCTTTACATCTGGGCTTTTGACCAGTTTGCGCAGCTCAAAGATGGCATGTCGTCTGGTGATGCTGCCAATTGTGCTGGAACGGATCGGCCAACAAGGGTTGATCTTCTGCAAGATGAAAAGGAAACAGAGGCGTGGCTAGAAAATGGAAGCTCAAGTGTTCACATCACGGGCGTAGGGGTCCTGAAGAGCACTAAGAGTGGTGCTCGGATGATCTCCGAGTGTCGAAGGATTCTTCTGTCTGCCAGTGGCTGGTCGCCGTTGTGTAGTTTCTTAGCTGGCGCTTGGGAACAGGTTTCTAGGGGTGGTCGACCACACAACTGGAGTCAGCGCTACATACCAATCAAACAAGTTAAGCCTAGGGGTCAGGCTTAACTGTTTAACTAGATTTTCACTAAAAACTTACTTAACTTAATAGACTTAATTTAATTTAACTAATATTACCTATTTAAGAAGTTAGTAAGGCTCTTATAATATCTTAATATATTAGAAATATACCTATTTAGTATTATAATATTATCCTATTCCCTATTAACCTTTCTACTTAAAGTAATACTTATTAAGAGTAATATTACTATTTTAAACTTAGTTCTAAAGATATTATATCTCCTTAAGTAGTAATAGCTTTATTAATAGCCTCTATAATATTAATATTAATTTAATAAAGCTAAATACCCTCTTATAATTAATTACTATTACTAGGATAGTAAAGATATTAAGGGCTAACTTACTAAGTATAGGAAGGTCTACTAATATAAAATCTACTACTAAATAGGATTATTAATAAACTAAGTAATTATAAAATTAAAATACTTCTCTAACTTATTAATCTTATTAATAATAGTATTATAAAAGCTATTATCTAACTATTAACTATAATTAAAGTCTTTAGACTTTAGAGGTATTATAATTAATATAAATAACTTTTATAGAGGCTTTAAATAGACTTACTTATTAGTATAAGTAGTTATCTTAATATACTACTACTCTTAGTACTCTTAAAGACCTTTTTTAATAATATAAAGCTACTTATAAATCTCTTAGGTATTCTAACACTTTTTAAACTATTATAAACTTCTACTAAAGTATAATATTATAATAGTAATATAAAAGGGAGACTTTCTAAACTTTTTATAATAGTTATTAAATACTTACTAGCTATTAATAATTAATAGGTATATAAATATATAAGAGTTAAAATTAGTAACTTAAGGGGGGTATAGTAATATAGTAATATATTTAGACTATAAATAAGTAGGAATATTATTAATTAATAAGGTCTATAAGATTAATACTTAATTAGATTAATATAATACCCTTATTAATTAAGATTACTATAATAAGAGACTTTAGGATACTTATATAGCTATAAGGTTAATCTCTTCTATAGTAGGAGTATTATAAAGCTTATACTAATCTTTAAGTTAATCTAAGAAATACTTAAGACTTATTAGGATCTCTTAGAGTTAACTATACTTATTACCCTTACCTTAGCCTTTATATTACTTAGTCTATAAGTAGAGAAGTTTAAATATTTTATTTAATTTAATAAGGACTTACTAATCCTTATTAATTAGGATATCCTTATTAAGGATATAATTATCCTTATTCTTAAAACCTAAAGAGTAGTATATATAACTAATAATCTAGCTATATTTAAGTAGGGTATAATAAATTATATTATATATTAAGTTCTATTAAGTAGTATTACTTAATATTAGATTTAGTTCTTATAATAACTCTTCTTATAGAGTAAAGGTATACTTATTATTATTAGCCTTATTACTAATAAATAAGAAGGCCTCTAAGTATTATAGTAATAATCTAATATACTTAATAATATTCTAAAGCTTACTAATAAGTCCTCTAGTCCTCTAATAAACTAGGTCCTCTTAGATCCTATTAATATTAATAAGATAGTTAGACTCTTATTTAAATACCTCCTTATTAACCTTATAAATAATAGTATAACTAATAAGGTTAAGGATATAGCTATAGTATTAAATTTAATAATACTAAGTATTTATTTCTATATATAACTATAAAATAGATAGATATAAAGCTTTAATATAAGTACTATTAGTACTAATATTATTAAAAACTATAATACTAATCTTATTAAATAGGTACTAATCTCTTATAACTATATATATTATAGTAGTAATATTCTTATTAGTATAGGTATTAAGCTAGTAATAAAAACCTAAGAGGTATTATATTTATTTACCTAACTTATTAATAAAGTAGCTAAAGATAGTAATAATAATATATTAATTAGGTAAGGTTTATAAGTTAAATAATATATAAACCTTTATAAGAGCCTTCTATATCTCCTCCTTAATTTATTACTTCTTAGAGATATAAAGTTATTAAAGTTAATCCCTCTAACTAGTCCTTAACTAATATATCTAAGTATTAATATTATAATTAAATATAATAAGTATATACTATATATACTAATTACTAAATATTATAAGAGAGTTACTAATATTAATAAGGAAGCTTATAACTAACTCTTTAATCTAAGTAGTCTTCTTCTTAAGTATAGTAATAAGAATAGATTAGTAGTACTTAAATAGAAGCTTAAAGTTATTAGCTTTATTAAGAGATATATTACTACCTTCTAAGTAACTTTAAAAGACCTTATACTTATTCTTAAGATATTAAGTAGTAGTAGTTATAGTTTTAGTATTATATAGCTTATTAAGAGTCCTTACTTTATTATAGTATTAATAAACTTAGTAGGTATTACTTTTCTTACTATTAATAAGGATCTTATAGATAAAAATACCCTTACTTATAATCTAAGAAGTATAGTTTTAAGAACCTTTCTTTATAATAGTATTAATATTAATAAACTACTAGTCCCTCTATATAGTATAAAATAAGACTTTAAGAGTATTATATATAGCTAAGTTAATAGTTAATATATTACTAATAGTAGTAGATAATATATAAATCTAAGTAGTAATCTTATAAAGAGTTAATAGCTTATAGCTAATAAAATAATTAATATATTAATTATAAGCTAGTAGAGGTATTATAATAACTAATAAGAAGTTAAAAAAGATATTAAGAGGTATATATAAGTAGGTCTTTAAAGTATAGAAGTATAATAATAGTAATAGTAATAATAGTACTAGTAGTACTAATAATAATATTAAAAAAAGGTTATTTTTAAGAACTAATATAAAGGTTAAAAATAGGCTTTTTTTAACCCCTAATAGAAAGGCTAGAAATATATTAATCTAGTAATAAGGTAAAAAGTATATTTCTAATACTTCTAGTAGTTCTTAATAGTACTAACCTTATTATTAAGAAATACTTAGCTCTACTCTACTACTTATTAGCTTAAAGGTATTATTAAACTAATATTAATAACTACTTAACCTTTTTTTTTTTTAGAGATATATTATAATAGGACCTAATAGGTTAATAATAAGTCTATTATATAAGTAATTATAGAGATATTAGTTTAAAACTAATTTAGGTTATCTACTTTAAGTATAAAAGTTATAAAAGTTATAACCTTAAGTAATTAGAATAAAGCTAAGTACTAAAATATCTAAGTAGACTTTTTTTTATTTTTTTAAAAAATCTTTTAAAAATCCTAATTAGTCTAGAGGTTAGATTTTTATTATTCTAAGTAATATTAGCTTAATTAAGTTAACTAAGCTTCTAGTACTATAGGCTTATCTATTTGAATAGCAAAAAGCCTCTAATTTGATTAGTTAATTGATTGATTAATTAATTAGGCTTGAATGGGGTGCTATGCTGACTGGAGTGAAACATGAAAAGCGCATCTTGCATCTCGCTCAGTTGCGCCTAGGTTTAATGTAGGATTCAAGAAAAAGCCACTCACCGATGACTTCGGGCTGATCAATGAGGTTCAAGCTTTAGTTAAACTCAAAGAGTTGCTGGCTAACCAACCGGTTCTGTCAAAGGGTCTTGGATCCGTGCACGCCACGCTCTGTATTCGGACTTTTCCCCATCAGAGGATAGTCTTCAATCCTTTTTGGGGTTTGTGTCTTTAAATACCAAGTCGGCGCTGTAAGCCCTACAGACCGTACGCACAGTGGTTGAGATAGTGGGAAGAAGTTGTACAGAGTCCGTGGTTCTAGTGCTTGATGCCCAGTCCTTCGCGTCGCGAGAGTCAGAGAGCATGGGCATCATTTCAGTTCAAAGCTGATGGCCATCAAAATGGTGCGACGATGACAGTTGCCGTAGAGTTGCTCCATAGTTCCGCTTGATATGCCGCCCGTGGTTGACGAGCTGCAAGGCGGCATATAAAGTCTGACGACTCTCCTTCGTCGAATTGTGGTCTCTCATAACGTCTCAGCCAACCCGTCTTGTTCCAACTCCAACTGATATTAATCTAAATACTATTTCTATCAACATGGTTAAAGATTGCAAAAAGTCGCCTGTCAAGGCGGCGATGAAATGTTTCGTTGGTGCATGGGGCTTCATCAACTCGACGCTGGTGTAAGTCTCACTCGTCAATCCCAATATTTCTACGGTAGCTAACAAAAGCCCTGCAGTAACACCACGTCTGGCGACATCATCACTCAGGACTGGGCCTACCCTGTTCCATCCGGCATGTCTCTGTTCACGCCAAACGGCTACACTGCGTTGCTGGTCACCGCAAACGACACAACTCGACCCGATCTGCGACCTCAGGGGCTGGACCAGAGCAACCCGAGCTCCTCGCCCGACTCAGAGTGGGCGAAGATTGGCAAGTACAGCGTCGCCGGTGCTGGACCGTTTCGTCTGTCTAACGTGACGGACGAGAAGGGCCCAGAGGGACCAGAGGGTGTGCAAACCGGAGAGTTCCTGACGTCTACGCTGCCGGCTCGCCTTGGTCCTTACGAGTTTACCTTCAAGTTTTACAACGACTGCTCTGCTTGGAACCTTCATCAAGATGTTGGGGCTGGTCTTCAAAGGGTTGCATGGTACTACAGGCTGCCTGACCAGGATGAGGACTAATGTTCTGGGGATTGAAAATACGGGCTTGAATGAGTCAGGTCGCCATAGGAGTTCACCAATCCTCTTGGAAGATAGCCATCGGAAGCGTGCAACAACTTAATCTCAAAGTTCTGTTCTCTTATTCAATCAGACACGAACAAGAAAGACGATAGGGACGACAGAGATGACGGGGGACGATAGATCCAAGTTACAACTGCGACGCCGGGGACAATGGAGGAAATCAGATGAACATATGTACCTAGCAGTCGGTCCCGATGATGGGGATAGTATGTTGCAGTACTCTTTGAATCAGAATTGCCCGAGTAGCACGCAAATGACCTTGAATCTCGAAAATAAACCACACAATATCTGAGAACGACACCCCCCACCCCTCTTTTCGCGAAATTACAAGACTGTACAACTACTTGAAGAATGATATACAATTTCTCCCCTCCCCAATCCCCTGAATTTTCCTTGCTACCAGTCGCGACCTTAATCGCCTGCTTTATCTTCAGCCTTCTCTGGCTCCAGGTCAGGAGAGACATCAGTTAGGATATCCCTTGTCTCCCTTCTTGCCGCTGCCCTTGGCCACCTTCGAAGGCTTCACCCAGCCGACAACCTCATCCGAGATGGAAGTGAGTTTGTCAAAGACGTCCTCGAAGTCCTTGGGTACCAAGTCGGTGTCGCAAGGATGCAACCAGTGCGTGAAGGCGTTGACCGCGTCAACCGTTGAGTAGGTCCACTTGAACAGCTTTGCAGCGTTGACGAGCGCCTCTGTAGAAATTTCAAAAGAGTCAGTCTCAGTGTTCTCCTCGCAGTGTACTTGGTAGTTCTGGGGTTCGGACTCACTCATTCCACCTGACATGGCCTTGCCTTCGGGAATAAACTCCAGGCCCTCCTCAAGAACTAACTTGAAAGAATGGATGTAAACATAACACGTGATCTAGAAAGAAATGTCGTTAGTAAGAATTCTGTTGCGAGACATCGTCAGTCAATGGATCTTTGTTAGTTAGCTTACTTGGGCCATCGCCGGCAGCATCTCGACGAATGTGTTTCCCAACCAGTTGATGACAGGGTTATCACAGACACAAACTCCAGGCGCAACCATGCCGGAAAGGCCCTTGCCGACGCTCTCCCAGGGTATCTTCTTGTCTACCGGGTAGAAACCGACACAGGTAGCAGAGGTGGTGACGCCGAGTTCATGGTTAGCCTCGTTGGACTCTTTGCAGACGTGGTTGCAGTCATTCTGCGTCGCCTCCCACTTGGGGGGCTTGTAGAAAATACACTTCTGATCGTTGGCGAAGTGGTTTTCCCAATTGTAATTCATATCCCATGCCTCTTCGGTCGCGGTAGGCGTGGCAACAGATGACTTCGTCGGTGTCGAGCCGGATCCCCCAGCAGACGAAGTCGGCTTCGTCGAGGTTCCCTTGTTTTTGCAGCTGCCACTCTGGCAACCCGTACCGCAGTGAGCATCGGTATTGCCGCACCAACCCTGAGGCGAGCAACAGTCACCCTGAGGCCATGAACCGCAAATGGCATCGTTTGCACCAATGCCGCAGCTGCCATCCGTAGTCACGGCACCCTTGACGCAATCACCACTCTGGCAACCAGAGCCGCAGTGTGCGTCATCGGTGCCACACCAGCCGCTGGAGGAGCAGCACTTGCCAAAGGTACTGCCCGTGCAAGTAGTGCCGCCGTTGGAAGGGCCACATTGACCGTCGGTTGAGACGGGTGCCGAGTTTGAGTCGCCAGTGCCAGAGTTGAAGTCAACACTCCACGCCATGGTGCCTCCGAAGCAGTAATTGTTGGCGAATTTCTTCTTCAGTGCGACAGTCTCCTCGTCATCGTAACCGATCCACTGGTCATCCCATGTAAGCTCCTTCATCATGGCGCCTTCGAGCAAGCGGGGCTGGAGACCCTTCTCCTTGATCAAATCCTGGATCTCAGTGAGAGACATAACGCCGGCCTGGTTGGTGCACTTTGCTGGCTTGCTGGGACCTTTGAAGCCGCATCCAAGGGTGTTGCAAGTAGTATCTGCAAACGGTTAGCCGTTAGTAAGGAGGAAGACCGGGAGCTGCATACCCGAAACTGTGTAGCCACGGCCGTACCAGGCAACACCGAAGACAATTTTGGAAAAGTCCAAATCAGCATAGGCAAGAGGAATGGTGTTGTTGTAAATCTCCCGAACGTCAGCCTGACCGCGGATGATAGCGCCCAAAGTCTTGACGTCGGAATCCCAAGAGCCGTGAAGATCATAAGACATGAAACCAAAGTGGTCGACATACGGCTCGAGGCCCTTGGCATCAAAATATTGACCATACCAAATGTCTGGAGGAAGCGTGAGGCTGATGCCATACTGAGATCCGTAAGAAGCGCGCATCTCCTTGAGCAACAGCACAAAGTTGGCGATATCGGCGCGAGAGCCACCGCGCTTAGGGTCTCCAGGGTATTCCCAATCGAGGTCCATACCTTGGAAGCCGTACTAAAAGATTCGTTAGCAAAGTTCTCCTTAGGGAGCATGCGAGAAGACTCACTTTATCCATGAAAGTCTTGCCAGATGCGATGAATGCAGCGCGCGCAGCCGGGCTTGCGCAGAGGTCATGCCAGGTCGTGTGCGTGCTGCGTTCCTTGTCGCTGAAGTCGTAGCCACCAACAGCAACCCAAGTCTGTAGACCTGACTTCTTCAACGCGGTGAACTCACGCATAAGTGGCTCGTCTGCGGCCTGTGCAGGAATGACGGCGAACGAAGCAGGATCGATTGACGCAAAGGCGAAGTAAAGATGAGAATAGCCGGCGGTCTTGATCTGCGACGGCGCAATGCGATTGCAGACACGGTCTCGGACGTTTGAGGCCTGGTAGTAGCCGATGGTTCTACCTCCAGTGGTCCCGGAGCCCTCGCCGCAAGTCTTGGGTCGGATGATGCTGCACTTTCCGAAGCCTTCCTGACAAGGGGAGAACTTGTTTGGACCGATGCAATGGGTTTCCGAGGTACCGCACCAACCTCCTGCGAGAGAAAGTAGTCAGACACCATCCAATCTGAGAGAGACAAGAGGATTTTGTGAGATATACGAACCAGAACTGCAGCACAGATCCATTCCACACTTGATAGCGCCGCCCGCAGACTCTTTGCCACACATGGCGGTAGCATCACAGTTGTTTTTGCAACCTGCGCCGCACAAGTCGCCATAACCACAAATTCCGTCTTTGCTGCAGCAGCTGTGGAGTGGTAGATCTAGTTAGCTGGGGATCCGAGTAGTTGACTAAAGGCATCGACGTGAACAACTGACCTGCCATCTGCACACTCGCCCGTGGGGCACAGCAAAGCACCTTCACCGGCAGCCTGTGCCTGTCTCTTCAAGATGTCGGCATGATTCCGCCATTCGGAAATCGGTCGAATCGATCTCCGGCGCTCCGGCATGTACTCAGTGACATTGTCTCTGAGTTCCATGTAATCAGCCAAAGGGTCTCGGTCGGCATCCGCGTATGGGTTCTGGTGAGTGAGAGAAGGAGGGCGTTCACAGCTTCCGCCATGGAGAAGAGTGGCGGCCGTCAGCGCGACCACAAGCAACTGTTTGCCGACCATAATGCCAAATTGGGACGGCGATAAAGAGCGTAATGAATGACTTAGTTGACAATATGTTATTGACAGGCAGGAAGTGTTCTCGACTTATATAGCACCGTAATTGTTGTCCTCTTTCCGAGTGTAATTGCACAAAGCTTCATCAGAAATTTACGAGTGAGTCTGGACCTGCATTCCAGATTTCAGCTGCACCTCGGCCAAGGGACTTTTGCCTGCCACCTCGTATTGAAAAGGCCATCCTAGTCATTTTTAACATGCCCGCGGAACGATGTAGAAAAGTAGACTAGCAGAAAACGGGTTGCTGTGTTGTGCGGTGGACAACGACCGAAGGATTTGGAGGCCAGGCTTTGGAAATCGTCAACTTCTAGACTCAATTGTGGAGTGTTTACTAGTCCCTCTGAGTCCCTGACATGGTACCTTTGGGTCCCAGCCTGGATGTTTACACTGTTGCCTGGTGTAGCCGGGAATGGAGACTCATCAAGACGGAAAATGCGGAACTTGCTCGCTCAGGGGTTAGAGAACACGGATCATTAATACGTACAGAATTAGATCATGTCCAGCTACGCCTGGTGTTTCTGTTCAGATTTCCCTTGAACAGACACTTGCTGCAGCTTTACAAGAATATCCGGCATTTTCGAAGAGGCATACACGAGAAAACACTCTTCGAATGTGTCGCACGTAGCACGCACTTGGCGAAGAATCGGAAGTCGGGAAGGGAAGCTTGGCGAAAGCTTGCTCCGCAAAGCGATTTAGCCTCAAGATGTTGGGCTCCTAGCTAAGTGGAAACAAATCTCAAGACGTTGCCACACTGGACTGAACCGAGCGGGCCGAGACCAACTTGAGGCTATTAGAACCGCGTATGATCCACAATCCGGACTAACATCCATGTCAACCCCCGGAATGAAGCGAAATTTTATCCAACTCAATCTGAGTGTCCGAGCAGACCAATAAGAAGTCGTTGAAGTTTATGATGAGGGACTTGCTGTTGGTCTTCGCTCGGCCGAATTATGGTGTGATTCGTCTTTTCTTTCTTCGTTCCGGCTTGTCCGTTGCACCTGGAATCTTGTTGGGTGTGGTAACAGCTACCGAATTGCGCGTGCTCTTGAAGATCCCCGAAGGTGCCATCATAACCGAAAGACCCTTGCCAACACTCTCCCAGGATATCTTCTTACTTACTGGACAGAAGTTGACACAGATAGCAAAAGTGACGCCGAGTTTCATATTGGCCCCGTTGGACTGTGGCAGGCTGCCTGAAGAACGGGAAGACTCCCCGCGTAATCGAATGGCGTCAAGCAAGCATACCTAAACTTAAGTGATTGATTTAGACTCTAATTGACTGCCCAATGGAGACAATTGAAATGCCTTGAAAAGTACCGTGTCAAGAAAGGTCGTTATTTGATTTGACATGACCTAGCGATCGTCCCTTTTTGACGGCCGCCGCTTGTTTAACGATTCTCCTTTGTGCCGTTTCCCAGCTCGCTGGAACAGGCTGCGCCAGCCTCCCTGGCGCCTAGATGGCCCTTCCGTGGCTCGAACTGGTTGCGGCTGCTGCTGCTGCGATACTGCTCTTTGGGCTTGACTCATGGTTTTTCATAAGACACAGGAGAGGAATCAATCGGCACAATGTTGGGGAAAACCAATTGCAGAAGTCAGGTTACGCGAAAGCAGAGATAGATGCCACTGAGACTCGACAGAGGATGGAGCTAGATGTAGATTCAACTACTATCCGTAACGGTTGGCATGAAGCACCCACAGAGTCTCCTAGCAGAGGTCGAATGGAGTTGTCAGGTTGAGGTCAGAAGAGCGGAGAAAACACAGATTCAACGTCAGGAAAAATAATGGTATCTTTCCGATGGCCGGAATTAAGAGGGGCCCACGGAAACGTCATATGTGTGTAAGGCAGACAAGTTATGTGACTTGACTGGGAAGGGTTTGCCTGGTAAAATTGTGAGCGTGTCTTTCGAAGGAGAAGAGCGATGATGTGAAATAGACACAATGGAGAATTCGCGTTCAATTGTCTTGCAAATTGCGCCTTTGGGACCTACAAAGCGTTTCAGATTGTAAAAAAACCCACCCCTGATTAATGATTAATAAGCTAGTTATGCTCTGTATGAGTAGAATACTACTGGATATTTACAGATGAGTTCGCTTCCTGTCAAGCCGGTACAAACACCGTTCTAGCCACGCAAGGCACACCCTCCTTAGATATTGCAAACATATACCAAGGTCCAGGGATGAGTACACCCGAGTCATTCGGAAGTCTGACTGTGTACTTTCCCGCCCCATTCTTCTTGACATCAGTTAATGGCACGCGACGCTGATCCGAGTTGATGCTGTGCGTTGCGCTTCCCATTCGAACCATCGCAAATGAGGCACCGTCAAGCCCGCCCTCAAGCGTAATCGTGATTGAGGATCCAACCTTGGCTGAAGTGGCGGAGATGCTCGAAATCACAGGCCGCTTCGCCAATTCACCCGCGGTAGTGAACAAGTAGGGCGGAGAAAAAATCTCGCCGTCGAAGTGATCCTTGGCGCGATCACACCAAAACAGGTCGCTGCCTTGAGCAGCTGGGCACATACCTCCGCCACCAACAAAGACAGTAGCGTCCGGTAGAAGAATGCCGACGGCGTGATAGTTGCGCGGAACCGTAGCAGGAGCCATCTGAGTCCAGGCTCTTGTCTTCGGGTCCCAGATTTCAGGGATCAGCACAGAGTCTGTGTCAGTGAAGACCAAGGATCGGCGTTGGCCTCCTGTCACGATGACCTTTCCGTCAGGAAGCACGACGGCGTTGGCGAAGCCGCGAGGGAAGTTCATATCCGGAAGAGTCTCAACAGTCGCCGGAGCTCCTGGTTCCGTGATGGTGATGAGATGAGCTGCCTTCGTACCGTCGCTATCGGTATAATCCTGGCTTCCTCCTGTGGCAAGAATCTTTCCAATGTCGAACATAACATTGACACCGCACATCTGGTCCATGACATTCGTGCGGACGCCTCCGGGAGAAACGGAGCCGCCATTGTTGGTGCTGTACCAGTTCATGGCTTTGCTAGGGCCAGCTTGGAAGACCGAGCCATTGCGCCAGCCGTAGAGCCAGGCATGGTTGTCCTCACGCCACGGTCCTTCGCGATCAGTCGTCAAGAGCGGTGTCGGGTCAGTTCCTTGTAGCAGGGTCCACTTGTTCTGGACAGGATCATAGGCCTCGCCCGTCTTTCCGCCAATAGGTCCTGTGAAGGATCCTCCGATGGTGAAGATGCGGCCATCTGACAACGTAGCTGACGTCTGGTAGCCACGAGCGATGACCATATCAGCCGCGCGGGTGAACTGGTTCGTGGCAGGGTCGTATACACTAACAGCTTCAGCATTCTCGCCGCCAGAGATGACAATCTTGCCAGAGGCAAGAGAGCTGATTCCAGGGCAAAACATGTCGTGCTTTGTGTTGGTGATAGTCCGCTGAGAGACGGCGCCGGTGAGGAAGTTGTAGTCCGCGAACTGCGTGATGCCTGTCGGGCCACTGAATGCGCGGTCTCCCCATGACGAGAAAACGAGGAGCCTTGACGAAGAAGGTTGAGCCGGCACGACATAGGCAGCAACGGGGATAATCGGGAACTGGATTACATCCGACCACCGGCCGACCTTTGACGTAGCCTTGGACGTGCTAGCCTTGATCATCTGTAGGGAGGTGAACTGGCGGTTGAACTTCCAATCTGACGCGGCGGCAACAGTTCCCTTGATGTGGCAAACACTGTTTTGCATGTCGTAGACGGCATAGACGCAGTCCTGATTTGTGGTGCAGCTTTCGGCACAAGCTTGAACGGAAGCACAGCCGTCAATAATGTTGACGCTAGGGACAGTGAAGTCTGCGTTCTTGCAAGTCGCGAAGCTAGCGCCGTTCTGGGTGGTGACGTTGGAGTAGCCGCCTGAACAGCTGGTAATGCCGTCACCATCTGCGAGGACAGAGACTTTGCTTATCGAGTCGAAGCCAGGCTGGTATGTCCACTGAAGTTCTTTCGGCTCCGCTTTGATGTAGCACTTCGAGCTTGACTTTTGGAAAACGGCTCTCAAGCAGGATGAGTCGTTGCCACATTCGATAGCGCATGCTTCGATCGACGTGACTCCGTCAACATCCCGAACCGTGGTGCCTTGATAATCCGTGTTCGGGCAGGCCGCCAAGATAGATCCGGAGGAAGTGACGTTCGTTGCGCCAGTTGGGCAAGATTGGATGGGTGCGCCATTGCTCAGCTTGGATACGAGCCTGATAGTCGTGAAGCGAGCGTCTGTGGCCCATGTGAGACCATCCTTGGCCTTGAGATGACAGCCGAAGTTGGCCTTGTCGTAGACTGCCTTGTCACATTGGGGATCTTGGCTACAGGCTTGGGCGCAGTCGAACAATGTGGCGACAGTGTCGACAAACTTGGTTGTTGTTCCCTGGTAGTCGGTTTGATGGCAGACGGCCCAGGTGGAAGAACCGTCGGCTGCGACAATGTTCTCCTCGGCAGATGGACAACTCGAGAGTTGGGCTCGTGAAGTCTGAATTAGTGATAAAGACAGGAAAAGGAAAGAAAAGAGTGTGATTCGACCCATGATGCCGGTTGTTTGCGAAAGAGCGACTTGTGACACAACGGTGAGAATCTCACGATCAGTGGGAGTGGGGATGTGGTCCCCTATTTGAAAGTCTACTCGGGCCGAACTACCTAATGACGTACCGACACGAAGCCTTCCGCCCACCGTAGTCAACCGCAGGTACAATATCCCATCGCCGAGCTTCTAAAAGAAATACGAGCGTCTATCTTCTGGATCGAACGATGCATCTTGCCTGTTGGCTCTAGCATGAAACATGTGGGCTTGCTCAAGAGCCGAGAAGCCGATCGTAAACTTCTATTTGAGGCCTTCTTTCATAAGCGGATCAATCACATAATAGGAATTTTGAAACTTAGGCTCAAATTCTGGCACCGTCAACGGTGGCTGCGGTGAATTTAAGATGTGGGCAGCCTGCGACGAATAACGCCGAGCCTTGGAAGCAGCCGATGGCTTCTGGGACAGTTCTTTGGCAGAGAATGTCCGTGTCAAAAAAGATGAAAGGGGTATTCAATTTGACGGACGTCTCTTAGCGGACAGAATGCGGATGTGGCTCGGCTTAGCGTTGAAATATGGTTGACACTATTGATTGCTTTGACTAAGCCATGCCAGACGCAGATGGTGTCACCAAGCATGAGGACAGGGACCGCCGACGATCAGTAATAAACTATACGAGTCCGTTCAGGTCTGCAACTCAAACTCAACGGGCTAAGTCTCTGTTGGACTTGGCTCCGAAGTTTTCACTCTCTTGTGAGGCATTCGGCTTCAACCAGTTGAGGCCGACGTCGATGATACAAAGACTCACGGCAGTTTAGAGGTACATCTCAATGGTGAAGGTCAATGAAATGTAATGGAATATACAGATTTTTGTCTATGTTTATGTACAGGTTTTACAAAGGAAAAATGTCTATCGCAACAAATACCGCCCCTCACTCCAGTCAAATCCATTCTTCTAGTTGACATAGATGGTGCGGAACTTGCTGTCGACATGCCACCCAGCGCTAGACAGAGACGGATTGCCCTTGTTGTAGCACGTCCACGTGGAAGGGTTGTACACAATCTTGTTGCATCCAGACTTCAATTTGCAGAGCAAGATGCAGGCGGTGTCGGAGACAACGCCGTACCAAATATCCGTGGCAGGGTTGTTGGTGAAGTCACTGCTGGGGCAGACCGTGTACACGGTCCTGAGAACGGTGACGGTGTATGTCGGTGCCAGACACTGGGTAAGGGGAGTGTTGTCGGCGACCTTGACGAGGGTCTGGAAGCCGGAGTTGACGTTCCAGTTGGAGGCGGCGACGCTGGGGCTGCCCTTGAGGTAGCAGATCTGGGTGGAGGGCCTGTACACTGCTTTGGTGCAGCCGGAGGTCTTCTCGCATTGGGTTGCACAGTCTTTGTTGGAAGTGTACCCGTAGTAGATCTGAGGGCTCGGGATCATGAAGTCGGTGTCGGGGCAGATTGCGTAGAGGCCGCCGTTGTTGCCGACTACATAGCTGGATGGGTTCGGACAGCTCGAGATGGGGCCGGTGCTGGAAGAGCCACCAGTCACTGCAGAGGTGGTGGGCTTGACGGATGTTGACAATGTGGAAGGCTCGCTGGTAGTGGAGGTCGTGAGGGCAATAACCGGGATGGATGTGCTGCTAGTGATGGCAGCAAGAGTTGTCAGGCTGCTCGTGAGACCAGCAACAGAGGTCAAAGGGCCAGAGTTACCCTGGGGGCAGACAAAAGTACCAGGATCGGTAGTGAGGGAGTAGGAGTAGGCGTATTGAATGGTGTAAACATCGCTGCCGGAGGTGTATCCCGTGTTAACGGCATAGCCCTTGTCCCAGGTGCGAGAGTAGAGGGCGCAGATCTGAGCCTGGGTGACACCGTTCTTGACGAGGAGGTAGCTGGTGAAAAAATGGCACCTCAAACCGTTGAACGGGTTGGTCTCTTGTGCCTGAGCGGCGCAATCAGTTGCGCAGAGGGAAGGATCGTATGCGTTGTTGGTGTGAGCCTTGAATGTAATGTAGCTGTTGCAGTCTGAAGGAGCGTTGATAGTAGCCTTGTCGGTAAAAGTTGCGTTGTAGCCTGAGACAGGGTAGTCAGGAGCGGTGAGCTGGTATCCGTTGGAACCAGCAACGACGATGTGGAAGTCGTTTCTCCAACCACCACTGTTCGTGGCAGTGGAAGGCCCGATGCCGACACCCCAGAAACTGCACTTGATGACGGTTGTACTATTGGGGTTGGGGCAGCTAGCGGCGGGATCGACGGTCGGGTCGCGCTCGAAGAAGATGTTAAAAGCGGCACATCCGTCAATCTTAGCACAGTCTGCTGCGCAGAGAGAAGGATCGTAGGTCGCGTAAGTACTGTAGCCTTGGTATGCTGAGGCTGAGGTGGCAGACTGGAGATTCTGGAAAGTCCGGTACCAGCCAGAAGGAGTGATGGCCGAGTTGGCGGCGTTGGAGAAATCGGTATCGGCAAGGAAGGCCTGGTCCGTGTCAGGAGACGGGACCGGGCCGCTGCCCGCAGGGAGAGCGCCGCAGTCGCGGGCGATCAACTTCTTGCCAAGATCACGCTTGGATGCTGCGACGGTCTGGTTACCGACACCGATAGGGACGGACTCCAATGCGGGAGCGGGGATGCTTGCAAGCTCTGAAAGAGTGAGGAGCTGAGCAGCACCAGTTGCCGCGAAGGCGGCCAGGGTAGCGATGGTGCGCATGTTGGAAAGTGATTGAAGCTGAGTTGGTAAAAAAGAATGTTAGTAAGAAGTGAGTGAAGAAGCTGTGTGAATGAATGGCTGTGAAGGCTGGTTGAAACAGAGGAGACGAGCGACTCGTCTCAAGAGTTATATATCAGAAAGTTACGACGATGGACTCTGTCAGGCCATGACAGGATTGCAAGCTGCAAACCGTTCCTTTGAGCCACAAAGAAAAAGCACGTTATGGACTGACGTCTGCTCTAGCGGAGAGGAGCCAAGCACCGGAAGGCCGAACATGTCAAGTTAGGTCGCTGGACTCGGGAGACAAACAAGGACTCGGCACACCATGCAGCTGGGCAGAATGGGTAGCCGACTTGGCAGTCGGAGACCCCAGGAAGAACGGAACCACGTGGGAGGCACCCGTCAGGTAAAATTGTCACAAAGAGTCTTTGTGTGTATGAGATGGCTGAACCGAGAGTATGTCATGGACAACAAAGACTCACTCTGAAGTGGCTGAACGTTAGCCTCCATGACATCGGTTGATACCTGAAGGCATTAGTCTTGATTTGGATGGTGCTCCGTTCCGCCACAACTCGTGTTGACAGCCACTGCGTTGACTGGTATCGGCAGAGCTACAGCACAAAGAAGTCCAATGCGATACCGAGCATTAAGTCGGGTGCCAGTAGAACGTTGAGTGACGGCTAGAATTTAATCTGCCACGAGACTTGATGATTATGCGAAGAGGAAAGGTCGGCCTTCGGGGTCGCCTGGCTGCCTGTAGCTAATTTTACATGGGCCTAGTCCGATCCATGGATTTAGAATTTTGGTGCCGTGCTTGGAATTAGGTGCAGAATTATTCACTGACGTTTGCATTTGTGACATCGAAGAGGTTCATGAGATGAGTTGACTGATCAAATGAAGGTTGAATAAAAGTCCTGTTGAGTACCTGTCCATCTGTAACCCTCACTCCCCACGTATCAATAGCTTTTACCCAATAACCCGGTTTCCAGCTAAGCGAATGCATACGGCATGTGCCCAGCCAGTCAGCGTCAGAACTCGATATATTCGTGTACAGGCAGCCGATGTTGGATGATATCATCAGCGTTCAACATGTCTGTGCTAGACACGCGATGCTCCGCAGCCGCGCGATCCGGAACAATGCCTGAAGCAACGTGACGCTCTACCAGTCTTGCCCGAGACAACTCGCGATCAATATTCAGAAACCACAACTCATCCATCAGACTCGCAGCGGAGCGCCAAGGTTCCCTGTCAAGACTCAAGTACAAACCCTCGAAGACTATGATGCGAGCCTCTTTTGGTACGCAAATGTCGTCTTCCACAGGATCCTTCACCGCATGGTCGAAGCTCGGAGCGAAGATGTTGGGTGTGGCGTCGGTCACTGGTTCTCGAAGGGCTTGAACCAGACGATGAAACCGCTCCGAATCGAAGGTGAACGCAGCCCCCCGACGATGAATAGCTTCAGCTGGATTGGGCATTGCTGCTAGCTGTGATCTATACAAATGGAAACCATCCATTGGGATCATGGCGACAAAGTTCTCTTTAGGCTGTGCACTCTGGAGCTTTGCTGCTAAGGCTGTTGCTAGAGTCGTTTTGCCTGATCCCGGAACACCAGATATCGCAATCATAACACGGCTGCTGGGATCATGAAGTTCATGCAAGCCTATGATGTTTGTTAGCTTTATTGCTCGCCAAATCCTTCATTTCACGTCGGTGAAACATACGGAGAACCTTCGCAGCCAATCGGTCGAGCTGTGTAGTGTACACATCTGTCTCGACATCTGTTTGTCTCTTGAGCGTCATATTAGATTGGTTGCTTCAGTATGTTATGGAGGCAAAGTGTCAACGAATGGCGGAAGGCGAAGACCGAGTTGAGGACGGCGCTTTTGTTTGTTCCTGAGATATGTACCTTCGTGCCGCTCACTGATATCTTCGAAAACACGGCTTCTGCGGCACTTTTTTGACCGAGGAGACTGACGGGATCGTTCCTGACTTGCATCACTCCACCATGATCGCCGCCGGACCGTGTCAAGTCCGGCAGAAGGTCATCTGCAGCCAGAGAAAATAGTGGGTTCATCATGTGTAATATGAAGCTTAAGAGTTCAATGTTAGCGATCGCAATGTATCGGTCTTCTTTGGTGATGGCCCAGGTAAAACTTATCTATGTCTTCAGTAAGATTGTCCGTGAAAACCATGATACAACTAGACGTTCGTTTGATATAAGAAAATACCTTGTCGAAAGTGGTGCGACCAGAATCCCCTTTCTCGGCGTCGGCCGGATCTGTCGATGATCTGCTTGTTCTTCACGGGCCGTGTCCACGCCGCTTCCCGTGGATTTATGCAGGGATGCGCAAGTGACCCGATATCGCCACCAATCGTGTGAGATCGTGGCCACCCTGCATTTTTCGCGGGACTTTTCAGAGGTACTTGCTCCCTGAAGAGTTGGTAATGGCAGGGATTTCTCCCAGTTGGAGGTTCGCGATGCATGGAGGCAGCGACAAGAGGAGTCGCATAAATGTTCCGGTCATCCCACGCGGGTGGAAACAACCAACTCGTTTTTTTCTCATTTATTAAATCAACTTTTCCTCGAAACTGCTAAATGGCCCAGAAATATCCCACACTACGTCAACTTCGTCCCAGCACTTTGAAGCAACTCTGTGATCTCCAAGGTAGTATAACGGAAGTCGTAGAACTCTACGGGTAATACGCATTCAGATATAGGGCTTCGGTGTTCAGCTACAGCAGTCCTGATAATGGTTTCATAAAGCTGTGCTAGAGGCCAGCGCTTGCCGCACGCATGGAGAATGAAGGCCAGAGTATGAAGGTTTGCGGGAACATCTGCATCGAGTGCTTTAGAGTATACTTGATTTTGTTACAACCGCGTTAGTCTGTCATAGGCTACAACATGAAAAGTAACACATATCGCGATCGACTCACCTATGTAGAAGCGTGCCGCTACGAACAGTGGTGAAATAAGATAGGGCGGCTCGCGTTCAAGCTGATCGGCTCCTATGCGGCGCACCTTGGCCGTCATATTTTCACAGGCGTAGGTGCATCTAGTTGTGGCAAATGCCCACTGCAATGAAGAGGGTCAGGTGTGAGAAGAATAAATAGAAGCGAATAAAATCATCGGCAATCCTTACATGTTCAAAGGTTGTCTCTATCCCTTTCGGCATGGGCGCCATCTGCTGAAGCAAGACAATGATTGCCCTAATAGGTCAGGTTAGACCCCATGACAAGTTTGGAATGGGAAATGAACATACTCATTGAGGATACAGTTGGTGAGCGTAAAGAAAGACTCCATTTCTCCTCGAGGCAAGTGCTCTTTCTCATAGTTGATTAGCTGAAACACAGCAGCAACGAATTCTTCGCGCCAGTTTGTGAGCCTCTCGTCTAATCGTTGTGCTTCGGACTGCCAGTCAAGCCTCTGATCCAGCTTGTCCAACTCATAGGATCTCCCCAGAAACTCGCGGACAACCTTGAGCTCCTCCACTGAAAGGATGATGCAAAGGGTAAATCCCGATGCATACCGCGGTTCTGAATCAGAACGCTCTATCACTGTCGGTGTCGTCGACCATTGAGACTCGAGGCAGGGTAGGCTAGCACCCAGGGGCGATGGTGAGTACGGCATGGAATACGGAAGTCCCAGGGTGGAAATTGCATCCAACATCTCGACCATCCAAAAAGCTCGCCTCGCTTCCTCTTTGACTACATTACTACTCACGGCATAACGCTGGGCCATCTGTGCCCTGGATGTATAGGTGCACGAGGGGTTTACCCCGTGGCGTTGAAGGTTGGAATGAGCAAGTATTCTGCCTTTATATTAGCAACGTGGCCAAAGTATCCTCCAACTCTCGATTCTGTGGGTGTGTACCTCTTGCAGACTGCCAATACGTTCCAGAATATTGTGAGTTTCCCGCTGGTGTAAAAATGATTAGATAGAATCAAAAGAGCCTGGACAGACTGAAGCGACGAGGTTGCAAAGCCTCGGAGCAGGACTTGATCGCGAAGCTCCGCGGCTCTTGCATGATGCCATGGCAAACTCTCGGCCTGATCAAATACTATTACAACAGTGACAGCTTTGCAGACCAGTTCTTGGTCGGAGCTCCCAAAGGCGGACAATTCTTGGAAGGAACCTTGATGCAAGATAGGAAACCAAGGGTGATAGCTTTGAAACCATATTCTGAATGTTTCATATGCTGTAGGGAGGCTGAGTGTAGCTGGCGGCATCGGAGAGTCATTGCTGAAGGTACTGAGGTGAGATTGGGGAGCAGCTTCCAGCACGTCCTGGGTGAGATCACCACCAACTTCGGCCAGATCTGGATCAGACGGATCAGATTCCAATTGGCCATTGCCAGCTGAAGGCAGGGAGGCAGGAGTGCGTTCGATATTGAACGGCATGTTATGGCTACCCTGCACCAAATAATCTTCAACTCGTTCCAGTCTCGCCTGCATAGCTTCTGTCGCGGAGATGATTACTATTCTGGACGCAGGACCCAGTTATGCGAAAACCGTTTGGACTCACCAAGCTGCTGCTCTAGTCGCGACACGTAGCCAGCTCGGAGTCCGGGCCGTTGCTGTCTCGACTTGTACACGCACTCAAAATCATGCTTTGAGCAAAGTCTACATCGTGGGCGTTGTCGATCGCAAGCGACCTTACGTTGGCGGCACACCAGGCATCTACGCCGGCCCAAATGACCGAGTCAGCAACAGAACCAATTACCAAAGACAGGGTTTCAGCGCAGCATACGCGAGCCTAGGTTCTCTCTGTGACGCCGAAGACATTTCGTGATGGCGGAACCACGGTGGTGGGAACCGTGTACCTGCAGTCCTGGGCCGTGTGCGGGCCGACGGAGGTTATATACCGAGGCTTCTACGACGAGATCGGCTGCTAAGTCATGTAATGGCGCCCCATTTAATTGTCAGTCACGCGACATAAATGGAGCATCGTAACATGGAACACTCCCGTCGGCCCCCGCCCCGGCTCCCGCCGCGCAAAGGGCCGTGTAACTCCGAGGCCAAGCTGACTTCCGGCCATGTTCCGGCAATGATCAACGAGCGTACTGCACGTTCGTCGTAGGTCAGAATCGCAGTCGAGTAGCCCGCAGCTTACGGGCCGTGTCAACACCGCCGCGTGCCATGACCAACCAATCAAACCAGGACTTCTATCCCCACGTTCACCCCAGAATCGCGAGATCTGGGGTATTTCCCGATGCCACATCTGTATATTTGTGTAAGTTTCTCCCCTCAACACGGAAACATTGAAACCGTCCATGTTTGCCGCCCTCGGAAAACAAGCAAAGGCATCTTCTTGTCGCCAACGGACTCAGCAACGACACGTTCTCGACCGTCACTGACAACATGGCGAACCGATACTTCGGGTGCCGGGGGAGATCTCTCCTCGTCTGGCTGACCGTCTGCTACGTAAGTAAAATTCACTCCCTTACTCGGGACACTTGCTAACACCAATCCTAGGTCTCCTCTATGGCGCTGTTCGGCTATGATCAGGCAGTGTTCAGTAAGTCCAAGCTGCGATTCAACCCCTCAGCGTCGTCCGCTATGTTTATTGACTTGTAACCTTCCTCTTGATTTTAGGTGGAATCATTGTGTCAAAGGACTTCCTCAAGACGATGAATAACCCCGATGCCAATCTTCAAGGAACAATCACATCCTTGTACAACGTCGGATGTTTCTTTGGCGCTCTCTCAGGCTCGTGGATCGGCTCTTCCCTGGGACGTAAGCGATCCGTCATTCTCGGCACGACGGTCTTGGTCATCGGGGCCATCCTGCAAATGACAGCCTTCAGCGTACCGCACATGATTGTCGGACGCCTAGTTGCCGGCCTCGGAAACGGTCTCAACACCGCAACTGCGCCCGTTTGGCAAAGCGAGACCACCCAGGCCAAATGGCGAGGCAAGCTTGTTGTGCTGGGTCTGGTGGTCAATGTTGCCGGATTCTCCCTGGCGAACTGGGTCACCTTCGGCTTCTCCTACCTGGAGGGCAGCATCTCTTGGCGCCTCCCTCTCGCTCTCAAGCTGATCTTCTGCCTCGTCATTCTCTGTACCGCGCCTTGGCTGCCCGAGTCTCCCAGATGGCTCATCTCGAAGAACCGCATCCAAGAAGCCGACATTATCCTCGCCGATCTGAAGGGGGAAACCAACGTGTCGAATCCCGCTGTGTTGGCCGAGCGCAACGAGATCGTTCGCGCGTACAAGCAGGAAACCGAAAACGCTATGACTTGGTCTCAGCTATTCCGAGGAGCATCGGAGAAGGGTGGATCTGGAGCGTTGCGCCGTTTCTTGCTTGGACTGGGTACCCAGCTTATCGTGCAGTTGTCTGGTATCAACGCAACCTCCTACTATCTCCCGACGGTCTTGATAGAGTCTGTTGGGCTGGAAGAGAAGCTTGCTCGTCTCCTGACCGCCGCCAACTCTGTTCACTACATATTCTTCTCATACTTGGGAATGATGCTGATTGACAAGTGGGGTCGCCGTGGTGCTATGATCTACGGTTAGTGTTCTATCGGCACCAACTGCGATCCGAAGAACTGTTGCTAACGTTGAATGACCGTACAGGAACTTCGGGTTGCTTGGTATGCTACATCATCCTTACAGTCCTCATCAGGACTGGCCAATACGCGACGGACGAGGGACTGAAGTATCGCGTTGGAGCTGCCTCGGTCTCGATGATCTTCCTGTTCTACGCCATATTCGGCGCCGGTTGGCAAGGCACTGCATGGCTCTACAACACCGAAATCAACTCCTTGGCTATGCGAATGAAGGGTGCCTCGGCCAGTGTCGCCGCTCAATGGGCGATCAACTACATGGTCGTTCAGATCACCCCCATCGGTATTCAAAACCTGGGTTGGAGATTCTACCTTATTTGGGTGTTCATGCAGTTCTTTTCTGTGCCGATTTTGTACGTCTTCTACCCGGAGACTGCGAATAGGAGGCTCGAAGATATCGACATCGTCTTTGAAGAGGGCCTGAGGACTTGGGTGTTTCTGGACAAAGAGGCTACGCAAGTTGCGCGACCACACCGCTTCGTCGTTATGGAGGAGGAGGAAGTTGCCGATGCTGCCAATGACATCAAGGCCAAGGTCAATAGCCCTGAGTTTGAGCAGGTTGATCACCCGGTTCAATCTAAGTAGGGTGACAACTGTAGCAAACGCATTATTGACGTCGGCGTTTCTTCGGCAATGATTATGTCTGCTGGCGAAGAGTTAGCTAGGAATCTATGTGTTTAAGCTTGTGCTGTTAGAGATTGTGGCTTCACGTAACACCAAATCCTTTATCTCGGCGAGGCTTCCCAATCATACGGCAATGACAGCACACGACAGTGCAGATCACGACTGATATCAAGTTGATTGTCACTTTTCTTGACAAATGAAACACTTAAACACGCAGAATGTGAGGAAGTTCTGAAGAGGATATAAACCTCTACCTATTGGTGTCAAACAACCTGACAAATCGTGCGTTCGGCCCATAAGGAGCACTGCTGGCCCGAAGTCGAGCACCGACCGGCGTAACTCAGGCCAGCTACCGGCCTGTAGGACTAAGCCTCCCACGACCTCCCTCGTATCCCCGCCCCCCAGACCCAAGCGTTGGACTTACTGGCGACTGGGTGGCGTCACTTCCCATCTCAACGGACCCGCCGTACCTCGGACTACTAGGCATCTCGCTCACACTGTTTGGCACTTCAAGTTCCGCAGCTTGCACCCCCGGTGATGCGGTCGGCGACGCTGCGAACCCGGGCTTCGGCTCAGGGGAGGAGTACGGCGTGTACCCCGGTAACTCTGAGAAAGCGGCGCTCTGTCTTGAGTTCTCGGCAGCTGCTAGCTCTGCTGCTGCCTTTCTCTTTTTCCTCCGCCGCAGGATGAAGGCGAAGATGCCTGCGCCGACAAGAGCGATGGCTCCGAGAACGCCACCGACTACTCCACCAACTATGGCGCCTTTAGATGGCCCGCTCGAAGAAGAAGTAGGCTCGGGAGTGGTGCTATTCGTGGCAGCGGTGGGCTGCACGACGAGTGTGTACGTCGGTGTATACGCCGGTCTCTTGAGCGACGGGTCAAAGATGTACTGCAGATAGACATCGCTCCACGCGCGAGGCTTCGTAACATACGCGCCCCCGGATGCCGTCCCCCCAATGGCCTTGACGACCTGCTCCGGCACCGGCGCCAGTCTCTTCGCGGCCTCGGTGTCGTACTTCCCCGTGTAATTGAGCGACACCAGCGAGAAGATCTCAGCGGGCATGTGCTCCGAGCAAGTCTGGACATTCCCGCCGCTGCCGTCGCTCTTGGTCTGCATCCCGCCCACGATCACGAGATTCTCACCGACGGCGTGGCACGTGTGCCCGTACATGCCGTCGGCGCGGGTGTGCACGAGGATCCAATTGAAGGTCGGCAGGGTGAGGACCCAGATTTCCTCGGAGGTGATGTAGGTCGCGTAGTTCTCGACGCCGGCGATCATGTAGATATTCCACGAGGATGAGTCTTTGGCGGGGACGAGGACGGCGCAGATGTCGGAGCGGCCGGTGGGCATGTCCGGGAGGCCGAAGGTCTCTTGTCGGAACCAGAAGCCTGTTTCGATGTCGTAGATGTCGACGAAGGATTGGTTGATCTGGGTTTTGTCAAGAGGTGGGTGGAGATGTTGAGGGCGGGGGGCTTACATTGATGTTCCCTGATGCTGCATCATCTATGCGGACGCCGAATTCCGTTTCGTCTCGGGTTGTTTGCCCACCGATGTTGACGATGATACCCTTTTCTCCAACCGGGACGTGGACCATCGCACCGTTCATGCGTGGCCCAACATACGTGGGAACGGAGATGTTGGTCAGCTTAGGCTGAGACTTGTCTGCGGTATCGAGCTCTAGCATTCCTTCGAGAACTATGATTGTCAGCAACTAGTTTCCATCACGAGCTTTGATGCACTTACAGCGAAAGTCCATAGAGGGTGTATACTGGCTGTTCGCAGGACTGCTCCTGCGCTGCGTGTACCCCTCAAAGATATAACTCCGATTCAACGTCGGCGCGTCGCAGAATGCCGCGGCGCCCGGCCGGTCGATAATCTGGTCGTTGTTGGATACCTCAAAGTCCGTCGACTTGGCCCACCGCTCCGTGTCGATGTCAAACTCCCAGATGGCCGGTTCAGGGAAATCGTCGATATATGCCGGGTTCTCATTGTTGTTGGACGACCACCAACCCCCTAGCTGGTAGACCTTTCTAGTCGTCTGTGAGTACCACATCGCATGCTCGATAAGACCGTTCGGGACGTCCGGCGCTTTCCAGATGGAGCTGTATGGCCCGGTTTCCTGGTTCGTGAAGTTCTGGGACAAGTCTAGGACGAGAAGTTGCGTGTCTGTGTTGTGTCAGCCGTTGTTATTATGTGTTTGCGGGAGACTTACGCATCCCAGATGTAAAGGCGCCGGCCTGGGTGTTGTAGAAGGTGTCGTTGCCCTTCGGCACGTACGTATTTCCTCCATCGATGTAGATCTTGCCGTCTGCGTAAACACCTAACAAGACTTAGACTCAGGTCATGATGCATCATGGAATCACTTACTAGCATGACGAAATATCCTGCAAAAGTGTTGTGACAGATCAAAAGCAGTGCTGTTGATGCTAGCCGCAGGAATGGCTGTAGGCGCAGCAAACACAGACGTGCTACTCGCGCCACCAGAGACAACCGCAGAGCTCACAGCCTGCCTCGCATCCAGCGAAGCAAAGACCGACCCAGAAACGGCCGCAAAAAGCGGCCAAAGTGAGACAAATCTCATGACGGCGGTTCAATCAGATAAGAAGAGGTGACGATCAGGTCAAGAAGACGGCCTGGAGGGGGCGGGCATCGACGGGTATTTGCAGGACTCAACCCCCCGGGGGAGGCGTCGCTGACAGCAAACACCTCCCAGGTTACCCAGCAGGACGGTCAAGAAGGCTCTCATGCCCGCCAAGCATCATCAGCGGAAGTCTCACATGGGGGAACCAAATCGCGCAGGCAAAGAAGCTGAAGACCGCAGCCTGGGGTTCGCACACGTCGCTGCAGTGGCGGGCGACGCAAAAGCCTCAACATGCCCGTTTCGGCCGGTCTGGCCGATGATCGAATCAGGACAACATGGGCGGGCGCGGGAGCTAGGGTGCTTCCATTGGACCTTGTCGATGAAGGAGGGTGAGGGGATCGTGATTCTTATTTGTCTGGGTGAGGATAAGCATCGCCCCAATATGCAAGGGAGACTAGACGGAGCCTGCTTGTAGCAGTCGCACTGCTGACGGGCTTGCGGCCGTGGGAGACACACGGTAAGGAGATGGGGGCCGCGATGGCTGCTGTGTTTCTTGGTGAGAGGTGGAAACACATTGTTCGTGAGATGAATGGAAGGGTGTACGAGCCAGGCTCTGGACCTTGGTCCGGATGCTTGATCGTCAATGTTTGCTCGAGGACCGTCGGGTCTGCGGTCCTCATTTGGATCTTGGCGGGCTTATCTCGAGGTAGTGCGTCACGGTGGCTTGTCCACTTGGGGCAGAACATGATAAAGAGAACCAGACACCCACTCCCATCATCGAGCTTCTGGACGACAAGGCTCTCATGACATCCTCTATTTGAGGCTCTTCATTCCTTCACAGGGAGTTGAAGATGGCAAAGTTGAAGAATCACGGGCCAAAGCCATCCCCTGCTCTGCACATGGCCCCCACTCCCGCTCCCTCGTTTGCCATGCAAGTTGCAACTCCCACCTCCCGCTAAACAAGCGCTATCAAGGATCCCCCGCCTGCTCCTCCAACAGCCCTTCCCCGCAGCACTCAGCACAGTCATCAGCAATGAGCCTTTGGATGAGAACGTTGTGTTGGCTGGTTGGAGCGGTATCAGCCAGCCCCCGCGTGCACCGCCTGAGTCGGGCCCGTACAGCCGCGACGCGCCAATCAGCAGCGGCGCAGGATGATGCCACAGCAATCCGTCTTGCGCTGGCGTCCTGAAACTTGCTCACCTCCATGCCGTTTTGGGATTCGGAGGCTGGTCACAGGGCTGTTGCTTGTGTTCATGTGCTACGCGGCCCATCTTGATAAAGCTCTCTGTGCTTGTGAAGAAGACGAGGGCGAGCTGATAAAGGAGCTGTTTGTTCCCTCATAATTCTAGAAGATCCTGCATCTTTCATCTCATCGTGCTGTTTGCCGTTGAAACTCAATTCGAAGCTCCAACGCCACCTCATAGACAGATAATCATCGACAGGGCCGGTTCCCATAGTAATCACCGCCAAAATGCCGGCCATCTTCGCTGACCAGTTCGTCGCTCCTGTCTCATGCATACTTCTCAAAGACGTCCATACTCACACACGGATAACAGAGTTCTTCCCGTCGGGAACGAGCAAAAGATCAAGCTCGACTCTTCGATCAAGGACCAAGAAAGCGCACAGCGCGAAGTCCCCAGCACCGCCGACTGCGCAACCCACCTCAGACTCCTCGACACATTTGTCGCGCTCCGCAGAAGCGTCGAGCTGCTCGCCGACGAGGCAGACCTCACCGCCGCGCAAGGCTGGGATCTGTACTGCGGACGGGCTGTCTCCCGCTTCGAGAAATGGTCTACTGCCAGCAAGCAGAGAGGGCAACCTCCCGTCGACGTCTTGATGGCGTGGCACGCCCTCATGCTGCACCCTAAGGCGTACGCCAGATTTATCGAACTTGGCGGCAGTCTCGGCCTGGACGGTCTGGACTGGACTGAAGTCGTAAGTTCACGCATTCGCACAATCCCTGACTCGAGTCCTTGAGTCGCTTCAAGCTTCGCTTGTGCTGACAACTGACACAGTCGAATGCGGTCGACATCGACATCACCTTGTCGGGATTCCTCGATTTGATCGAGGCCGACGGTACCCTCGAGTCTCTCGTCGCCGAGGGCCGTCAATCAACCGGCATCTTCAACCTCAAGAACCAAACCGGCACGGTCCTCTTCTCATACGACCTCTCCGCGGCGATCAACCGCCAATTCGACTTTTCCACAAAGATGTCCCGCTACGCCTGGCTGCGTTCGCCCACCGCAGAGGCCACCCTCGCACAGTCCGTCGAGCGTTACCGCAACTTCTTCCACCTCATCGGCGCCCAACCCGGCACGGTGATGGTCCCGACCCTGGACATCGACCTGGTCTGGCACACGCACCAGCTCGCGCCGCTGCGGTACCGCGCCTACTCCAAAAAGATGGCCGGCCGCCTCATCGACCACGACGACGAGATCAGCGCCGACAGGCTACAGGAGCTGTCGACGGACATGCAGGGTCTTTGGCGTGAGGAGTTTGGCACAGAGTACCATGCCTGTCTCTGCTGGACTTGCGAAGCGGGCAGGGCTCATGTTAGTGTCGACGCTGTTGAGAGCAGGCTACGTGATGAGGAGAGGCAACGCGAGCTGCTTCCCCTGGCGGACCTTGCGTTCCCCCGCTGCGCGGACTGCGGCAACCATCCCACATCGTGCTGTCCCCCGAGTGACGGTGCTGAGTGCGGAAGCGGTTGCGGCGGAGGGTGCGGTGGTGGTTGTGGAGGCGGCTGTGGTAGCTGCGGTGCCATGAAATAAGTCGGAAGAGTCTTTAAGCACACAAACAGGATGTTTCAAGAGGCAAAATAAGCAAAAAGATATCACACTGCCTCGTGCCTGAATCGAACAGGCGATCTCCTCATTACTAGTGAGGCGCTGTACCACTAAGCCAACGAGGCATTTGATGCTTGTTGAATGGCCGGGTGAAATCTGTCAACTTGAGGCGTTCCGAAGCGAGGTTTTGTGGGTGAAGGGGTTGATGTTGACCCACATCATGTCTCTGCCTCCGTGCGTCTGCCGAACAACCCATGTTTAATCCACGTTTAATGTTCCTTTCTTTTTTCCCGCTGAAAATGGGCAGCCGCGGAAACACCTGACTCGTTTTCGCATTACGGGAACGCCAAATTGAAAACCCATGGGATGCCCTTGCCAGAGGGCCAGCCTTCCAAGACTTTTCACTCTCTTTGAGTTTTTCTAGCGACATTCGATCTCCGTTTCATCAACATAGCAATGCCCACCGGCCAATAGGGGCCCAAAGAATGGTCAGCGGACGGCGCGGCGAGTGCTGCAAAGCTCCGAGAAAAAGGGATGAACTCCGTGTTAGCATAAGTAATTATAGATGAGAGGTGGGATCGTGGGTGCCGCTAGGCGTGGTCTGCGCAGGACAACCCGGCTACCCGGCCTCCTCGGGGACCACGTAAGGCGCGGCAGTGGGGCCGGCCCTATCGGGCTCACCGTTTTCTCGGTCCCACCCGGTGGCCGATGCCTCGGATGTTCTTCTTCAGCCCCTTTGCCCCCCTTCCGCCAAGGACTGATATATCCTCTTTTGTTGTGGGCGGCCTTAGATCGTTCGATATGTTGATGAAGCAACAAGTCTTATAAAATCTTTATTGCGGCCTCGACCAACGACAGTCCCTCCTTTTCGGATTACCGCTTACACCAAGTACATTACCTTCGTTCATCACCAGGCACAGTAAGCCACCACTCTCGTTGACGTGTTTTACACACCATACACACTCTTTTCTCCCGACCCTCCTATCCCCCCAAACCGCTGAAAACATGCGTGCCTCAGTCATGGTCGCCGCCGCAGCCTGCGCCGCTTCAACCAGCGCCTTCGCGGTCCCCCGCGACGAGGACCCCAACTTCGCCTGGCAGGCCCCCGACGCGACGGCCAAGCGCTCGCCGTGCCCCATGCTCAACTCCCTCGCCAACCACGGCTACCTCCCGCGCGACGGCAACGCCATCAGCATGGACAACCTCATCTCCGGCCTCGGCAAGGCCCTCAACTTCAACGAGTCTCTCGTCCGCACCCTCGGCACGCCCGCCTTCGCCACCTCCACCACCGGCGACGCAAACACCTTCAACCTCGACGACATCGCCAAGCACAACGTCATCGAGCACGACGGCAGCCTGTCGCGCGCCGACTTCGCCGTCACGGGCGACGCAAAGACCTTCAACCAGTCCGTCTTTGACGAGACGTACGGATACCTGACCGAGGGCGCGGCCGCGACGGAGGAGAAGGTCAATGTGGCGACGATGGCGACGGCGCGCAGCAAGAGAATCGCGACGGCCCAGGCGACGAACCCGACTTTCAACTTGACCAGCAGCCAGGTCACCGTCTCGTTGGGAGAGTCTGCGGTTATCCTTGGTACATTGGGTGGAAGCTTCTCCGAGCCTGCTGCGCCGTTGGAGTGGATGAAGATTGTCTTTGAGGAGGAGCGTCTGCCGTTCAAGGAGGGCTTCAACACCAGCACCGAGGTTATTACCACCGCTCAGGTCCTGGGGCTGTCGCAGCTTATCGCTACCAGCAGCACCTAAGTTGGCGGAGGCTACGTTGGGTTCTTTGATGTGTAGATGAATAAAGAAAAAGAAAGTTTACGGCAATTCTTCGTCATTCCAATTGTTGACCTTCAATGCATAGGTGACGGTGCAAATTAAACACTTGAGACAGGCTTTGGTTCCATAATTATTGGGTTGCTCGACGGGGTAGGGTAGTAGTCATGGGAAGCTTGGCCCTGCAACTCCAGAATAAGCATGCGTTTGGAAAGAGGATACAGATGATTTGGGCTAATTAAAGTATTGTATCCCTGTCGCTGGAGATCAGCGAAGGATCACATCGTAAGGTGTGTAAATAATGGACTTCAATCGGATGCAAATCGTACTTTGCTAAGCTATACTTTGCTAACTCACTCCTCAACCCAACCTTGAAAGCAATGTCATCTTGTCATGTGCTCAAATTCCAAATTACCTATGCTCCATGAATTCCTCCCTGCAGTCTCGCTCTCACGGCCCCAGCTTGATGGTTCCAACGGCGTCAACGCCCAGCCATACAGGTCCCGCCCGTATGCAGCCACAACAGGCGTTGCTTTCGCGTAGCCTTGAGGTACCTTCCACAACCCTTCTACAAACTTCGATCCATAGCGACTTCTGAGGCTTGAACCTAAACCATATCCCAAACACCTTCCGATTCGTAGCCCTCGAATCCACTGTCAGGGGCAGAGATTTCGCCGCCCTTAGTCGGCTCATCAATGTCCATGGCGTCGAGGTCCTCATCGTATGTCTGGTTGACAAGCGTCTCTGAAGGTGACAAGGGTGTCATGGGCGCCGGGGCTTGTGCCATGCTCGAATTGTGGGGGAAATTCGAGTTGTTGACGGCGTGTCTTTGATCCCCAAGGTAACGCTCAGACCGAAGCTGGGCGTTCTGCTCTTCCAGGTCCTGTTTCTCTTGGATAAGGGCCACGATGAAGGCGTCCTTGGTGGCGTTTCTGCGCTTGAGCTTGTCATTCTCTGTCTGAAGCTTGATGATTTGCTCCTGGTCGACCTCTTTGAGCTGCGCCAAGTGGTGGTTCTCGGTAGACAAATGACAAACCTCAGCCTGGAGCTGACATATCTCGATTTGGTCGATCTCGTTCATGTTGGCGGAAAAAGAAGGTCGATCGAGGGTGCTCATGATGGAGAATGGGCTAGAAGGAGGCGAAGATAAAAGGAGGACCAGCCGCCTTGATTGTTGACAAAGGTTGAGGGAAGGCTTTGAAGCCCGAGAATGGGTTGTGGATGTGATGCTTTAGTACTGTTCTTTTCGTAAGAAGATGGAAGAGAGGTTATCTTTTATAGTAGAAAAGGGGGTGGTGATGGAGCACTGATTTCACACGACAGACTGGAAGCGGGAGCGTGGTTCGCCTTCCTCGTTCAAAAAGCCCCAACTGGTCGCCATGATTCCTAGGAGAAGAAGGTGGAAAGGTAAAGAACACTCACTGTTTCTCGTCTTCAAGCAGCGGGCACGACTGCATAAGGTGATTTTCCTCATCTGCATGAGGTTGGGAATTCTGATGAATCTCAAAGTCAGCGGAACATATTTCGAACTAAAGTTGTTTCAGTTGTAGGTGTTTTAGGTCGAAAACTCTTGTGTAGTCTGCTTCACAGGCTCTGAGCTGTGAGTGGTCGTGAGGGGGAGGGACAGAGTAGCAGAGGTAGACGACTTCGACAACCTTAAGTATACTCCAGGACTTGGTAAGAGCGGCGATTCGGCGCTCCTCCCCTCTTATCCACGTTCAGATGACAAGAAGGGCGGTGAGGTTCCGGGAGTCACGTGGAGCGAGTGGTGCCCATGTTGATATGGGATGAGAAATTACCTGGAGACGTTGGAAAAAGGAAGGTGGAAGAACTCGGGCCTACCTGGGGTTTAGTCATTGTTGAAAACGTTGAATGATGAATGAAAATAGTTTTGGTGAGGTGGAAACCTCATCGGTAGGGCAGCCTATATTTACACCCAAAAGAGAACACTTGTTCTTCATCGAAAAACCATTTGAATCGGAAATCAAAAACCAGTTACTGGAAACAGGAACGAAATATTTGAAAACTAGAATCGGATTCTAGATGTGCATGCACCTAGGCGCTGCACCAACTGCGCCTCTAAGCTTGGCATGATCCATGAAAGGGCGTGTAAGGTAGGTAGGAATGGAACATGATCCGGGTTGTGTCTGGCCTCAGCAAAGGATCGACAGAACTTCGATCAAAAGTCAATCAGAAATCAATGACTTGACTTTATTGTAATGTGTGCTCTGGCAGAACTATGACGATGTACAAGTATCTGGCGGCATTTGGCTAGGGGAAAACTTGGTTTCCTTCTCATCAACATGGCGTGCGAAAAAGACGGGGAAGAGATTGACCAGCGCTGTTTGTGAGTGATAACTAAGATGGCATGAGGAGAAGAAAAGGCAGAGGAGGAAGGGGGGGGGGGGGGGCGAAAGGTAGAGGGAAAGAAAGACAGCGAAAAAGCACAGAGAACTGGAATCGGAATTCAGATAGCTTCTCACAAGTCTGAGATTGAGAATTTGCCAGCCGCGGCTAACGTTTGTTGGTGACTCGGTCTGTGTTCGTTCAAGGCCTGTTGGAGCCCGACAGGGATCTGACAAACATCCAATGGCTAAACACATTGCATGGCTGTCTCAAAAAGTACGTGGTATCTGGCTAAAGACTGATAACTGTAAGGGATGGCCGCCCTAACTAGCTGCTACTCAAACGTGCTACAGCCTCCTTTTCAGGATTGTATAACGTAGAACTTCTAAATCCATCAAAGTTAAGCTGTCTAACAGTCTAACAGTGAGAACAATACACCAATGAAAGGCGATCAGCGCATACAACAACACTATAGTCGATAGGGTCCAAAATCCTTATATCCAATGCCTTTAACAAAGGTCTGCAACCATGGGCCCTGGGTCGTCGTTTCCACCAGCTCCAAAAAGAGTTCAGAGTGCGCCGCTCCATCAATCTTGAAAGCTGCCGAGCCATCCGCCTTCCGTTCATCAACATAATAAAATCTGCAAACTCTTAGTCACGTCGACACAGACAGTAAAGCAAGGTGGTGAGGGCATACTTGAATCCCTTCTCTCTGTATTCAGCGGCAGCAGCCATCATCATGTGCGCAGACGCCGACTTGCCAGCGCCTGACTCCAGGAACTGCGGGAGGGCTGTAACGTTAAGGATATTCCCCGTAAAGAAGAATGTTCTCGGAGCATCGACAGGCAGATCCGCGAAGCCGAGGACGGCCTGTTGGGCTGCGACAAAGACACTGGTGTTGTTGACGGTCATGTCTCGTTGGAAAGAATCTAACGATATAGCAAAGGGGTCGCCTGGGGGAGAGAACGTAGCGGCGCCGGCTGTGAAACCTTAGCAGAGCATTCAGCTAGAGTCCTTTGGTGCTAAGACGTACCGTTGTAGATGACTACGCTTGGGATCCCCAGCTCTTTTTTGACCTTTTCAAAGGCTCTGACAACATCCTCAGGGTGGGCGAAGTCGCTTTTGATGTTGATTTGCTCGTCTGTGCTATCTGCCTCGTCTAGCGACCGGGCTGCGATGGCAACCTTGTAGCCCTTTGAGGCAAAGGCCTTGGCAGCTGGTATGCCTACCTTGGGCCCCGCGCCGAGGATAAGAACGACAGGAGACTCTTCCGGCATGATTGGAAATATGAGAGAGAAGTCTGACGGTGTGCAGTAAAATGAGGAAGCAAGAAAGCAGGACGCCTGTGTCTATTGTATATATGCTCATCTTCTAATTGAGACAAAGATCGGGACGGGCGATTGAATTGCGCAATTGGTAATCGTTCAAGTGATTGAAGGCGGCGAGGCTTCTGCTGGTAGCGTTTGTAAGCATGCAGCATTCGCTGCTTTGGATTTTTGCTGCTTACAGCGATTTACTCCTAGGCCTCTTAGGGATGCAAGCCAGTCGCGGATCGACCAGTCAGATTCAGGAATCCATTGTATAATCACGGACCCGGACCCTTTGGAGGGTCCGAACTTGCATGCATCATGTCCAATCCCGTTCGTCACCAATAGCAGTCCTGTCTTCGAGTCCTCCGCTCCGGCTGACTTTCTTGGCTTGTAGTTGTGTAAGCTTGGATGTTTGCTACGCATTGACTCCTTGCGTACATTCGGTTGAGATAAACCTCCCGTGTAGCATTGTCAACATTTGCCAACTTGCAAGCCCGCACTTGATGAGTATTGTATACTTTCAAAAGAAATAGCAGTCGATTTCATCAATATACTTTGGACTGTTGGGGAGAAGTCGGTGATGCATATAAAACTAGATCAGAAGCACGTCCACCTTGTGCTTTGTTATCCATCAACCACCACCTGAAGCAATTCGCAAGCTTTCACCCTACAATCCACTCTTAGATAACCCGATACACCTCAATCAAAATGGCGGACATGAAGAAGATCAAAGTTTTGGGAGTCCATGGCCCAAACGCTGGGAAGGTCATTGTCCTTTGCGAGGAGCTCGGAATCCCATATGAGACGGAAATCATCCCCCTCAACGACGTCAAGAACCCCAAGTACGTTGCCATCAACCCGAACGGCCGGCTGCCGTCCATACAGGATCCGAACACAGACCTGACACTGTGGGAGTCGGGCGCAATCATCGAGTACTTAACCGACACATACGACAAGGCTCACAAGCTCAGCTTCGAGCCGGGCACAGCTGCGGCCTACCACGCTCGTCAGTGGCTCTTCTACCAGACCACCGGCCAGGGACCGTACTATGGGCAGGCGATGTGGTTTATCATCTATCAGCCACTTCCCGAGGCGCGCGAGCGCTATGTCAAGGAGGTTAACCGCGTGACCGGTGTTCTGGAGGGGCACCTGGCAAAGCAGACCCCTGACGCGGACGGCAACTCTTGGTTCTTGGGCGGGCGGATCTCGTACGTGGATATCGCCTTCTTTACGTGGCAGCACACGGCCTCGCCGCGAATCCCGGACGTCGAGTTCAATCAGGATAAGTTCCCGCACGTCAAGAAGTGGTACGACAACATGCTTGCGCGCCCGAGTGTGCAGAAGGTTCTGAAGCTCCAAGAGACAAAATAGGTCTCGATGAGTCATTGTTGGAGGGGGTCTTTCTATCTTGCACGGGCGAGTCACTGCTGCGAGGGTGAATAGAGCTCAAGGAGGGGCTATTGTTTGTATCGGGAATAAAATCAGATCATCTGTGGAAACTTCGCTTGCCGTCCATATATCTTTCGTGTTGTGCATGTGTGTATTTTGGGGCCCGGTTGATGGTGTGAAATCGGCCGCTTCTATACCTACCGAGTTGTAAAATTGTACCGTGGATAAGTGACTCCTGTATTGTAAGCCCCCCCTACCCAATACTTTACGTTACTATGTTCCTTTGCGGGCACAGACTGAACCTCAATATTGTTTCCCGGTTCGTAATAACTGGCAGGGTCCGAGAAGCCAGTCCAGCCATCCCGAATATCCTGCAGGACCGCCACTGGGTTTACAGCATCCGTCCTGCTTCTATGGGCGAGTTAAAATTCTAATGTAGTCTTGTTCGAAAACAATCAAGCTGTATTAATTACGCAAATGACGCTGTATATTCTAGACGCAAAAGATGAACAGCCTTGTTTGCCTCGTTGTGTAAGTTGGTGCAAGTATTATGCATTCGCCTGAGTTCCTCGGACTGTGCGTATGTTCTTGGATCCTTGGCAAGCGTATCTAGCAGATGTAGAAATGGCTCGAGGAGATGGAGGTCTGAAAATGCGCTCGGCGATGTCGGGTTTTGTGTTAAATTGTAGAGCATGCTGCTGGCTGCAGCGAAGAAAGAGTGAACAAGCATCCTATAATGAGTCAAAGAATTGATACAGAACGGTTGTGAATCCCAAGAGATTATTTACCAGATGCAGGAGCAGTCTCCATGAGGGATGGCTTCAATGAGACGGATCGCTTTGCGTGACTCAGCGAGGCACAGACTGCCCGGAGGTAACGACATTCCAGACCGGCCGAGTTCTTGGTCCAAGGGAGATCGCGCCGTCGGGGATAAGTGGCGATCAATCATTGTCAGACAATGGATATATATGAGTCGAAGAACCACCTTGTGGATCATCTCCCCTGCGACTTGGGATCCTGAAAAGATCAGAAAATCCTCGGGGGGTTCCAGCTGCGCACTGGACTTCCAATAGGACAACATAGAACTTAGCTCTTGTGCCACAATTGCCCTTTGTACCTCCGTTTGTCGTCCAGCCCGGATCGAGTACAATTGCTTGTACACCTGACCCTGAATAATCGCAAGTCCTATGCGATGGTTGAAGAGTTCCACGTTACATGACTCAAGGTTTGCATTTGATGGCAGTCGGACATCCATGTCATCATCATCTTGGCTGAAGGGTCGACAGGTCCGTAGACTGATATCCTTGTCAAGAACGTATACCTTCCAAAACACCCGTCTCCGTATCTCGGCTTGTTTTTCCGTGAGACTTGTGTCGGAAGCCTCTCTGTGCAGATTCAGAGCCTGTGCCAGGCGCAGGGCGGCGGCGACGAGCATCGAGGCCGGCTCCGGATTCGGGGTCCCCTGAAGAATGCAAGCCATACCCACCAGAGCTTGGACGGCAGAGATGCTAGCGACGTTCAGCTCGGAGACGACGCTTAGGGCGTTTTTGATGTAAACACCAGCTAGGTTGTTCTCATGTGTTGGGTTCAATGTGCGCAGGCTGCGGAGACGATGAGCTATCGACAGCACGACATTGAGACATGCCCACCAACTGGCATCTTCGGGTTTAGAAGTTGAGTACTTGAGGTGGAACTCTCTCGAGAAGTCCTCTTCGTCAAAAAGCGGAAGGAACCTATTGTAGTTATTGAAAGTTTCCTGGACCAGCTCCAGAGCGACTGCCTTTGATGGAAGCTGCCCGCGCGCTGGTAAAGATACTGACCGTGACTCTGGAGCAAGATGAGTCCATGGGCTGCCAGCTACAGGGTCAATTACAAAACCACGAACAGTGGAAAACTCGGGTTGGCCGTGGGTTTGTGCGCCCAATGCAACGTCAAGATCAAACCCTGGACTACTGGTGTGTTTTGGTGATGAAATACGTGACTCGCTCCTTGGAATCCATGAATTACTTTCCCTCTGAAATGTGATCAGTGCCGCTATGTTGGGTGATACTGCGGAAGTCGTCTGCTCTTCACGCGAACTGTTGCCAGGCACAGTAGACTTGTCTCCGTGAGACTTTATGTTCTCTAGTGCTGAGAGCCTTTCTTCGAGCTGTGCGATGTATTTGAAGCTGCGGAATGTTTAACAGGCGCAAGCTTTATGGGCTAGAGTGGCATACTAACCCAGCTGGTCTGCGAGGCTTCCTCTTCATTGCAATTGGCGTAAAATGGCACCTTGTGCGATATTTGGTGCACTGAGCGCATCCTTGCGTGGTAGGTTCGCAGCGGATCTTTTTCTTGCGGCACATGTCACAAGCCTTGTTTTGTAGTGTCAAGAGAGGCGACATGATGTTATGGAACTCTTCGGGTCAACTCACACGAACAACGGCTTGCTGGCCCCCTCCCCCAAGACTTGGCTGGACGCTGGAACACCTTTGTGACTCCATGGCCTGCTGTGCAATGGTCGTATCTGATTGAAAGGCTGCGAGAATAATACTTAAAAGTCTTGAGCCTGATTGCTTTACAACTTACTCAAAAGCAGCTTGGAGAAACCTGGTGGAACAAAGTCTTCCAAGGCGGCGCTTGATCAGTTCCCAAATTTCATCCCATTTGACGTCATGACCAGACAGCAGCAGATTGATTATAAATCAATTTCTTTGCCAATCATCAGCCTTGGGTATAGTGAGGGGGCTCCCAATAAGCTGACGGGTGCTCGTGAAAATGACTATGTAAGCAAATTTGGCACACGGGTCTTTAGCCAATCGGAGGCTTGAGTTGGATTCAAGCTGTCCAACGCCTCTCGTTTGGCATTATCTCTCTCGAATCGTTCCAGATGTCTCCCGTACCTCTTCTGCTGTTCAAAAAGAAGTCTTCTCCTTCTTCTGCAACGACAAGCTTATCAACCCGTTCCTGTTCAGCTCTGTCCCAGAGCAACTCGCCTGTTAGAACCAGGCAGGGGTCTAACAAACATGGCTAGAGACATTGAATGGCTGTTTCGAAAAGTACTTACTGAAGAATACCAACCCAGCAACTCAAACGCCAGGTGAAAACAAGCATTCCTGCTAAACTGCGGTTCGGCGTATCTGGTTTTCTTGTCACCAGCTTTCCGGGTTACGCCGGGGCTAGGCGCCGAGAAAGGTGGACCAGCCCGGGGTACGAGGACCGGAGCTTGGGATCGGAACTTGAGGGCTCCGGAAAATATTCGGGCGAGACGGAGGGCTCGGCCCACACGGTTTGATACGGGAATAAAGCGGCTGAGCGTCTTGTTCAAAGGGCGGGCTGGCTCGCATGCCCCCAAGACCTTCCAACATGGGTGGCTTCAAGGCAGCCAACCGCCAACACGCGCCAATTCCACAAGTTGCCCGGGTTGTTAGCCCATGCAGCACCTAAATCGATTAGGCGGTAACATCAAGCTCAGCTGAGAGGCGTTGAATCGTGGCCGCCACTTCTGGCGAATGGTTTAGAGAAAGATAGGCAACAGCACTAGATCTCATACACGTGCTCCCGGGTCTGTCACCGACCCGGGTACGAAGCTCAAAATCCCGACCTTTGCGTCGCCTCAAACTCTGGCGATCAGCTTCTACATTACTAGTCATCATGTCTAAAAGCCGTCAAACTTTCAACCGTGACCGTGATAGTAGCTCAGAGGGCGAGCCTGTGAGGTCGCCGTCACCGGCCGTAACCTCGACCGATGGCTTGAACCTTGGGCTGGAAGCCAAGGTCAGAGCCGTAACCCCCTTACAAAGCTGTGAACACCCCGCGTGTATCTGACACACCGAATAGGAAGGGAAAGGCTGGCTCCGCAACAAAGTCGCTCCGGCGATGTGTTACGGTATCGTTACCGCGGGTCTCATTGCTGTTGGTCTTCCGGTGCTGATTTCGACGCCGGCTGTTGGTGTGGCAGGAGTCGCGGCACACTCTGTAACTGCAGGTAAGCTTCAACCGCTTCACAAGCCACTGCTCACACAACACTTACCTTCACAATTCCACGAAAGAATGGACTTCAAGAGTACTGGCTTAAATACAAAATTAGACACTGTGGGACACTACGCGTTCATCATGTTTTGCAGTGGTGCGGGCGCCGCATCCAACATGGCCATTCATCCTTGGATGAGGACCAAAATGGGAGTCCCAGACGAGGGACTCTGGTACAGATTCGTTGGTAAGAAATCCAGGCGTGAGGCAGGGCGCAGTGAGGAGTAGTACGCCACAGATGGTATTGAGGCGACGAGCACCTTAACGGATGTTGCGGACAGTCATGACACCCGCAAGGGCGGATCTCAAAGTTCATGAAGATGGTGCTGAATTGCGGACCATGACTATGCGAAATTATATGCTCTAGCAAGGTTTCTCCTAGCCAGTTTGGACGCACTCGACGTGAGACTTAGGGTCAATCAATGCTTGGCAGTCCTGTGTTGTCAACTTGGTTAATAGACCGTTGCACGCCTCTCCATCTTTGTTGGAGTTTACACCAGTGGCGCCACCGGCACCGTTGCAGATTGGTGCCTTCATCTGCCGTTTCTTTCCGTTGACGCAGCTGCACGAGAACCGCGATGGGCCCTTTTGAGGGTCTCGTTCAACTAGAGCACCAGTACTGCGAGCGGGTCAGTCAAATTCTCACGTACCCGGAAAGGGAGGGTTACTCTTGAATGGGGCTGGCCGTAATTGGTGTGGCGATTGTGAAGGCTAAGAGCGCCAAGGTGATAATCCCAGATTTTGAAAACATTTTGATCTCTCAGAGATGATGCAGAAAGAAGCGTCGAAGATTAAGATGAATCATAAAAGTCAAGATCAATTCGCTTGAAATGCGGTAATAGCTTAGCTATTTAAATTTGTCAGACGGCGATCTAGTTCATCGTTGCCAACTGTTGAAACGCGCCGTGCTCGGAAAATATGATACAACTAGTCATCGAAACAGCATTGACAGGCGTTGTTGAGTCGCAACCTGACGAGAGAATTAAGCTTTAGCCTAGACAATCGAAGGCCACCGGTAGACCTGGGCTTTCGCAGCTTTATTTCGCAGCTATGTATGGAGGCCCATGGCTGCTGCAGCCCTATTCCTCACTACTACTAGACGTCTCAGCTGCTCAAGTTCGTCTGATGCGTCTCAGATTGCCAAGGGTGGCAGCCGACCTCCAGCCGAAAATGACTCGTTATCGCCTCATCACCCAATGAAGGTTTGAGCAAGTTGTCTAATGTCATTAGGTTTTGTTTGCGGCGTTGGGGTCAAGGACCAATGTGCACAGATTCAGCCGTGAGGTTTTCTTCGCGTTGAAACGCAACCAACCTACAACGGTATTTTATCCAAATGGGCTTACCTGGAGGTTCTTGATACGAGAACTTACGGATAATAGGCAGCCAAGCCTTCTTAAAGCCTTGTCTCAAAGAACTACCAATGGTAGACATGTGTTGACTAGGCGTTAGCACGTTTGTGGTGAATAGACAACGTTACTTGGCTGCTTTACGGCTCCAACAGAGTTTAGGTTACTGGGAAGACATACATACCCGTAGAATCGCACACCTTTAGAAGTGGTCACGCAGATCAAAAGAAACGGCTCAATTTCGAAGAGGTCATGCACCTTGACGGCCGATTTGACTATAAGTAGTGGCGATGATCACAGCTTACCTGCCAGAAATCTTGGACCTCACAACAACCTCACAACTTCAGCCGTTCAGTCTAATACGCCAACAAAATTCACTACCATCTACCATGCGTCCCACTACCACTCTCGTCGGATTGTTGTCCGTGGCCTCGGCCGCCATGGCAATGCCTACCCTTCCCAAGGAGCCTGTCGCCGCGCTTGTCGCCGAGTCTGACACCAATGAGCTTGCAACTTTGGGCGTGTTTGGTGGTATCACTGATCTGATTGAACTTCCTTTCAAGATAGGTCGAACTCTCCTCAAGCCTCTCACAGAAAAGAAGTTTGCCACCTCTGATGGGCGGCGCATGAGCTTGTTGGGGCTCATCACGGAGGAGATGAAACGTCAAATCGCGGAACGGGAGAGAACTGAGCGCGAGAGACTCGAGGCCGAGGGCGCTGATGGAAACAATTCCACTGAGCCTGGCACCGAGGGCGAGCCTGGCACCGAGGGCGAGCCTGCCACCGAGGGCGAGCCTGCCACCGAGGGCGAGCCGGCCACCGAGGGCGAGCCGGCCACCGAGGGCGAGCCGGCCACCGAGGGCGAGCCGGCCACCGAGGGCGAGCCGGCCACCGAGGGCGAGCCTGCCACCGAGGATGGTGCTAAGGATGACGCCGCTATGGAAGCCTTGTTGTCCGTGTTCAAGGGGCTTTCAGAACAGATTGAGAAGAACGACTCAACTTAGTCCGACACTACGGACGATGCTGAAGATGACGGCGAGTGTATTTATTGTCTTGACAGGTAAATGCCAGCCAGCTTCTAGATGCTGAGAAAAGATACTGACTATATACTTAAGTCTCGCAATCAGCTCTCAGGGATCCAGAGATGTATGGTCAGATGATAATTATCTCAGGCTTTGAACAATCGATAGTAAGTCTGTTTCTCTAATCTCTTTTAAGGTTTTGCTGACTCGAAAGAACTTTTGCTCTTCTTCAGTGCAATCAGGCCTCCTTCATCTTTCAATCATCTTTCAATCATCGTCACATCGACTATTTGGAGTCATTGGCTGAAATGACATCAGCTTCGACGGCTTCAGTTGTAGTGGAGTAAGAGTAGTAGTAATTAAATTTACTAAGCAGCTCAAAATTTTCTGACCCATGGATGTCGAATGTGTCCGCCATATGTCGGCCTATCATAGACGGCGGTTCTTTCGAGGCCCTGCCTGTTCGTGTTTGTGACCGAATCAGCTCCATGTGTTTAGGCACGCGTAACAAGCACCTTCATCGACACTCAAAATAGACCGAACAACATGGGCAGGTAGCCGGTGAAAAGAGATGTGATCAGCTTGGTTGCCGTTCCGCCACACTCAATCTTCTTCACTGTGTCGCAGAGCCAAGATACTCCAGGTGTGCCACACGTGGCTTGTGTGAAGTTGACCGACAGACATGTGATGGGCAAGGAGAAGAAGACGTACACCATCAGCCAGATGGTGAAGTAGAATGGTACGGCCGAAACAGTGAAGAGAGCCCTTGAGCGAGACTGCTTGGGCAGACGCAGGTTGAGCATCTGTGCTTCCGGAGGTAAGGTAAATGTCAATGGATCTTGATCCCAATCGACGGTGATCATCTTGTTATCGGAGTCCATTTTGGATCTTGCATTGATGTTTTCATTGTATGACTCAAAATGTGGTGTAAGTCAGGCTTAAAATGTTTGATGCGGGAAACCGTGACGTTTTCAGTCTCTGAGAAGCCACGTATTTATATAAATAAGGGACGCATGTGTTACCGGCTGTGATTCACTTCTTTCTGCATTTCTCGCTTCATTTTGAAAGGCTAGAGTGGTCGCGGAAACGTGAGTCACTATTCGCATGTCTGAGTGAATCACTGCTTAAGGTGTGTTTGGCCGGTGGCTTCAGCTTTCGAAAAGGCTGACAACCTCTACCTGTGATGCTCCAGACAATTGAATACTTGCGCATATGTTTAGATAATTTATTATGGAGAATGCAAAGTACAATTCGTTGCGAAGTTAAGGCACGTGGTTCTATCAAATTCAGCTTATCCAACGACCGGTTGCTTTTATGGCAATAATTTCCAACATCGTGACGGGAGTCTTCCTCCAATACCTATTTGCTTGTGACTGGAACCTGCATGTGGCTACCACGAGACATTGCCAAGCTTGTTTATTAGAAGTTAGCTATGTGGTTTTCTAAATATTTGTTAGCCTCTGTTCCGAAGAAAAAGCGTATGTCGGATTTCACAATGCCGTTTGTGTACGTAAGTGGGGACTCTTCCTGAGTCTCCCAAGATTGCCGTGGACTGCGGACTCCGGATACGTCTTCGACCGTTGCCGAACTTGCAGAGAACAAGGGCAGGTTGAAAAAAAAGGCAGAGTAAAGATCGATGCGATATGTGCGTAAATGTTGCCCGAAGGCTTCCTACAGGTCGGCATTATACACTTTGTATCTTCGTTTACAAGATCATTCAGATGCTTGCGTGATATCCGGCAAAGATATCTCCCGGGCCTTGAGTACTTTAATGTTACCCAAGTGCGGGCTTTGGAAGCACGGACTACTCCAGAGCCGTAGACGTCGCGACTCATTATGAATCATCATGGCCTGTGGAGACATGGCGCGTTGTAAAGCATTTACAACCTCATCGACAGAGACGAAATTCGACTTTAAATGCATTCAAAATGGCTGTGGATGGACTGAATGTTCCTCAATTTTCTATCAAGCAAGAAGCTTCTCGATTCATCTTGACGACTTGATCTCACGCAAATTTTCAGCATCCTCCTCGAGAGCCATTATCCAAGGCTCCACGGGCCCAAACCATCAAACATGAAAGCATTCCGATTCCACGGAGCCGACGCGGGTCTCCGTCTCGAGACTGTCCCGGTCCCACTCCCGGCCCCGGCCACGCTCTCATCCAATTCAAAGCGGCCGGCCTCTGCCACTCAGACACACATGTCCTCCACGGCGGCGGTGCAGCCTGGATGTGCGCACTTCCAGTCACTCTTGGTCACGAAGTCGCTGGTGTAATTACCTCCTTTGGTGACGACACCTCGCCGTCTTCAAACTTCAAGGTTGGCGACCGCGTCGCCGTTGCCTGCGTCGGTCATCCCATCGAAGCACGCAACTTCCAAGAAGCTCTCGGCGTCGGTTGTGATGGCGGCTACGCTGAGTATGCCGTTGCGCCGGTCAAGAATCTTGTTAAGATACCGGATACCGTCGACTTCGCTTCAGCCGCGATCGCCAGGGACTCTATTGCGACGGCCTACCACGCTGTCGTCACCGAAGGCGCCGTGTCTGACCGTTCCACGGCCGCTGTCATCGGTCTAGGAGGCCTAGGGCTTAACGGAGTTGCCATAGCTGCCTTACGAGGGGCCAGAGTGTTCGGCGTCGACATCAACACGTCGAAATTCGACCAGGCTCGATCACTCGGCACGGTTGACTGCTCTACGAGCCTTGCGCATTCCTCTGAAGAGAAGTTTGACGTTATCTTAGATTTTGCCGGCGCCCAAGCAACCGTTGAGGCGGCTGTATCTTCAGTGAGACCTGGTGGACGCGTTGTGCTGGTGGGTCTGGCGTCCGAGAAGATTCAAATCACAATAACGGCGATTGTAACGCAGAACATTTCGCTCAAGGGGTCAACAAGCGCAAGCATACCAGAGTTCCGGGCGGTGCTTGATTTGCTGGCTTCTGGAAGACTAAAACCTCATCTAGAGGAGCTCCCGTTTGAGCATGTTCCTAAGGGGTTGGAAATGTTGGGCCTTGGTCAAGTTAGTGGTCGGTTGTACACTATACCGAAGCCCGCTGGAGACGGTCTTGAGAGTTAATTGTACGCTAGAGGCCGGTGATGGTATTGGAATCAAGCTGAACTCTGTTGACTTGATCCCGCGGACTCTGTATGGGCCACACATGTAATGTTGACTTCCTGCGAAATCGTGTCAAAAGTTTAGCGGATGTGTTATCAACCGGGATCACTGGGCACTTTTCCGCAGGGACCGAGGCGATTGCATGGTACCTCATTCAGGTACGTGCATGCCCGAAAACTCGGCCGAGTGGGCTCGAATAGTGTTGTCAAACTTTGGCTATGATGACTGCCAAGTTTTGTAACAGCCATCATCGTCCGAGCCGCTTGTGGTTGCAAAGGGAGCATATCATATGTACGGATAAAGGAGACGAACATCCACCCCGGGGTCGGTCCGCGGATCGCGGCCTGACAGCGCACCACCAGCGAGTCTGGCAGCGCCAGGGTCCAGCTGTTCGTGGTTAGATTACGCTTAACCAAGAATGCAATGCAAGATGTGGTCCCGCGCCCCCGCTGCGGCAAAAACAACCTCTGAAAGGCTGGGAGCAATACGAGATGATCGTCGCTGTTCAACCCACGTTTCTGGTCGCCCAATGCAACGACCATTACTGCGGGAAACAACGTTGCTACCATGGGACCTATCGCAGTGACTCGCTCTTGTTCGGGTTCTTTCGCTTTCTCATTTTGCCTCCCCAGCATCGTCATTATCTCTCCTGGTACCTGTCAACCTTCGCTTGCGGCTCCAAGATGCCGCCTAGCTGAGCGCGCTGGGCCCGAACCGTAGACGCCTTTCATCTTCACAGGGTCCAAAATGTTTACTGATTGACGTAGAAATCCATCAATCTAGTCATGCCAGTTGCTATTTCTGGACATTCTCCGCGCAGTGGACCCCTCCAAGCCCTCGACCGGGTGACCCGATGCTCTTGGCCTCGCATTCGGAGGCGGTGATCGTTGGCCCCCTTCGGAGTTTAGTACCGCGGCCTACCTACCGGACAGGCATTCCCCACAGAATGGTTCCCTCCCAAGTGACGGTGACGTCGAAATCATCAACCTCACCTGTACGACGACCGCCCTGCCCGCCTTGGCGAGGATGCCTGCATCTATCGTAGCTGCGCATTTTGAGTATAAAGGACCGCAGGCCAGCCTCCTCTAACCGCTCCTTCAATCATCTCACGTCACGATCTCACTCACCACATCATCTCACCTGCTTGAATATCTTCAACCAACACCTCCAAACATCACCAAAATGCAGTTCTCTCTCGCTACTGTTGCCGCCCTCTTCGGCGCCTCCGCCCTTGCGGCTCCTGCTCCTCAGGCCACCGACGCTCCCACGCCTTCCGAGAACATTCTCATCAACGACTTCTCCGTTCGCAAGCAAGTGAACGGTACCCTCAGCTACGTCAGCTTCACCCTGTCTGGTGATGATGCGACGGACCTGGCCTGCTCCGGCGCCAACCCTGAGCTGCCCTCCGAGGTCATCACCTGCGGCGAGTCCAAGTACCGCTTCACCCTGAGAACGGGTGCCGAATCCGAGTTTGCCCTGCGCATCTACCACGAGCTCGGCCTTGCGTAAGTTTTTCTCTCATTTTTGGGAATTGGGCAGTTCAGTAATTAACAAGACCGCATAGTGTCGGTTTCTGGGGCGAGGGCGATGTTCCCGCCTACTGCCACGCCGGCGGCCTTGGTGACCTGCTCTGCAACCAGGTCAATGCCCCTGCTACGATTGTTATTGACAACACCCCTCCTCCCGTCAACCCTTAAATGGAATTGAGGAGAGAGCTGGAGAACGAATTAGTACATAATGTGTAAAATTTCTGTAAATAATTTGCGATGCAAATCGCTGCTGCAGGCCGTCGTGGCGCCAGCAATAGACTTGATCAAAAGTTCCCATCCAATTGTATGTTGCTGTGACGCGGGTCTGTCGGGTCGCCTGAGTGCCTTGATTGAGAGAAGATGATGTGATCTACTTAATTTCGTTAAAGCTGAACTGACGCAGACACGTATGATTCAGTGTTGTCTGATAGCCATACTGGAGGAAGCAATTGTGATCAGTAAGAGGTTTCAGGCGAGTCCGAAGCATGGCTGAACCACATGAATTGTGAACAGGAAAAAAAGGCGTGAACTCCGTTGGGTCAGTGACCATCAGTTGGGATGTGTTGTTAGACCTATGACCAAGCTCAAACCGTTGAAAACACTCATGGTTTTAACAGAATAAACTGGAAAAACATTCGGAATTGTGATCTTGAATGACGGAGAGCATGGTTGATGGAGGTGTACTGCCTGCAACAGGTACACTTGATGCTCAACAGAGCGAGCGCACTCACCTCGGTCAAGGAAGGTGAGCGAAATCCGGCGAAGAGGTAAAGCGCACAGGCCATCCTTGGTGGGGAAGAAGGTATAGTCGGGAAAAGGTCAGTCCTTCCGTGGTGGTTGCCCGCCTTACCTAATCCGGGTACCTGAGCATCTGAGGTGGCCAGGGTGAGGTAGGCACGAGCATCTTGCGTAGCTGTAGTAGCCTCCCACCAAACACTCATCAGCCTCGCCTTTCGATCAACAATCCCACGACCCTCCATCACGACACCCCGCGAAACCCAACCTCACCCCTCCCGTACTACCTCCCACACACAGCAGCTCGACCAATTGCCAAAATGTCCGAAGGCGCGCTGAAGCCCGAGAAGGACTTCTCGAAGGAGACGGACAAGCAGATCCCGGAGGCTGAGAAGCTCGCGAAGGTGGGCGGCGTCGGAATTGCCAGAACCTGCAGCTTTTTCTGACTGACTTGTGTGCACAGAGCGATATTTCAGCTGCCATCGAGAAGCTTAGTGTGCTGGAGAAGCAGACCCGCCAGGTCAGGACCCCGCCTCTCCCTTCGCCGACGTCACCAAGCTAACCAGCAGCAGTCCTCAGATCTTGCGTCGACATCGCGTATACTCATCGCCATTGTTACGATTGCCAAGGATGCCGGGGACTGGAGCTTGATGAACGAGCAGGTCTTGGTTCTCTCCAAGAAGCATGGCCAGCTCAAGCAAGCTATCACCAAGATGGTTCAGGCGGTCATGGGCTTCCTCGACTCTACACCGAACCTCGAAACGAAGCTCACCGTGATCGAGACCCTGAGAACGGTGACTGAAGGCAAGATCTTTGTCGAAGTCGAGCGTGCGCGCGTCACCAAGATCCTCTCCGACATCAAGAAGAAGCAGGGCGATTTGAGAGCGGCGACGGACATCCTATGCGAGCTGCAGGTGGAGACCTTCGGTTCCATGAACCGTCGGGAGAAGACCGAGTTCATCCTGGCACAAGTTGCTCTCTGCATCGAGAGCGGCGACTGGACCCAGGCCGGCATCCTCAGCCGCAAGATCAGCACCAGATACCTCTCGCGAAAGCCTAAGAAGACTGCCGAGCAGCTGGAGAAGGAGAAGAAGGAGCGTGAGAAGAAGAAGGCGAGGGGCGAGGAGGTCCCCGAGGAGAAGGAGGATGATACGACCGACCTGAAGCTGCGGTACTACGAGCAACAGATCATCCTTGCGAAGCACGATGACAAGTACCTCGACGTCTGTAAACACTACCGCCAGGTCCTTGACACCGAGGCTGTCGAGGAGGACCCTGAGAAGCTTCACCCCGTGAGTTATTGTGGCACTAAGAGTGATGATCTGTTTTCTGACTATCATAGGTTCTGCAACGCATCATTTACTTCGTGATCCTCGCTCCCCACGACAACGAGCAGCACGACCTTCTCCACAGAATCCAAAAAGATACCAGAGTTAGCCAAGTCTCTGAGGAGGCTGAGCTCCTCAAGCTCTTCACCGTTCACGAGCTCATGCGCTGGCCCGAGGTCTCCAAGAACTTTGGCCCGCATCTGTGCGAGACGGACGTTTTCGACGCCCAAGCAGGCCAGTCCGGAGACGAGAAGGCGCACCAGCGCTGGCAGGATCTCCGCAAGAGGGTGATTGAGCACAACGTGCGCGTTGTGGCCAAGTACTACACCCGCATCCAGATGAAGCGCCTGACACAGCTTCTGGACCTCACCGAGGACGAGACCGAGAAGTACATCAGCGAGCTCGTCACCTCCAAGACCATCTACGCCAAGATCGACCGCCCCGCGCGTATTGTCAGCTTCGCAAAGCCCAGAGATGCGGACGATATTCTCAACGAGTGGAGCCACAACATGAAGAGCCTGCTCGGCCACCTGGAGCGTATCGACCACTTGATTACCAAGGAGGAGATGATGGCCAACATCCAGCCCAGTGGAAGCTCCAAGTCGAGCAAGGGAAAGGCTACTAAGGCGCATTAGAACGGTTCTTACGGTTACCAGGGATGGGGATATGGCGTGTAATTGTAGAACACTAGAGGCAGGCAATGAACAAGACTGGGACGCGTAAAACGGTTTCGGTCTATGCTTTGATGAAGCTTTGCGTCTATGTCTATAACGTGATCTATCATGTCTTCGTGTGTTTCTAATACCCATCAGACCTTGCTCTTCGCCGCCTCCTCGTCCGCAATTTTCTTGATAAATCCAATCAGCGGCATAGCCCACTCCTTGGAGATGGGCACATAATGTCCGCCAGGATGAACCACAACTATGGGCTCCTCGCACCTCTCCACCAACCCTTGACTCCTCGACTCCTCAACAACGGTATCCAAGCTTCCCAGGAAATGCAGCGTGGGCGTCTTGATCTTCGGCTCATACGCCCACTGCAGCTCCGGCGGCGGCGCAAAGAAGCCACAGTACATCACCGCGAACTTGAATGGCTTCCCGCCGTTGGCCTCTCTTAGCTCCTGCACCCAGGGCCGCATCTCCTCGGGGACGTCGCGGTGCGGCGTCTCCAGCATGGCGGTCAGCAGGCCCGCGAAGGCGGCGCCCTGGCTGAAGCCGAGGACGCCGTCGATGTTGCCGCCGGCCTCGCGGATCGCGGCGGCGACGGCGCGCACGCCGGCGTCGAGGTAGCGGTAGGTGCCCGAGGCCTCGTCCTTGCGCCACCAGGCCCAGGCGTCGAGCTCGACCTCCTCCTCGCCGTCGGCCGGGGGCTCGTAGCCCGGGATGTCGCGCGGGGAGAGCTTCGTGGGGCCGGTGGGGTAGAGGAGGGCGGTGGCGAGGTTGAAGGGGGCGAGGGATTTGAGGATGAGTTTCTCGAGGGCGCGCGTCTTTGAACGGAAGAGGGGGCCGGATTGGGTGTATCCTGGGGTGTGTTAGTGACGGGTTGTTGAGAGGGTGATGGCGGGGTAGGTTGAGTGATTTGAGGCGGGGTTTGGTAAAGGAAGTTTGCAAGGTTGATGAGGGAGGTGTAAGGAAGCGGGTACATATCTTACCGTGAAGCATGAGGATCTTGATCTCCTTCTTTCCGTTGGGCTTCTTTGCGGCGCCGTTTGGCGGGGGGTTTGTTGTGGTGGACATTTTGCAGGTGAAAGAGTAGGCCAATAGGAACGGCGGCTGGAAGGTTGAGGAGGGTGAGAGGCTTAGTCTATGAGAAACAAGTCTACTATTAATGCGTAAATGAAGCGGGAGCCTCATGTGTACATCTATGAGCTGGGTGAGAGAGGTGTTGGTGAAGTCAAGTTTGTGAGGTGAGAAGGTGGGTTCTGACAAATCCACCGCATGACTCTACGCCGAAACATGCCGAAGGGCGTGAGATAAGTTATCCGATGGCATATTCAGACAGGCAGGCTGTCACGACAAAGGATACATGGCAGATTGAATGCGAAATTACTGCCAATGCCAAGAGGAAAACTGCACCCCATGGCCGGCCATCTGGGATGTGATGAAGGCTCGCCGGGGTGAGTCAGTGACATCACGTGATATCCGCTCCGGCCGTCCGGGCCCCTCGACGATGTCCGTTGCCCGGAGCGTCCTCCTGCATGCCGAACGGATCAATCGGACATGCCCCGGCCTCACGGTCGCCTTGCAGCGCTCGTCTTCTCGGCAGTCCTCCAGCGCATTTCAATTCTCACACCCAATTGAACACGGCCGATGCCCGATATCACCGAGCCCGACATGCCCCGCGAAGCACCATTCATTTAGGACAGAGGATCAAATAGGATTAGTACAATAGCTCAATTGACTCCCGAGCCGTCAGTCTATGGTACAGCGTCCGTAAAGTACGCGTCTGGCGGGTCTCGTCTGTATGATCCCTCCCCCGAATGCTTCTATGCCATAGCCCGGAAAACTTGTCCCATGTCGAGAGAAACCGCTTAGTGCTTGTTCTTGGCGAGGGGGTTGCGGGCGTCGTTCTTCCACTCGTCGGCTGCGTTCCTCCATGTCAGTACGGATTCGTTGCGGGAGGCGGAGCTGCGACGTACACTTCATCATGGCGTTCTGGGCAGAGTTGATGCCGTAGGCGATGACCAGACCTGTTGTCGCACACATCAGTCTCTGTTGCTTTCCCTCGCGCGCGTTGCCCCTCCCCGAATCTCCATCGCATCCACTTCGTGTCGGTTCTCGTCGGAGGGGGGATCAGTCGCGGAAGGGGTGTTGGGACCTACCGGCAGCGAAGAAGGGCGCCATCGGCTTAACTACAAGGGATGTTTAGCATTTCGCGATCACCAACCGGGGGGGCTGCAGGCGCTGGCAACTTACGGACGGGCGTGGGGTACTTCTTGAGGGCGCGAGCTCCGAGCCAAGACATCTTGTCGGTTTGTGATGGGGGTTGAGTGACCGGGAGGATGGAATTGAGCGAGGTTTTGGAGGGGCGGTTGATGACTTCGGGTTCAACGTGAAGCTACTCAGGGCGAGCCTTTTTCCTCCGATTGAGCTTTCGGCGGTTGGACCCGTAGCCGAGATGCGGCGGCTGTGGCCTGAGGCAGCTCATTGCCAGAAGAGCGCTTAGGTAAGGTAGCTGCGCACGTGCCATACAGCGACAACTACTTGTGGAGGCAGCTGTTTCTTGCATCGCGGGTTCATTCTTTAATCACGGTCACGTAATGGCGACAACATACTGGTCCATTCTTACCAACGTCAATCAGTGGGCTTTCTGTAGCGGGTAGCTCCATCTGTTGACGCAACTTGTGAGTACCAAGGATGGTGTCTCCATTGGGAATTCGTCGATACGCATACTATGTCACGTGACGCATTCCTTCAAGCCATTGTTTCCCAACGGTCATGCTTCCATCGACAGTCTTGCAGCACTTGCTTATAATCAATGCTTTCCGAGAGAATAAAAACATTTGAAAACTCACGCAGTGCATGCAGAGACAAAAGATATGGGCCATTCGTACGAGAGCCCCAAGCAATCGTATCACCCTCACAGAAACGGGTAACATCGGCGCAACGCCGGAACGATTGTCCGCCTCTTGTTTCTTCCAAGATGGACTTCTCACACGCCCCTCTCCCCCGGTGTTAAAATCTCATGTTTCTGGCCTGTGATTTGCTTTTCTTAGCATCTGTTTCTAGCCGTTGAATCTACCCGAGAAGGCAATGCCACCAGAGTCAGCTGATTGCTACCGGCCATCACCTCGGGAGGTGTCCCGTGTCCCCCACGTGCCCCCCTGTACGGCTATCGCTGAAACAATTGTCCGCCGCCCCTTCTGGCCCCGAACACCCCTGCTGACAAGGACCATGTGACATCATTCGACCCTTCTCCGCATCTGGGAGCATTTGGCCGGGATACGTACCGTGCCTGGACCTGCCCAGGAGCTCAGCTCCCACGCCCGCTGCTCCGTGCCGTCGCTGTCAGTTGCAAGTGAGGTGGGAGGCGGGCGTCAGCTTTCCCCAGGTTCGGGGCCCTTGCTAAGCATGGATTGGCGTGCTGGCGCGGACGGTGGTGCTTGATCAGGACGAATAGCGTCGCAGCAGCGTGGAGGAAGAGAGGAGAAGCACCAGTACACAGCCGGTAAAGAGTTGCAGGCAAGCAGCAGGAACTCAAGGGCACGTCGTAGCCGAGCAGGCAAAGAGCAAGCAGCCAAAACGTCCTCCTCCCTTGTGTCACATTTCTCCCACGTCTTGACCTTCCTGCCACACTACTCTACACTACATTCACACACACCACCACCAAACAGACGCCTGCCACACCTCCTACCTGAAGCTGTCTCTGCATTGCATTGCGCTCTCTCCTCTCTCCTCCCTCCCTCCCTCAAAAGTGCGGGGGAAGCACGTTCAAAGACACTCAGGTCGCACGGTTGTAGGCCGACCATCAGCCCGTACTCGTCCAATTACATTCGTCCCATTTGCCTAGTCTACCATTCTGCCGCTTCTCCAAGACGCAAGCACGGTCTCGACCACCACCTCGACCACAAACAAGCAAGCACCTCCTCTCCCCAGCTACCTACCTTACCACCAGCTACTACCACCATACCGCTGTTCTGCTACCAGAGACCAGGCCACCACCTTCCGCCCGTCGCCGCCGCCGCTGCACGCCGACTTGCTTCCCGTTCTGTGATCCAGTACCAATAAACCCCTGCTCTCGGGTGCTTCTCTGCTTCTTGCCAATCGAGACGTATCGAATATCGTTTTCCTTCCCTCCTTCCACATTCCCGTGCCAGAGGCTTGTTACCTGCAAACAAAGAGCTTGTTTGTCCATTCTTTGTCGGACCCGACGGACGACATACCTCTCGTAGCAGACAAAACACCTCTAGGTCACCTCGTCATCACCAACCACCAATCCCATCCTTTCATCTACACCTACCTCTCTTCCTTCAACACCTTTCGCAATGCTGAGCCGTCCATTGGTGCGAGCTGCCGGCGCGGTGACCCCGCGTTCCGCGCTGCGAGCATTCTCTACCACGAGCCAGCAGCTGAAGGTGCCCTCCATGGCCGACGTCAGCGCCGCCCCTCAAAGCGTCGCCTCTTTCAACGAGAAATCGAAGCAGTTCCGAGAGCAGTTGGTCGAGCAGCAGAAGCAGCGGGAAGCAAGTGCGTATCAGTCATCCCCTCCCCCCTCCGCCTCTGAGTCCGCCAAGGACAGCATCTCATCTGTGACTGCTACTTCAGGACACAAGGCCGAGGTCACCCAGGAACCTCCGCGAAAGTCGGGGCCTCTGACCAACCTCATCTACGGCACCAAAGAAGGTCGCGAGCTCGATGCGCAGCTCGAGGCTAGCTTTAGTCAAGTCCTTGCCCGAGGCAAATACGTCCACTCGATCGTTTTCCACGAGGTCAAGCCTGACAAGGTCGACGAGTACACCGAGCTCGTAGGAAACTGGTACCCGCGCATGGCCTCCATGCCGGAGAACAAGGTCCATCTGGTGGGAAGCTGGAGGACCGAGGTTGGCGACTGCAACACTTTTGGTATGTCACTTTCAAGGAGCTCAGGCACGACCGAAACAGCTGCTAATATTAGCTTAAACAGTCCATATTTGGGAGTACCAGAGATACCAGGGTTACCACGAGTCGATCCACAACATTGGTTCCCACCCCGAGTTCGCCGAGTTCGACAAGAAGCTCAAGAGCCTGATCACCTCGAAGAAGACATCTCTTATGCAGGAGTTCTCCTTCTGGCCCACGACACCTCCCCGCCAGCTTGGCGGCGTCTTTGAGCTGCGATCCTACACTCTGCACCCCGGTAACCTGCTTGAGTGGGAGACCCACTGGAGACGGGGCCTGAAGGCCAGACGTGAGGTCATGGAGGGCGTCGGCGCCTGGTTCGTGCAGATTGGAGACCTCAACACTGTACACCACCTCTGGCAATTCGCCAACCTGGAGGAGCGCAAGATTCGCCGTGAGAAGAGCTGGAGCGTTGAGGGTTGGAGCGAGACCGTTCACAAGACTGTTCCTCTTATTCAGACGATGAAGTCACGGATCCTTGTCCCCATGCCTTGGTCGCCTACTGCGTAAGACGGCATCAGACATGGTGTCTGTCGTACTTTCTTGGCTGTTATTGGCGCCCGACGTCGCACATGTCGAATTATCACACCACCTTTAACTCGTCGATGCACGTACAATTAGTACCAACGGATTACTTCCGATGAACTCTACTTCACGCGCTGGTAGTAAGCGCATGGAGGCATACCCGCCACCAAGGCCCTAGGGCTATCGGTTTTGGTTTGCATGGATTACCAGGGGTTGCCAAGGGCTTATAACTGTACAGATTCTGGGAAACCCAGCACATAAACATAGGAATTGAAAATTGTAGCCTCTGAGTAAATGAATCCGTTCCCAAACGCCAGGGTATAACCTCAAATGCTGTGACCAAGGCCAGAGTGCCATTTTGATCCACCAATGCGATGCTTGATTTAATGTGCAATCCTCACTCGTCGACCTCCTCTCCCATTACTGCAGCAAGATTCCTCCTCGCGCCCGCCAAAGTGTGCCCCAACGCAACCAGCTTAACCGACAAACTCATCAAGTTCGGATCAGGCAAGCTCTCGACCCTCATCTTCTCCCTCACATAGACCTCATTCGGCTCCCCGCTACTCGACGGTGTACCCAGGCCACTGACACTGCTCTCCCCGCTCCTGGGATGCGCCCTGCCGTGTTTATGCTTCTCCCCGCCGTCCGTGACGCTGCTATACGTAAACCGGAACGGGCGGTCCATCTCGTCGTGCTCCAGCCTTCTGACCGTACCAAGCGCCAGCCCAAGCTTCGTGCCGAAGCTCGGCGGCGCGTCGACGGGCTCGAGGGCGCGCAGCCAGAGCACGAGGGACGACTCCTGCAGGGAGAAGTGGACAGATATGTTGGGCCCGAGGGGCGGAGCGAAGTGGATGGGCGGGCAGGAGTCGGACTGCCAGGCGAGGTCGGGGGTGTTGAGGGGCGGGCCGCGGAGGAGGGCGGAGGACTCGGTGAGGGAGGCGGAGAGGATGCGCAGTTGGGCGGCGAGCTGGGAGGGGTTCGAGGAGGGTTGCGGGGTGGAGGTCAGGGAGAGGAGGTCGAGGCATTCGGTGAGGTGGGTGTGGATCGTCTCGAGGGCGGCGATGTGGATCGGGTGTGACGGGTCGAGGGCGATGGTTTGGGATGGGAGGGTTTTGAGCTGGAGGTTGATGGCCTGCGACGAGAGGATTCGGTTGTCAGTTGAGGGGAGAGGGGTTTTGGAGGGGAGGAGGATGGGACGTACGCCTTTTACTATCCTTGTGCCGACCCGGGTTACTGTGCCTTTGACGCGCTCGTTACGCTGCGTGGACATGACGAGGGTGCTGCCCGGGTCGATTGGCGCGAGGAGGGCGTAGCAGTCTTGCAGGCCGTGGCGGATGTCGCTGAGGATTGTGTGGGTTTCGTTGACGATCCATTCTAGCTCGCGCTTCTTTGGGTCGATCCTGATTAGCATTTTGGTTTGAAAGGCTATGCGGCAATGTGTTCGCGACCACGTTTGAGCTTGGGGGATCTGGTAGGACGTACGAGGGATTCCTCCGTTTTGAGGGCGAGCTGGTCAGGGGCCAGGGGAGGCCAGATTGCTATAGACATGACTGCTTGTTGCTTAATTGAGAGAGATACGTGGTTTGATCGAGGTGCTTGTGGGCAGCAAGGCTGGAGGTTACAAAGGAGCCGCGGCGGGCGTGACGAATTGAGGTGTTTGGTGTTTTAGCTCGTGGTTGGATATTGGAGCTTCGCATTGGAGTTCGTCATCGTGGGAGGTCTGGGGTCAGTGGGGTGACGCGCGCTAGTGGGCTCGAGCAGGGGCCTGCTGGAGCAGCAGATGCTGCGCCGGTGCAGGTGCATGTGGACCCACTCTTTTGCACTTTTTGCGTTCCTGGCGGCGAGTGAGGCACCTGTGAACATGCATTTTCATCTTCACCACAGCTTCTATCTCCAACTCATAAGGATTCACTTCTTGAAACGAAATCATTACACAGAAGCACTCTCAAAATTCCCCATATCATACTCCCGACATATACCAGACTTCTGACCACTACATCAGAGGGGGGAAAAAAGAAGACAGAAACTAGCAACAGGCTTCCTGCCTCTGCTCACTCAGACTCACTTCTGCCTGCAATGGCGCCGACTCATCCCAAGAGCCAATCTGGCAAGAGCGATTCCTCATCAAAGAAAGATGTGTCAATAGACAAGCTTCCTCGTCTGCCTCAAGGTACTTGCAACATCCCTCCTTTCACCCTTCCTTTCGTGTCTCCCGGTTTCACCCCTCCCCTGTCTCATCGCCCATCTCAGCTAACACCACCCTAGGCAGCAAGATCCAAAAGCGCGCCCTCCCGCGCAGCCAGCAGCCCATCTCCTCTAAGTCCCGACTCATATACGTCTCCTCATCGACGCCCTTCATGGCCGTTGTCAGCCGCGTCAGGAAACAGCTCGATAGGGCGCTCAAGGGCAACGTCCCCTCCACCAAGGGCATGTCGCTGCCGCAACGGGTGGATCTGCTTCACCGCGATGGAGGCACCAAGGCGGAGGGCGAGGCGGTTGTGTTGGGGACGGGCAAGGCGGTGGAGAAGGTGCTCAGCGTCGCGGCGTGGTTTGAGGAGCAGGGGGATTGTGTTGTTGAGATCAGGACGAGGACGGTGGGCACCGTGGATGATGTCGTTGTCGAAGAGGATGACGATGGATTTGGAGGGGAGAGCAGGGTGAGGAGGGTCAGCTGTTTGGAGGTCACAGTGAAGTTGAGGTGAGGGAGGTATGGAAGCGGTATGGGTAGAGGACTTCTCGATGCGAGTGAAGAGAGACATGAGGGCGTTATGAGAGGGGGCTAAATATCGGAATATTGTCCACGATGCCTCGGAACAAGCGAGATCTTCTCAGGAGCAATTGGAAAGACGACGCGAAGGCGTTGATGGGAAAGGAGAAGCCGATGGATGTCTGAATAGAACCGGCATGATACCCAGCTGACAAGCTTTAATTTACGTTTGCCCCCATGAACCTCCTAACCCGAGACATCCAGATCTTCTTCACCTCCGTCGTTTCTGATGTTCTGGCGACGTTGGAATTAGATTTGAGGGAGGAAGATCCATGGCATGTCACCGAGACAGCTTCTGTAACCCTCATTACTTACGTCTGCGATCCCTTACATTCACCCCAACAAACCGCCGTTCATTCGACTCGGAATTTTCATTCTTGAGGTAAGTGCTAAAAGGTAAGGTATCGATATCGTTCTGATAGTGCGGTAAAAGCAGACTGAGGTGTTTCTCAAACTCGAAGCTTCACTTTAAGGTGCATAGCAGAGGCATTCGATGAGATGAATACATTTCTCAATCAGAACCGCTGTGAGGCACTGGTGCCCGTTCGTTCAAGGCCCCTCTCCGCGGTCAAGTCGTGTTCGATCGGAGAGACGCCGAACCACGCGGAGTTCCAATCGGGAAACTTTAGTCGCTTACTCAAATGGGAATTGCGGGAATTGTTTCCCCAGAGACAAGGGCGTCGTTGGGGTCATCTTACGAGAAACAAGATCATCCCTGTCATCCACGCACTTATCGACGTGAATTAGCAGTGTTTATTACGGCCCTTGGCACCGTTTATCTTCACCGCTAGCGATACCGGAAATTTCGGTGTGGGGTACGACAACCCGAGAGGCACGTCGGCGCTTCCTTTTGACATCATTCAGTCCCGGCCGGCAATGAATACCAAAGAGGGGGATTGAGGCCCCGCCTCGCATTTTCTCTTTTCTCTATTGAGCCGTCGCGGGGTGGAAAGTTCTCTTCTTTCTCCCGTTCAACCCTCTCTCCCTCAGCCAAGAGCCATCTCCGTTCTCACCAGCGGGCAAGATGATGTTCCAAACCTCTACCGTGCTGATGGCCGCCCTCGCCGGGCCGGTCTCCGCAAGCTACGCCTTCTACGTCGGCAAGGACCTCACCGCCGACGGCAGCGTCATGGTCGGCGGAACCGGCGAGGAGGTCTCCTCCCACTGGCTCCAGCTGTTTCCCGCCCGCGACCACGCCTCCAACGCAACGATTACCGTCGGCGTCACGGACAAGGCCAGCATCCCGGGCGAGCTTTTCACCATCCCCCAGGTCAGCCACACCTACCGCTACCTGTCGATGGAGTACTCCGACTTCGAGGGCTTCCCCGCGCCGCTCACCAACGGCGGCCTCAACGAGAACGGCGTCACCGTCCGCGACGTCTGGGCCCAGAACCGCGATGAGCTGGTCAACATGACCCCGACGCCGCAGCACGGCATCCAGTACAGCGACCTCGCGCGCATCGTCATGGAGCGCGCCAGGACCGCGCGCGAGGGTGTTGAGATCATCGGCGAGCTCATGAACCAGTACGGCGAGGCAACCTACGGCGGCAACACCCACCTCATCGCCGACAAGGACGAGGGCTGGGTCGTCTGGGAGATGGCCGGCGGCCAGAAGCTCTGGGCCGCCGAGCGCCTCAAGACCGACGAGGTCCGCGTGCTGTACCCCGGCTACATCGAGGACTTCCCCACCGACTTCGCCAACAACTCTGACTACATGGGCTCCGACAACATTGTCTCCTTCGCCGTCGAGCAGGGGTGGTGGAACGCCAGCAGCGGCGAGCCGTTCAACATCTTCAACGCCTACGGCGAGAAGGGCGAGAACATGACCGCCCGCGACGGCGGCTTCAAGTTCATGTCCCAGGCCGCGCTCGAGAACGCCACCCTCGAGATGGCTCCTGTCACCGAGGAGAAGCTCATGGAGCGCGTCCGCGACAAGCGCATCTCCGACGACGAGGCCGGCTACGGGCAGATCGTGTCCCTCAAGGACGGCATCGACCGCGACCTGCTGCGCATCTGGAACGCCCCCACCGGCTCCGTCGCCGCGCCCTTCGTGCCGTGGTGGCTCGGCGTCAGCAGCATCCCCTCCGAGTTCGGCGAGCACCGCTACCTCACCACCGGCGCGTCTGGCAGCTTCCTGAACACGGACTACCAGCTGCAGGAGGCGAGCGAGTTCGCCGGCCGCATCTTCAAGCGCGTGCTGTACTACATGTGCTCGCAGCCCGACACCTTCCACCCCATCGTCACCCAGATGCTCACGGGCTTCGAGAACCAGAGCCGCAGCGACATTGACTGGGTCGAGACGAGCGCCAAGCTGCTCATCGAGAGCGGGGACCGCGAGACGGCGAGCTCGCTGCTGACATACTACTCTCACAGCCGCGCGTCAAAGGCTCTCGAGCTCGGCAAGGCGATGACGGCTGCGCTGGACGGGTACATCAAGTTGAGTGGCCAGTGGCGCAACCCGGTCGGTAGCGAGATTAATGATGCTGGAGAGGGCGCCGAGACTGTGAACTGCTTGGTTGGGTATGACCCCGACCAGCCTATCTGGAAGCAGCCTGCGAACCCCATGAGGAAGAAGAGGAGCCTGAGGAACCGCATGTTCGTGCAAGGTCCTCGCTACTAGATCAACGATCAATAGGGGTCGTTCGCGTAGACTATCTAATACAAGTAATCACCAATAGGATTTGGCCTCGTGACGATGCAAGGGGCCAGATTGGGAAAGGAAGAAGCAAACAGGTCTCAGCTGCTAATTACATAATCCCGCTATCGTCTTCGAACGAATCCAGACCGCAAAATTCAACTTTGTTTTTTGAACGATTTCCCGTCTCTGAAGAGTGCTTTTATATCAGTTAGGCCTCGAGCCCTTTGAGCCAACGTTAGTGGTCGGCATGTCACATCATGGCGCTCAATCCAGTCTTTTGTTCCTCGATGGGCTTTCTGAATGTTCCATCAGAGCTCTTCACGATGATTATCTCACACCTCGAAAGACGGCATCTTAAACAGCTGATGGAGAGCAACAAAGCCATCTACAGGCTTACTGTACCCGTATTCTATCGCAGAGTATGGACAAAACGGCAGACTTGTTGCGATGTTGCTGGGCTTGTCAGCCTGCTCAGACGGCGTCCGGAGATCTGCCAATTCATTAATGTCCTGAACATCGACGAGATGGATGAGGGAGGTATACGAGAACTACTGGAGCTTGAGTTAGCGAACCTCGAAACCATGAACATCGAGTATGCTTGCGGAACCGCCAAGGCTGTCGACACGGAGAGAAGAGAAGAACTCAACGCCGGCATACGTTTGAAGCCAAGACTCAGTAGCTGCACGTCAATACATCAGACTCTTCCACGAATATTAAGCTAATTCGAAAGTTATCAGTCAAGTTTGCTATTCTCGATGGTTGCAGGCACGCGGATGCAGTGCAGTCCAACGAGGTCGAAGGGACGGGGTCTCTGTGCAAGATCCACGCACAAGACTCCGTCTACTTCTGCCAACCAACTCTTTCCCGCCTAAAACTCGCAAACTTGGACCTCTCGACATTCAGAAAACAGCCCTCTGAGCCATTTCCTATGGAGGCTCTCCAACACCTGGAGATTAACGACTGCCACATCCACATCGCAAGTCTTGGAAAGTTCTTAAAGCGAGCCACATCACTCCTGAGCTTTCGCTTCCGCCATCACCGTCGTCTATCGTTCTGCAGGAGGTCTTTCGTTTCTCTACTATCGGGATGCAAAGAAACCCTCGAGACTCTTGAGCTATCTTGGAGATCGTCTCTTTCGCACTATGATTTCAGGGGTCCGATGCTTTTCGAAGAGTTCACAGCTATGAAGCAGCTTCTGGTCGACCCTCAAGCCCTCTTCGTGAACTACCTTGGGAGCACAAATTTGCGCCCGATGTTGAAGCATGTTCTCGCGCCAAATTTGGAGGTACTCATGTTGGAAGGCGTTAGGGAACGCGCTCATCAGCATGACAGTGACCAGGATCACCTTGGGCAAACATCCACCATTGGGCAACCAGTCGAGAAGTTACTCAGCGACATCATCAGGTTCAAGGGCAAGATTCTGCCGCATTTGCGTTATGTACTTCTCTGCGACTGTTTGAGCATTGAAGGTCTCGAACGATTCTACGAGATGGCGGACACGCAGAATGTTCGTTTGGCATTGTTGAACACGCACATGGACCAGCCTGTGCCGAACCTTGAGTTGCTAGATTCGAGTTGGGCTGAACATGCTTCGGATGCAGAGAGAGGGACAGACTATCAGCAAGTTCGCTGCTATGACGGAAGGGGGTGGGTTTGCCCAGATGCATCATTCACCGTCGGCGAAACCCAAAGCGAGGAGAACTCAACATAGGAGCAGTAAGATCAGTAACTGATCACCTTCCATAGCATTTCCTTAACAATCGAGTTTCACTGGATACTTCAAGCTTTGATCAGATCTAACATATGCAGCACTACGCGGGGTCAACTCAAAGTAACACGTCTGGACACCAAGACTCAAGCGATAATCATGGCCTGCCTAAAAAGGCGGGCGTTTGGGATCGACTCAAAGATTGCGGAAAAAGTAACATCTCGTCGTGATATTTCAACAATCATTAATCTTCTTCATGTTATTGTAATGTCTGGAAGAATCTTCATCCATCAGCTGGCCATCGCTCTTAGGCCATGGTGTTCTTTGTGCTAGGTACCAGGAATGGCCACCACTGCAAAAGCCCATGCCAGCTGTGCCAGCTTTCTCTCTCAAGGCCGTTTCAAACCGATCATTTCATGGTTTTCTGACATAGTCATCGTCGGTGATAATCACTCGTACGTTTGGGAAGCTGTATCAAAAGAGAAAAGAACAGACGCAAGGTGTTGAATTTTTCAAGATGTCATATTTGAAACTATCGTCACTTGTGATAGACAGATCTTGGTTTGTATCATTGCGAGCAAGGATAAGTCTATGAAAGACCCCTAGCTTCTAGGAGATTTTGAAAACAGCACCTAGGTATTCTTAACAGAGCTTATCAAGCGGCAACTTGGCGTTAAGGAGTTAGACCCATGCCTGTTCTCATTATGTCCGCCCGAGCTGTCTTCGCTTTCGCATAACGACTGGGGCAGAGCATGGGTACTTCATAGAGTTACACTATTGCGGATCGTGGGGTCCGGGCTGATGGGTGGGGTTATTTAAAGTCGGTCTAGAAAAGAGTCCGTAACATCGTATGACAACCACTGTTGAGGTCTGCAACCCTGGAATATCCGGTAGCCAAGAACGATGAAAACTTACTTCAGACGATCTTTTGATGAACAGCCGACGGGATGAACATCTGCCTAGTAAAATATGTCTGAAATCCATCGCACAGTTCATGAGTAGTGGGTTCCAAGATTGTCTGATCCCCTCAGGCTAGCTCAATCCACTCCACTTCGCCCCTGCCTGAGACACGGGTGCTGAATCAAGAGAAAGTATGTTAGATGACGCTGCACATGACTCTGTTGCTGGGCTTTTGTCAGCCTTGGGCTGATACTGACATAAATACGCATTCTCTCCCGCGGGATACTTCCAGCTACACAGCTTGCAGCGCCCAATTCGCCAGCTATTATACAATTTGCTCTTTCTCAGTTGATAATCATGAAGGCTTCTTTCATCACCGCCCTGCTAGCTCAGGCTTTCGCTGTAAATGCACTCGAGAAATACTGTAACGGTGGACAAGGTCTCGACGCTGCACTTACATGTGAGGTGTGTATTTGAATCTCACCTGCTGTGCACTACGATCACCACTGACAGATCTCCGCGTCCAGGGAAAGGGAGCCAACTCGTATTGCGTGAGTAGCAGTTATTCTACTTGACAACATGTTGCTAAGTTTTTGATAAGTGCAAAAACACTCAGTCGGCAGATTTCCCGACGTTCCGAGGAGCATGCTTCTCCCCGCAGAACGCGAGAGACCGGGAAGATGCCTCGCAGTCCTGCACCGGAGGTGTAAGTTCCCTACTTGCCACTTCGCATCCACTCACTTGATTGCTGACAAACTAAACCCACAGTCTGTTTACTGTGTAAGTTGCCACTGGCTTGCCGTGATGAATGAGCGCCTATTAACTTTCATAGTGCGACTAAGCAGCTCGAGCGCGTGGCTTTACGAAGGAGTTGCTCGGAGAGCAGTTAGAAGGTTGTTGTTGTGGTTGAAGTCTTGACGGCATAGCAATAGAGGCGCAAGGTGCATGACAATTGATGAAACCTAGAATACTAACGACGGTGTCGTTATCAAGAGAAAGTTCTGACTTCAAGTGTGCTATGTTCCAATGCCCGCCTCGAGTCCATTGCTAATAACGGCGACCGGCACCACCACAAATCAAATCTATAGCCGGGTTTAGCTTGATGAATATACAAGAAGTCGCAATGGAGAATGCGCATCTCCAAGAGACGTACCTCTGTCACGGACGAGGTGCGACGTGACGAAGTTTTTACTGGTCTAGAAGCTAAGATATGACCGGAACGCGACGTGATCAACAAGGACTTTGAGAGTTTTGTGTGTTTATGTCGAGATCGCTCGTTACCAGGCAGTATAAATAATATAGATTGTATATATGATAGCGAGATGCTTATGGTCATGTTTCCATGCATGGCTCACTTGGCGCCCATGAAAGACTTACAGAGCCTGGTGATCAACTGGCTCACGTCTGCCTTTGTATGGTGAAAACTGGGCTGGAACGAGGCTTGATCATCCCTGATTCAGCCATGGATTTCATCGATTGCGGGCGTTTGGATTGTCAGTTCGAATGCTGCGAGCAGCGTGGGAGTCTCACAGTCTTAGAAACATTCTTTCTAGAAGGCCTCGTGAGCCACATTCGGGGTAGAAAGAATGTAGAATGGATAGGTGATATCCTCGAGGCTTTACTTCTTCACGAAGCAAATCTCGATTTCACCTTTTCATTCGAAAGTTGCAGATACAGAGTACAGGGGGCATATTTCACTTTGGGCCGGCCAGAAAAACATTGGACATCATTTCTTTTACATCAATGGGTATGCCGAGAAAAAACAGCTGATACTTCTCGAATCTCAGCCCGCGGGATGTCGTGAAGAAGTGCAACTTTCACAACAAAGATCGTCTGCTTGAGCTTTTGGATGGCCAGATGAATCGATACAATCAGAAAGTCTGTCCAGAACCGCGGCTCATTCTGCGACACAAGCCGTGGGCTCGAAGCACGATATGCCATACCCTTTTGGGGGCATTTCTTGGTAAGCACAGAGTGTTCATGAACCTCCCTTTTCGCAATTTGGTTTTGCTAAAAGTGGCTGAGGGATTTCGATGACGGTTGTTGCCCAAAATCTCTGTAGTTAGTCGGCCGAGAGAAACGAAACTCAAAGTTAGTACAAGTGCGATTTTGCTCGGATGATGGATTTGGATTGGAGTTCATGGATGCGTATGAAGAAGCTTTTGGGACTGGAACAGCGAGAATCAAGTCAGATTGTAGACATGATGGCACCATCTATGCTTATGATCATAGTCGAAGGCATTTGTCTGAATAATACAATGCCTCTCGAGGCATGGGGTATTATTTACGCACGTATCAGTGGAACGGCCTGGTTGAACAGACGAATGTATCAAATCTTCTTACACCTAGCTATGCAAAGTTGCCTTTCCGTCTAAGTCACCTTCTATCCGTACCACAGAACTCCGAAGAAATAGCTCTCATGACAACCCGGGTAACTCCTCAAAGTCAAACCCCTTAAAGCCATCCTCGACCGCCCAAGCTCGCCCCTTCTCCTTTTCATACAACGCCTCACACGCTCTGCCGACAACAAGCAATCCAGGTGGCCTGCTGCCCTCAGACTCAATAGCCTCAGCAACGTACTCCAGCGTTGTTCGAATCACCCTCTGATCGGGACAACTCGCCCTCTCGATGACCGCGCAGGGTGTGTTCTTCGGCCACAATATCCTCCTGGGCTTCTCCTCGCCTTCGACCTGCTTCTCCGTCTCAAGGTGGCAAGTCAACTCCCTCACCAGGCCAACAATCCTGTGCAGCGCCATGAGGAACACGACCGTCCTGCTAGCGATGAACTCAGGCGGCGCAGGCGGCTTGCCCTTCTTTCCTGTACCAGTGCACACCAGAACCTGGTCCGCAACGTCGCGTTGTGTAGGCGGGATGCCGGCGAATAGCGGCGCGCTGAGCGACGAAGTGATACCGGGCAGAACCGTGACACGGTCACCGAAACCGTGCTCTCTGAAATACGCAACCTCCTCTCCACCACGTCCATAGATGAACGGATCGCCTTGCTTCAATCTCAACACAGTCTTGCCCTCCTTCGCTCCAGCCAGAGCAAGCTCATGCAACTCCTCCTGCGCCTGATCCGCATTTCCGGGGAATTTTCTCGCAATCTGCACCGGTGTCCGCCTGGGAATCAGATCAAGCACTCCAGCTGGTACAAGCTTATCAGCCAAGATGAGATCCGCCGTCTGAATGGCCTTGTGTGTCGCTCTCGTAAGCAAATCGGGATGGCCGGGACCGCTTCCTGCAAGAATAATCCTGCCCTGCTGCGGCGGCTTGCTCGCCCCTGTTCCAAGCCCAGCAACAGGTGGTTTCCCGGCCGTCTCAGGCAACGCGGCAGAGTACGACTTCAACACGCTCTCCGCCTCCTCGTCCGTGATCGCAGCCAACCTCTTGAGCGGCCAGTACTCACAAACCTGACTCAACCACCTCATCCGCCTGCTCTTCGCCGCTTCCAGATCCGCATCCGTGACAAGCTTGTTGAAGCTCGCCGACTGGTCCACAGAGTCGTCAACCTCGTCCGGCAAACTATCCTCGCTTTGAATTCTCCTCCTCACATCCCCAAGCCTCGCGCACGCAGCACCCAAATCCGTGGGCAACGCCGCAGCGACTTCCCTCCTGATCCTACTGGCCAGCTTGCATCCCCTGCCATTCGTCGTGACGCCAATCTGCAGCGGGCCGTCGGTGTGCGTGCTCAGCAACGAGAACGTGCACAGCTGCGGCGCGTCGACCACGTTGACGGGGATGCGGTTGCGCCTGCACAGCGCGGAGATGTGTGCGCTGAGCGGGTCGCGCGGGCCGCTGGTCACGAAGACGGCGTCGACGACGTTGTCGACCTCATCTCGGCCCAGGGTGAAGAGGTCGGTGTCCTCGAAGGCCTTCTTGTGCCAGGCCACCTCGCCTGCGTCGATGCGTTTTTGCAGGTTGTAGTGCAGGTCTGAGGTGTCTGGGGCGAGGAGGATGGGGGTGGCGCCGGCGTTGATGGATTGCGTGCAGCGCGCTGCTGCGAGGGGGTTTGTGCCGATGACGAGGTGGGTGTTGCCTTTGCAGTTGAGGGCTGTGAGGAGTGATGTTGTTGTTGTTGTTGCCATTTTGGCTGTGTGTGACTCCTATGAGTCTGTCTGAGAGGTAATGAAGGCGATGTTGGTGAAGGTCTTACAACCCCTGTCGCCCGTGTGGGTGAGTGTCTTGGTGAAGTTCAAGCAAGGTACTCAACGATGCGCAACACAAAGAGAAACTTTGAATGACAAAAAGTCCAAAGACGAAAAGGTCCGTGATCAGGTCAGTCTCTCATAAGACGAAGAGGGAATAAAGAACCAAAAAATGCCGTCTTGGCCACTGTGATTAGATATCTAACTAGAAATTAGAAATCGTCCCTGGACTGCCATTTGCCCTTGCAGCGCCGGCGCCAGACCCCGAATTGCGATTACGGAACCCAATCATGCGCCGGGCAAAAAAGGTCAGCTAATTTTTCATTCGCTGGCGATGACACCATCCCGACAGCCGGCCCTTGCGGTATCTTATCGGCCTTTATCGGCATCTTCCATCGTGACCAATCAGCGGCTTTCGCCCCGACTCCCGCGGAGCCGTCACCGGAGATGCGTCCCCCTGGCACGGGCTTCTTCAAGCATCTCCGGTCGACGGCCTCTGCGCATGGAGGGGTAGAGGGGTAACCTGCAATCAGCTTGCCGCAATGAAAAGTCCAATGATGCAAAAGATAAGATGGGTTGTCATTCAGTTGAGTTGTGGTATTGAACTGTGATAAGTGGCGGCTCCTTGGCGCAGTCATGATGCCCTCATTCCCCCCGTGCCTAAATATGTAGTATAATCCGTGGTGTTGTTACAGTATTTTGATGCCTTTCCCACCCATATGATACACAGTCATTGTTACAGTTGATGGTGATTTCCTCAATCCTCTTTCTCCGCCAGCTGCTTCTTGAGATCATGCAGAGCAGCTCCTCTCTTGCTCTTCCGTCTCTGCTGCGGCTGCGCCCGCGCTTCGATAGCATCGGGGTCGCCAATCACGCCGTGCTCGTTAATGCCGACCTCAACGACATTTCTCTTCTTACGAGCGGCCGCATTCGCTCGCTGCGCCCGAACACCGCCGTCGTCCTCGGCCTCCGGCCTGCCCAGGCGCACATTCCTCTGCAATCGGGTCTTCGCGCCCAACGCCCACAAGTCACCCCACTTCGCCTTGCGCGCATCGTGGTACGCCTGCTTGCTGAAGCTCTTCGGGATCGTCCACCGCTCGATGCGCGCGGAGGGCGTGCAGACGTCGAGCGTGACGTGTCCGCGACGCTTGATGGGCGGGAGAATCTGACGGGGTAGGGAGAGCATGTCGGGCGCGGTCTCGGCATCCTCGTAGCCTTCCAAGGCGCGAGTGGTGGCCTTGTCGCCGGCGAGAGGGCCTGACTTGGCTGTGGTGCCTCGCTGGATGGCAACGTAGCTGAATTGCACGTCGTCGTGATTGCGGTGCGTTGCGCCCATGATCCTCTGGAGGAAGGGCGGGCGGACGAAGCGCTGGGTGAAGTGGCAGTAGTCCTTCCGCCCCTTGCTCCTGCCAGGGACAAGGTACATCGGGCACGACTTGTGGTTAGTGCAAGGCGCGATGATCATGCCGTGCTCCTTCACTCTCTCGAAAGACGGGTCAAGGTCCTGTTCTTCGGCCTTGAGTTCCTCCCCTCCTGGAGGGATGAGAAATTCCTGAAGAAGGCGGTCGCGAACTTCAGCAACGGCTTCGAAGCCACTAGGCTGGCCCTTCTCGAGAACGATGAGAACACCGCCCTCGGGGTTAAGCAGGGACCAGATCTGATTCAAGATGGCCTTGCGTCTGTGACCTTCCTTGACGGGAAGAAGCAAGTGGGAAGCGATGATGACATCGAACATCTTCCTAGGCTGCGGGGTCTCATTGGCATCAATGTGCTGCTCCTGTTGGTCGACGGAGTGTAGGTAGTCCGGCAGGCGAGGCAAGAAGCTGGTGTTCTGCAGGAACTTCGAAATGCGCTCTCTCAGCTTTTCGGCTCCAATAACCACACTCTGCTTGCCTGGAGGACCCCGACCACTGACTTCACCACGGGCCTGCATGGCCTCCCACTCGGCGCGGATAATGTCTTGCCAAGCCAGGAGACCAGCACCACCGGCACCAACGTCAAGGATGCGGGGCCCCTCGCCGTTGCCTCTCTCGAATAGCTTGCGCATCCATTCCGTGCCCAGGCGCTTGCGAACTTCAACCAGACTGGCCATGGCAGAGGCATAGGTAGGCGGCAAGAATGTAGAGATGAACGCATCCGCATCGATCTCTGACATCCTAGCCTGCCAGACAGCCATGCCAATGGGGTTCTGCGGCAGGTTCATCTTGGAAGCAGGTGTCGCCGGTGAATGGGGCAGGCCAGGACCTCCGAAAGCCTTCTCCGCTGCCTCTTGTACGTGCTTGATATCGGTACGGCTGAGCATGGTGTTGACTGGTGATATAAAGCCAGTGTAGGGCATGGAGACGGTGGCCGGGTTTGTCGAGAAGTGGCCCTCTCTCGAGTACGGATGCAAGCGACTCGCACGGTTGGAGATGCTCTGGTCTTGAATTCCATCCTCCCTCTCGTCGAGGTCCTCCTCATCCTCGTCCATCTCTCGTTCCTCGTCTCGTAGTCCTTCGTCCTCCTCTTGTGCTTGTGCCCTCTCCGACTCCTCGTATGCGCGGGCACTGGCCTCAAAGTCCTTCTGCAGCTTCATGAGTGCATCGTATTCTCTCCTGTTCCTTGCCACAACATTGATGTAGTTTTCTCGCTCTTCGGGTTTGGGTTCGGCATCGGGCGCAGGCTCCTGCGCAGGTTCGACCTCGGTCGATAGCTCAGAGGCAAGGTTGTCCTCTACGATTTCTTCGAATATCTGGTCAGGCGTTTTTCGTTTGCCTTTCCGCACGTACGACACCTCCTCATAGGAGCCACCCTCGCCCCGTCGAAGGAGAGCAGGTTCCGCAGATCCATCCTTTCGCACTGCCGCCTCGGATCTTTTCTCATTCAAGTACTCGATTCCAATATCCTCCGGCGTGGTCTCTCTCAACGGCGGCCCGTACCAGCGCTCGTATAGCCTGTATTCTTCCTCGCTCAGGTAGCCCTTCGGTAGTGTGTCGCGAAATCGCTGCTTCGCCTCCCGAACGGTCGTCTCGATATCGGCAGCACGTGTAAGGTCTTTCGCATCATGTCGGCTTGAGTCGCTGTCTTGGAATCTTCGTGATGTTGTCGTGAGGGGTCTGTGGGCGGCGGGTCGCACCACCGACCGTGATGCAGCTAGCTTCGAAGAACTCGAATATGATGATCGTCCTGGGAAAACTGTTCCTGGAGTGCGCTGCCCTGCCAAGCTCAGAATACGAGCTCTACAGCTAGGACAAGCATTTCTGAGACCACCTGCGGTCAACATGATTGCGCTTTTGGCGGGGTGGCAATTGAGGTGGTGAAAGATTGAAAGCGGCGATGGAGCTTGTCGCAAAGAAATTTGGGCTGGGGACCTTAAGCTCAAAAAACTGCTGCCCCACCTGTTGCAAATGATAGCTCCATGATTGGCCCAGGAGACAGATTTTGCCTACAACCCCAAGGACTCACTTGATTCGGTTTCTATCACAATAACTATCATCAAATCTTTACTGGAAAGTTCCCCCATACTTTTGAACAACATAATTTGACATTTACTCCTTACACTACTAGATGAAGCCTAGTAGTATAGATTTGATCCAGTATGGAAATATCAACGTCGGCGTATTCAAAGACAACTTCACAGCATTGCATCGCCTAGGAGCAACCTGTCTAATAACGCTCACTCTACTCAGCCCTATCGAACTAATGTCCATGTCTGGACGGAATTTTGATCCTCGAACCTTTCTTCTCTTTCGTTTGTCGGCTTCTGTTCCCTTTCTTCTGTTCACCCTTTGTCGCGGCATCGGCCCTCCCAGACCCTCCAGCTTTGACCAGAAGCTTGACGATTTCCTGCCTCTCCAAATCTTGATTTGCTTCTGTGTCGTCAGAAACCAGGCTTTTCGCGTATTGTAGCGGCCGTGCTCCCGAGGCATTTGCTTTCGATATATCTGCCCCCTTATCTATGAGCATCCGAGCCACCTTTTTACAGCCTTCTGCAATGGCGCAGTGGATGGGATACGTCCCATCAGATGCTCTGACGTTGGTGGAAGCGCCCTTGTCAAGGAGCAGACGAACGATGTTGTCGTTTCTCTGCTTGATAGCATCAAACAGGGGAGTTTCTCCATTTTCGGCCTTCGCATTGACATTTGCGCCTCGCTCCACGAGTAACTTTGCCACGTCTTCGTAGCCTTCGCTGCCATCATAGATAGCTTGCGACAAAGGAGTCCTACCAAGGTTGTTTGCCGGATCAATCTCCGCTCCCCGATCCAGTAGCACCATCGCTATATCCGCATATCCCGACATAGCTGCCAAAGCCAAAGGCCTGTTGCCATCTTTGTCCTCAGCTTCAAGATCCGCCCCTCGATCAAGCAGGATCTCTGCCATCTCGCACTGGTCGTCATGAATACACTGTGCCAACGGCGTTCGCCTAGCTCTGTTTTTGCAATCGATATTTGCTCCCCGATCAAGAAACAAGAGTGAAATCTTGACGTCGTCCCTCGCAGCAGCTCTTGCTAATGGTGTAAGTCCGTAGTCATCTTTGCATTCTATGTTGGCACCTCGTTCGATAAGCAGATCAATAACTTCGGGGCGACATTCTTCAGCTTCTGCAGCTAGCACCAAAGGTGTCCGGTGTGTCTCGTCTTGAGTCTCAATATCAGCTTCAAAGTCCAGCAAAGCTTTTACAGCCTTAAGATTATTTTCCCGGGCAGCCCAGGCCAGCGGCGTCTGGCGTATGGAGTCTTCAGCCTCAATATTTGCGCCTTGTCGTAGTAGCATGTTCATGATTTCGAGATATTCGTGACGAGACGCGTGTGCTAGAGGTGTGAGAAGAAAATCGTCCGAAAGCTCAGTCTTCGCCCGGTTTTCAAGTAACAGTTTTGCAACTTCGTAGTTGTTGTTAAAGGTTGCAATCGCTAATGGCGTTCTTCCCTGCTTGCCTGAGCTTTTGGTGTTTATGGAAGCGCCACGGCTAAGTAGTTCCTTGATTGCAGGAATGCAGTTGAATGAAACGGCTCGAGCCAAGGGTGTGCTGCCATCGCTATCTTCAAGATTAATATCAGCCCCTTTGTCAAGCAGCCATGCCAACGCTGGGATGTTGCCTCCTCCTATGGCCGTCGACACCGTGCTGTATCCGACAGCGTCTTCAAATTTGATGTTGTCTAAGTCCTCGAAAAGATATTCCATTGCAGCTAAATGGCCACAATGAACTGCTTGCATGAAGACTTTTTGAGTCATATCCGGTATAGCTTTAATAGATGCCTTGGTTGACAAAGTGCCAGAGAGTTGCTCGAGAGTTGTTCTCTGCCACTTTAACGACTGCTCGATACCACACGATGATGGAAAATCTCGAGCAGACCGAACAAAGGAGAGTATTTCTTTCTCTTTGTTGTGAATTACCTGGCTCTCATAAGCAAAAGATTCCAAATCTTGAGTGCTCTGATCTAGGTTGTGCAGCAAGTCCCGTTCTTCTTCTTGCAGCCGCAATAGGTCTTTCTGTATGCCGGCAAGTCGTTCTTTCATCGCGTCGATATAACTGTGTTTCTCCTCGATAGAAACGGTGAGCGTCTTGAGTTTTGGTCGCAAGTTTACGTCTTCTTCCAACATCCTCTGTAAGGTCAGGCCATGACCAAGTAAATCCAGCTCAACACTTGCATCGACAGTGATTTCTGGTTTGGGTACCATCGAGCTTAATCGAACCACATATGCCGGTTGTGTATCAACTGGCTCTCGGCTCAACTTGGCCAGCAGATTCAAGGTTCCGTTACTCGCAGCCCATTCTCCAACGGCATGCTTCATATGGCGAGTTGTAGCGATAATCGAACTCATGCTCGCATCTCTCTATCTACCAATATGAGATCACAGTGAGGCTGAAATGCTCCGATTTCCAGCTCCAATGATATCACGAAGTCCTGGGAATTCGACTGAGTCTGTCGTAGTCTGACCAATGTGTGCTGAGCCTCGTCTTGATAGAAACATGTTCCGGTGAAAATGAGAGTGTCTGTTTTCTTCCAGCGAGAAGGTGGGTAGACACCGATCATCTCCAACTCATCGTTGGAGGGAAGCTGGACGAAAAATTCGTACCTTCGCCGATGGTTCGATGGGTCGCTGAACTGCTGAGACTCATGGATGCGCATGGATTTGCAAGTTACATCGGAAAGAGCCGCGGGGACTATAAGCGTAGCCTTGCTTCCCTTGGGCCTCATATACTCGTCTGCTGCCTCTCGAGAAGATTTACAAGAGAGGGGAATTGCGACGACGGCCTGACTGTTATCCCTGGGATAACAATTCAGTAGACCGTATGCTTTTCCGTCCTTCGTCATGTACAAGGGCAGCTTGGCGTGAAGATACCCGCTAGAAACGCCGCTGGCTTCTATTGTAAGAGGTCGATTTATAGATGCAACGACTGATCTGCTGTTTGCAAAGTCTGCGGGACTGGCAGCCAAAACATTTCCAACAATGTGGGTTTTAACCTCAGGCGTCTGCGTTGCGTTGGTTCTGGTCGTCAAGTCCCATGCGAGGATTGAATCGTCAGAGATCGTCTCCATGATTTCCTTTTGTAGTCGACTGAAGGCTCTGTTGCCTTCTCCATACATCATCGGTATCATGACGTTGAAGAGACCAAAAAGTGAGTAAGCAATGTCCTCTTTCCTCTTCGTTTTCCTGTTTGAAGCCCAAGACATGCGTTGAGCGACGCTGGCTTCATGGAGCCCCGCAAACCCACGCAGATACGGGGTTGGTATTCCGGTGATGTCCGCCACAAGCTCTGAGAGCTCATCCTTCGATCCTAAGGGATACCAAGCTCTATCATAGAATACCAGGTTCTTTGGGGCCAAGAGTTCCTGCAATGTCCAGCCTCGTTGAAACCAGCGGGCTGCGCGGAGCTCGGTAGGATATGCGTCTTCATTGCCGGCCGACACATCGGCAAGAAACACATAGCAAGCATCGGCTGCTTCATACCAATGAAAAATCGAATTAATAGCTTCCCCTAGTTCCGTGGAGTTGGTCTTGTCGATACAGCAAGTATCAATCCAGGCGTAACGAAGGCCATCTTGTTCGGCTTGTCTGCAACAGCCGTTGAATTTGAGCTTCCCAATCCCAGCCTTTGATACATTCCCTTCCCGGAGATCTCCAAATGATATCTCCTCGTTATCTGGGCCCCATGTATGTGAAAGGATGGCGTACGGAGGAACATCCGGTTCATGGAACTCCTCCAAGACACCCGTCTTGACGTTGATCAGGCGCATCGGGGCGTCTCATAAACACAATCTTTGAGCCTGCGCTTGGAGCTTTCGGAAACAATGAACGATTAGTCGCAGAGGAAAGGTAGCCGTAAACGTGAGGAATCGATTTGCAAAGATGCCGTTGAACTAGTATACCACGGTTCGCTTGGCAGGAACTTGAATCCAACGGAGCACAGCGATTACGATGACTTCTAGAGGTCGACGAAAGACGTTTTCGGAGGGGAAAAAACAAACAAAACAGGCTGGCGGGTATCATATCAGCAGAGAACGGGGGCGGTCTGAAGGAGGGGTAAGCCCGGCTGCAGTGCACATAATGTTCTTGCAGCACCTGCCAAGCAGCTGACCATTCGTCAATCTTGCAAGGATGTGGCCACCTTCATTTTTCTTTTTTTCTTTTCAGATGTGGTGATTCCTCGTTTCCAGCTCAAATGTTCGTGGTCATTGAACCATATCTTCATCTTTCGAGCACCAGGAAAACGGGTACGAAAGTGAAACCCAGCTCTAGGGATAAAAAGCATGACATCAACGCAATGGAGTTGTTAAACATGCTACCAGACCAAGATTAAATCTTAAGCGCCCTTTCCAAGCTACATGCATAGGTGCACCGCTTATTAAGTTGTACGATCAATGCTTGGATGAAGGATTGGCCGTACCACCTCGAACCGACAGCGCGGGAAGAAGCAGGCCTCCACTCGCTAACGCCTTGAGACAGGTCTACTGCGCAATCAGTCTATTCAAAAACCTGCGTTTGGCACGCATATTGTTGGAAGCTGGCAAGCTGGCAGCGGTTGAACAAGAAGTTCGAAGGAAACTGTGACAATAATTTTGGTGTTTTGATCATGATGTTGCCCAGTATCCATCCATTACCTATGATTGCTAATGTACTTGTTTCTGAACTTTAACACTCACGAGTACACAAATCGCTGCTTCTCTGAAATGAGACTGTCTGTTGATCCCCTATTACCTCGAAATATTGACGTAAATGACCTGTGATTTCCCTTAAACGTCTGCTGCAATGACTTTCCCTTCCCGCCTGTTTTCTCTGCAGTTGCACCTCTGGCGACCAGAATCGTTTCAGCGGACTTGAGTCCCTTCTCAAATGCCATATCGAGCAGAGACTGCTCCTTCGTATCCTTCGCGTTGATGTCCGCTCCTTGATGAATGAGGAGTTCCATGATCTTGTCACGACCATTCAAGGTGGCGTGAAACAATGGCGTCCATCCGTTTGCGTCTCGTGCATGAACAGAAGCCCCATTTGCCAGGAGGTACCGTGTCATCGCCTCTTTTCCTACCATTGAGGATATTGATAGCGGTGTTTGTCCACTCTCGGTGGCTGTTTCAATGTCGGCGCCTCTGAGAAGAAGAAGATCGACCAGATCTTTATGCCCGTTGGCGACTGCGACGTGTAGAGGATCCCGACCGTCCTTGTCCTTCGACTTAATATCCGATCTTCTATCGAGAAGCAGTCGCGCGACGTCGAAATGGCCTTTGAGAGCTGCGAGACTTAGCGGTGACTGGCCATTCTTGTCTTTGGCATTGATCTGAGCCTTGACATCGAGAAGAAGCCCCACAGCAGATGCATTGCCTTGAAAAGTTGCCTCGAGGAGTGGCGTGATTCCATGTTGATTGACTGATTCGGTATCAGCCCCCCTCTCGACCAACATCTTCATGAGTCCTTCGTGGCCTCTAGATGTGGCAATGCGCAACAAGCTACGCCCTTCATCATCTGTTGACTCAACCTTTGATCCTCTGTCGAGAAGAAACTGAACTGTAGCTTCGTGGCCCTCGAGGACTGCTTGCAGCAGTAGCCTTTTACTTTCGTTTGCGATTGAGCTTGCACTCATGCTTTCAACAGGAAGTGTACTCTTGACCAAAGAGCCGACCATAAGACCATACCACTGGCCTATGCTTTCCTTATCTAGTCGACCCAAAACATCTTGCGCATGAGTCACAGCTTCAGACAAGGCGCTTCGTCGTTCCTTGAGCGTTTGATCTCTCACGTGCAGCTGGTCAATGTCTCTTACCAACTCTGAGAGACCTGCGTTGAGCGTCTTCTTCTCCAGCTGTAATCGCTCGAGCTTCGTCTGAATCGCCGCGATCTTTGTCCTATGCTTTTCTACAACGCCTGCCTTTTCCCACGCCAGGCGGCTCAAGTTGGCTCTTTCCGGGCCAATCGCGCGATCCTCGTAAAGCAAATCACTGAGATATACCTGCCTTTCGAGTTGAGCAAGCTCTAGACTGACATTGACGTTGACTCGCGGGGGCTTGCTCATGGACGCTAGTCTGACGACGAACATTTGGCAGGCCCCGACACGCTCCTCGTCGAGCGACACCCGCAGGTTCGAGATACCGTTGCTTGCACTCTGCTTGCCGAAAGTGTGCGGATTCGTTTCAAATATCTTGGAGGCAATGATCTGCAGGCTGGTGTCTCTGGATGCCGTCATGACGTGGCAGCAAGCATGAACTCGTGACTGGTTGACTTCGAGCTCTAACATGACCACGTAATCGCCACATTTTTCCTTCTTATACCGAAACCTGATCCACGTTCTTTGAACCTGATCCAAACCAAAGTCGACAGTTGTGTTTATGGTCGCATTGTCCTTCTCCCAGCGGTCCCTCGGCTCTACACCAAACATTTCCAGCCCGGTCTCGTGGACAGACTCCTCAACGTAGAAGCCGTATCGGCGACTGGTACTGGTTTCAGACTGATTTTGTCCGTTTCTGCATATGTGGATAAGCTGAGGCGGAGCTTCCGTATGCATAACGTCTAGCAGTCTCCCCTGCTGTCCCTCAGGCCTCACATACTCATCATAAGACCCATCGGACCGGATCCTGAGAAGGGGAATGCCAACGACAGATTGAACATTGTCCTTGGCGTGACAGTCCAGGAGGCCGAAGATCTGGTTTTCCGCCGTCTTGTAGAGACGTAGGCGAATTCGAAGGTGCCCGCCGAATACGTATAGAGGGTCGATGGACGTCCCTCGGTGTTCTCGGCAAACGATATCGCCGCTCGTCGCAAAGTCGAACGGGCTGGCTGCCAGGATACCGCCAGATAATCCCCCAACTGTGGCCGTGTCATCATATGCAGATTCTGTGCTGTTCAGATTCCACGCGAGGATAGAATCATCAGTATTCCGGCGCATTATTTCTTCCTGAAGCCGCGCAAAGGCCTGATCACCCTCGCCATAGATCATGGGTAAATTGACCCCAAATATCCCGAGCAGGCAATACGCAATATCCTCTTTCCTCTTGGTCACCCTATTTGCAGCCCAGGACATGCGTTGGGCAACGCTGGCATCGCGAAGATCAGCAGTGCCGAGAAGGAACGGTCGAGGGATACCCGTTATCTGAGCGACGACCGTCGACAACTGGCGTTTTGTACCTAGTAGCGACCAGTCTCTGTTGTAAAATCGAACGCGACTAGGGGCAAGGAGCTCCTGCAGTGTCCAACCTCTCTCGAACCAACGACTTCGGCGAAACTGGGACTCCGCATTCGAAGGATCGTCTATGGAGGACACATCGGCAAGGAATGCATAGCATACATCGGCCTTCTGGTACCATGTGAACATCGAGTTGATGGCCTCGCTCAATTCCGTTGAGTTGGTCTTGTCGATGCAGCACGTGTCCATCCAAGCGTAGTCGAGCTCATCTGCCACAGCCTGTTCGCAGAAGCCATCGAACTTATCTCGCCCTATGCCAGTCTTGAACACCTCATTGCCTTCTTGGATATCGCGGAACGAAATCTCTTCCTCATCACTCCCCCAGGTGTGTGAAAGAACCGCGTATGGGGGTGGCTCATGGAAGAACTCCTCCAGTCGTCCGGTCTGCACGTTGATAAGACGCATCGATTGCCTCTTCCAACCCGTATCGCGTGATGAGTATAGGATGTCGACCTGATTTGATCGCGACGCCGTCTGACGCTTGCTCTCGATATCGGGGTCTCCAATCAGATGTCGTTGGCTACCTAGTAGTTTTGGATTAAAACTAGAACGAGAGTAATTGGCCGGGAGGGCTTCGCTTGGGCGATCGATGGACTGGGTAGGAGATAATTAGCAACAGGCCGGCCTTTGATGTACATTTCGAACGAAGTTGGGATCTTGCCTACAGTTGGTCTGTTGGAAACGAGCATGAAGAGGTAAAGACTGGCCGAGGTAAGATGTGGCTGCGCAGGGCCTCGTACGTATTAATCAAACTGGCCCTTGACCGCATGCAACATGTTTTGGGGATATCAGCTGTCAGCAGCATATTACACACAGAAGAAGAAATTCGAGAGCATTCTTCCACCGCCTCATGGGGCGCACTTGCGAGGCGTCCATTCTAGCTCCTTGGCGAAGGTTACACAAGTTCCGCGACATTGAAGGCATTCTTTGGCATGCCCAAGGGGGAAAACAGCGGACTTTCAATTAAAGATCATTCTTGAGGGATGATTTCATGTTTCCTGTACGTTAAGATCATATCGAATCATGGTATTATGCTGCTACTTGGGGCTCGGAAGAGCCGCTTCTCTGGTTGTGCATACCCGTCAACGCCAAACGCCAAAACGTAGATGAACATATTACTCGTCGCCGCCGAGGTCCGCCAGGGTCTTGATTGCCGACGCCCTAGGTTGCTGTCGCGCACCGGGCGCGGCGCCTCTGCTCGACTTCATTGGCGGTGGGGGTGGGTTGACGCGGTTAAATTGCGACATCTCGGCCGCCTTCTGTGGATCAATCTACCAGTCCGTCAGCAAGCGATTCTTGTCCCCATCGCCGGCGCCTCCTTGGGACCAACTCACTGCAAACAAAGACACGAGGTACAGCCCGATAAAGGTGACAAGTCCACTGAACAGGCCACTAAGCTGCCACTGGATAGGACGCTGAAGGCTTGCGCGAGCAGCCTTGTCGCCGCCGAGGGTTCGTCCGGGGGTGCTGAAGGAGGCGCCGCTGCGGCCGCTCTTGTCGGGGAGCTTGAGGGCATTTTGGATCGCTTGCGTCAGGGCGGGAGGGTTCGCGCCCTTGATCGTCTCGACTGCCTGGCCGCCGTGGAAGATGATGAACGTGGGCATGGCGCTGACACCATGCGTACGGGCGATGCCGGATTGTTGATCGACGTTGATCTTGCAGAACGCAACCTTCTTCGGCTTCGAGTATTCTTTCGCAAGGCGCTCAAAGTGCGGCGCAATCATCTTGCAAGGACCGCACCAGTCGGCGTAGACTGTCACAATGGTTGGTCAGCGGGACCGGAAGCGCGGGGGAACGATTGTAGGCACTTACAGTCGGCAATCACGACATTGGTGCCGCTGAGGATGCCCTGCCACTCGCCGGCGGACTGTACACTGATGAGACTCATGATGGCGAGGTGCGATAAAAGAAACAGGAGTCAACGTAGCGACTTGAAGTTGAAAGGAACAGCTGGGCCGTTGTGTAGCTGACGGAAGCTGTCGCGACCTGGTCCTAGCGGAAAGGTGGCGGCTGCCAAGAGTAGAAAGCGGTCAGCTGCCGATCCGCCATTCTGCCGGCCAGGGGTCTAGCGTACCCCGGAATTGATACCGCCCACTCTGCGGGACCAGCTCAGAAAGTTTTTGGGAACCGCTAAAAGTTGCATCGACTTGCACCCACCATCAACAGCTCTGCAAGCAAGCCGCCGAAATGTCTTACGATCAGAGAACGAAGGTGGGAAAGCTGCTGCAGTTTTGATCTTCCTAGGGGAACCAACTGACTAGTAACAGCGCAGAAAAACCGGCGAGGACGAATATGTCGACACCACCCAGCCGTCGGCCAAGTTCTACGCCTACCCCGGAGGCCGTACCTGGACCGTCTCGGTTGCGATCCCTACCAGCATAATCGCAGAGTACGTTGCTGTCCAGCCTACAGGTTGCGAAGCAAAGCTAACCTGCATATAAAAGTGCCGTCAACGCTGAGCGCCGTACTGCCGTTGCCGGTCGCATCGCCCGTGCCCTTGGAGTCTTCGGCATCGACGAAGTCGTGATCTTCGACGACAGCCCCATCGAGACCCGCCCCAAGACCGTCGACAGGAAGGCTTACACCGGCGACATTGATCCCGGACACTTCCTCGAGCACCTCCTCGGCTACCTCGAAGTCCCTCCCTTCATGCGGAAGATGCTCTTCCCCCTCCACCCGAACCTGCGCCTCGCCGGCCAGCTCCCCTCCCTCGACATGCCGCACCACCCGAACCCGGCCGACTGGCTACCTTACCGTGAGGGTGTCGCCAAGAAGGGAACCCCGAAGGGCACCGAGCTTGACCTTGGTCTGAAGACGCCTGTCATCATCGAGGATGAGGTTCCGCCCAACACTCGCGTCACGGTCCAATTTTCGGATTACGACACTGAGAAGGCCGAAGCATGCGATCCGGCGGCGCCTAGGGAAGAGGGCGGATACTACTGGGGATACAGCGTGCGCAGGGCGGCCTCTCTTTCGGCGTTGTGGACAGAGTGCAAGTACGAGGATGGTTACGATATCAGCATCGGCACATCCGAGCGTGGGCGTTCCGTAGGCCAATCATTCCCTACGACGCCGTTGGACTTCAAGCACCTGTTGATCGTCTTTGGCGGCCCCAGAGGAATCGAGTATGCGGCGGTGAACGACAAGGAACTCGACATGGTTGATGTCTCTGGAGGAAAGACGAAGGAGCTCTTCGACCACTGGATCAACGTCCTTCCAGGACAGAACAGCCGGCAGATCAGGACGGATGAAGCGTTGTTCATCGGGCTTACGGAGCTGAGGAGACTCTGGTTCAACCAGTAGTCTTCTGTCATGTACGTCACTATATTAGACTGCATTGTGGCGGGCATATGATACCCAAATCAAAAGTTCTCATTTGGTTCAATCGAGGAGTAACGCGTCGAAGCTTTGTATTCGTATTGTTACGGCGACATTGTGAAGGTTTGCTGGGGTCGAACTGTCTATTATTCGATTATCTGGCCAATGTTGAGTATCATTTGTCCCCCCCGAGGGACCATTTTGAAGGAGGTCATATTGGGCACAGGTCCGACATTCACTAAGGTATTTCAGGATTTTTGGATTGCTAGTGCGTACCTTTTCCTCGTAGAAGGCGCAGCGCATCTTGTCAGCAAGAAGAACTCCAAGCACCAGCCGGAACCTGGACCGCAGCTTTCTTCTTGTTTAACATATTGATATGAAGCAAGCCCGATAATAGGGCAAATGGCCTGGAGATACAAGGTTCTAGTTCGCTCTAGTTCGTTAGTGAGAACTTGATGTGAAATCTGATTGCTGGTCGCGCCGAGTTGCAGATTTATCCCGCTCCCAATCTTTAGGCCTGTTCTTTCCTTTTTTTTTCTTTTTCCTCCATCTTTTCTCGATTACTATTCCAGGTCTATTTCACGTTGAAAGGTTCAAACATAATTATTTGTTTCTCAAGTAACCAAATATGCTTAGGCTGGTTAAAGCATCACCCGCTAGCTACATTGACCGACCACATGTGATGTTGCACTTACTGCCTTTGTCGTTTCGTGCTCTACAAAAGTCCCTGCGGTCCAGTCAAAATGGCTTGTTTGTCAACTGCGCATGCATGAAGAGCAGTGCAACGTGGCAGTTTGACGTGGTCTGGCGCAAAGAGAACCCCATAGGACCATCAAGCCGCCCCTTGGTCCCTTGTTTGGTGTGTCTGCCAAGAGGTAAAATGGGAACGTCTCACTTTGCTGCGAAACAAAATCGGTCCCTGAATCAACCCGGAACTCGTCAAATAGGCATTGCCTCACCCCGAGGAAGGACCTAAAGATTCTTCTACCTCTTTAACATAAGACCAAAGCGCCAAGAATCTGCAATCGGAGATCAATCACCTTGACACCAAAATCCATGACCCTCCATCTCAGCATGTCGCCATTCAATAACGACTCGCTCCCACAAACGCAGGTTTCTAGGGGAAGCCAAGTGGAAGATCAGAATTCGGGCGCTGCTCGCCTCGACACTCTATGCCTAGACTGCAGAGCAGTAAACTGGCCCACAGTCAATGTCTGGAATGATATCCAGGGCATTGGACAAGATCTGCTGCCCGGAAGTGGCGTGAAATCTAGAAAGATTATCCGCATATTCCACAATCCCGTTCGTTCCCAACTCCTGAAGTCTTCCTGTGGCGTCTGCCGCTTTGTTGCCTATCTATCCAACCCCACCACGAACAACAGATCTCAAAGCAAATCTCAATGCTGCAACATCGTTCCACGGGCATATATACTGGAAGCAGATCCTCTTTATCAGGGGGAGACTTCTGACAACACGAAGTCCGGCTATCTAAGACTGGCTGTCCGGTCACCTGCGTCGGACAGATCGCTACTGCAGGAAGATCACGACTATGTTCGTTTCCTGTTGGCCCACAAATACAAAGATAGTGAGATGTTACAGATCCGCATGCTCCATCCTTCTCAAATCTGCTTTGACTTCTTCAAAATCAGTCTAGAGATCTGCTACAATGATCATGAGGAGTGCCGCTCCAAGTCCACAGCCCCTACTGGTCTCCGACTCATCGACGTTCGTACCAAGAAGGTCTGCTGCGCTATCCCAGGCTATCAATACATTGCCTTGTCCTATGTGTGGGGCAATACCCATTCTCAAAATCCAAAGGAAGACTTTCCACCAGTCGTTCAAGATGCCATGTCCGTCACTAAAGCCCTCGGCTGTCAGTACTTGTGGGTTGATCGATATGTGAGTTATGATCAGGCATGAGTCTCTTTCACAGTGACTGACAGTCAAAACGCTTTAGTGCATTGATCAAAGCTCCTCTCACAGGATATCAATGATACAGCAGATGGACCGTGTCTATGGCAATGCCTTTGTTACTATAATTGCAGCATCCGCAAACAGCTCTCAGGATGGTTTACCTGGTATGAGCGGTCCGCCCCGCCGGCAAGAAAGGTTGAAGCTCGGTGACATCAACCTCGTTGAGCTATCCAGCGTTGGACAGGAAACTGTCAAGATGGGAAGATGGGCCACTCGAGGCTGGACGTTTCAAGAAGGCTACCTCTCTAAGAGGCGGCTCATCTTCACCGAAAAGGAAGTTCTTCTTCTTTGCAACCATGAGCTGGTGAAAGAAACCCAAACTGGAAGTGAGGCTGATCCCTACAGGGTGATGGATCTCAGCCATAGACGTGCTCGATCTGAGGAAAGCCATGCCACTCGCATCAGAAACTCCTTTTACTGGATGATGCCCACAGCGAGGGGTAGATTGAACTGGAAAGCTCGTCTTCAAGAAGAAATTGAAGAATACAGCAGTCGAGAACTATCTCACGAAAGCGACAGCCTAAATGCACTGCTCGGCATTCTTAGATACCATGAGTCTATCAGCTTCCACTGGAGTAGCCAGCGAATTTCCCATCTGTGGGGAATACCACTGAGCCTTCACGTTGGGCAACATGTCTCGTTTAATCTTCTATGGCAGAGAGGAACGAGTCGTACTCGAAGAAAAAGCTTTCCAAGCTGGTCGTGGTTAGGCTGGGCAGGATCATTTCGCTTCACAGATCTAGGCGACCAGTTGAAAGTTCTACCTCAGACCGCGGAAGAGAACATTTACGGCAAAGCAGACGATTTCGTGAATCCCGCCTCGAATCACAAGCTTCAAATACATATTCCGCATGATGGCGGAACGATCGATTTGCATCAATTTATGCGAGACCGCGACTTGGAAACTTCTCGACATGCGGATTCAAGGGAACTGATCATCCAATCTCTTGTCATTTCACTACGTCTTCGCGAAGTTCATACGCATCCTGGCTCCAACGGCAAGGCCTGGGAAGATCCATCACACTGGGAAGCTCAAAAGCCAGTGGTCGTTGCAACGTTTCCTCTCGAACCTGGTGTTTTTGTTGGTATCCCAGTGTCTTTCGATGAAGATTTTGACCCTAAGTACCACATGCGAGGTTTGGTCTTACCAAATGACGGAAGTTCATTCTTAGGAACGAGTGTGTATAGCATTATTGTTCTTCATCAAATTGAGAATGAAAAATATGAGAGAGCGGGGATCGTAAGTTTGTCTTATACAGCGGAGAGCGGATTGTTGGAGAGCGGCAACAGAAGACGGCTCGGAACCAGGAGCATAGGTTGGAATTGGGACATTCACATGGATGATCACGATCGTGTTATAAAACGTCAGACTGAGAAGGGAATTCCGCACAAGCACTTGTTTCTCAAGGGGTCGAGTTGGGAAACCGTTTTTTTAGTATAGATCAGACCTAAAGCTTTGGCTTAAAGGATTAGTCCTGTTGTATTTCAATACTTGGAGTTGTTCCTTGGTGCTGTAAAATAGTCTCAAAAGATTTTGCCCCATCCTTTGGGAACAAAACACAGTCCTAGTCAACATCTAGAACCAAAATCTTGGCTTGTGGGATTTGCATCAATATTCCCATCACAATTCATTTAGCTTATAACTGGCATGGGACTTCAAGAAGTCGTTATAACTCATCATTCGGCAAGAGCAGAAGCGACTCTGCTACCAAAACTTCATGCTTTGAATCACAAACTTTACGCAACCACTCCGACCCTGTCCAAATCCGGTGCAAATCCACCATCAACTCCGGATATGCTGATAGTATTCGGGCCATTGACATCAAATCCCGCCAACTCAACAGAGTAGCCCTTGAATACATCCGTATCCCAGTTGTAACCGCTCAAAGGGAAGCTAATCGTCACCGCAGCGCCATTGTTGATGGTCACGGACGCAGTACGCTCATTATTACCCCCGCCGAGGTACCCGATGTCACCATTGATGAAGTCGAACAGCACGTTTTGCTTAGCCTGTGAAGTCCGGATGTTTGAGAGAACGACACGGCCTCCGGAAGATCCACCCAGGTTACCGACCTTGTTGGAGGTTGCGCAACCGGAGCAAGACTGGGTGTTCGCGCCCGACGACAAGGAGCCGGTGGCAGCGGACACGTAGGTGTAGCTAGTCGCGGGAGCCGAGGCACGCTTAACGTTGGAAAGACGCAACGCGAGAGATCCGTGGGCGTTGACCTGCTTGGAAAAGCTGGTCGCACCATCAACCGTCTTTGAATCCCAGAGATCCTTGATTGTGGCAGATGTAATGTTAAGTTGCGAAAGCTGCACGTCCAGAGTGCGGGCAGTGTTGGTGAGGTCCACAACAAGGACAGCAACGTCGCCGTTGTCGAGGTCCCCAGCCCAGAGGTCCCGGTCTCCGGTCCAGCGTTGAACAAGCTGGATCGGCTTGACTGCGGGGTCTTGGTTGATGGCAATAAGGTCTTTGTTCTGCAAGAGGGCGACGGTTTCGTCTGACAATGCGGCGATATCGGTAGAGATCATGAGGGCAGACTTGAGCATTGCCCATGAGGCAAAATGCGTGGCCTGTTCGTCAAAAGTCATGCCAGTGTTGCCGACTTCCAGCAGATCAGCATCGGCAATGTGGCCTGGTCCAATGACACCCGACTTTGCGATGTGAATTGCCTGGTTGTAGATGCGGTAGACGTTGCCCCAGCCGGTGGCGATGTCATCAGACAGTCGGAATGATGTGGAAAGACCCTTGGTCCACTGTGCAGGTCCTTGGAGACCACTTGAAGAGGAGAACGGAACTCCCCACTGGCAGATAAGCATTCCGGGGATGCCGACTCGTTGAAGCTCCTTCCACATGGTTGTGAAACGAGTCACGAAGTCGTCTCTGGCAGACTTTGGCGCGTTGTCGTCCGCACTAGATCCAGAAGCATAGCAGTTGTCGTCTAACAGTCAAGTCAGCGGAATATTCTCCTGAGGAACTCCGATTCGTGTTACTCACACTTGACATATTCAGTGCCTAGACTCTTGAAGAAGTCCGCATCGACGGCCTCGTGACCGAGCGAGCCAGCGACTGGACTCGGAATTTCGGGATCACACATTTTTTCTCCGGCATCAGAGTACATTGTCCACTTCATGCCTTTCGACCGAGCGAGGTCGCTCAGCGGCTGAAGACCCTGCGGGAATGCATCCAAGTTGATCTTCAAGGCGCCAGAAGTGTCATTGCGCTGTCCGTCTCTGGAAGCCCAGCCGCAGTCGATTTGGAAGAACTTGTAGCCTGCGTCGACGAAACCTCGGCTTGCCAAAGAGTTGATCGCGGCTTCGATCTTGTCGTGGTTCGGGCTGCAAGAGACTTGGTTGTAGGAGTTCCATCCCATTACAGGCGTTGACTGGAATGATTGACTCGCTGCCAGTGGGGCGCCCAAGAGGGCGAGGGCGATGAATGTTGAGAAGACCATGATGAGAGCGCACAAGAGAAGATTCCTTAAAACGATAGACTGACGGTGTCCTGTATGGTCATGTCATGGAGGATTATGTACTTCTTATTATTCTTTGAATTTCAAGATCTCGCTATTGTTCCTGACTCTCCGGAACCCGCGCGGGTGCGCGACGACTAAAGAGTGGATTGTAGCGCACCAATCGAATGGAAGCAACTCGGGCCCATGATCCCATACACCTAGGTCAGAAGTGGTAAGAATAGCAGGTTCCGGTCATGTCAGTGCAGGGGATCTGCAATAGGAACTCGTATTGACCATCTCAATCTCACTGGCTGTATAAGTGATGCGAGCAGATAAAAGTCACATCAATTGATGGCACTCTATTAGATAACCAAGACGATCACGTTTATTCATGCGCATTGCCTTCGCATTACTTGTTCAGTTGTGAGGTCCAGGAGACATCTTCCGAGGGGCTCGGGAAGCCCCTTTTCTTGGCTTTTTTTAGCCAAAAACTGGGCGCTTGACGTCCCTCAGCCACCCCCAAACAATTACTCGTGCCGAAAGCCGTGCGCATGTGTTCGTCAGATCTACGGATGCCCCGCGTGCGAGTTCCCCGCGACCTTCATCTACTGTGCCAGCCCAGCTAGGCTATCGGTCGATGCTACCCCGGCGTTGGCGGGCGCAAGCGACAAGCTTGAATTAGACAGCAGCACGAATCATGGTTACCAGAATCATTAAGAAGAGGCAATTTTTGGGAAAGTTGTAGCAATGCTGGATCCGACGGGATAGCCCCTTAATTGTGACAACTGTGAGCTTTGCAATGAAGACACAGCATCCTGTGCTCTCGAAGATGGAAATGATTGGAGCGGGCGTATGCAAAGCCTGGTGCTCACCCAAACGCAGAAATAAACTGGATTTCTCATGCGCTAATTAGGCGGTTGAATAGTCGCCGCGGGAGAATCGCCATGGACAGAGCGTCTAAAGGGAAAGGTTGGTGGCTGATGCCATCGTAGAGTCTTGAGAATGAACAGGGAGAGGGCACTTGGTGCCCTTCTTGAAGCAGCCTCACTCGCAACCCCCCAGAGACCTATGATAGCCTTTCAACTCAGAGCATTTAGCACTAGCGCATGTCTACCGCGGGATCCAGTTACAGGGCCGCAGTGGATCACTGAAGACAGCTTAGGATGCACATGCCGGCGTTCATTGCGGGCGGACCCCCTTCCCCGTCTGTGGAGGCAAGCTTCGATCCCTTGCCGAGGGCAGCTAGACCGGACTGTCCCAAGAACGACCGAGTTCCCGAAACTCCATCCATACGTCACATCGTCGTCACATCTAGCTTGAGAATGGGTGACGAGGGACAAATCCTCATGAACAAGCCAACGTACTTGGAGGTTTGCAGCTCTTGCTATCGGGCGACCGTCAGCTCCGAGGGTGTCTAAGAAACCAGTAATGTCGAGGAAGTTTCGAGCCCACCCAGTAGGGGTTTTCACAGTAGGGGAAGAAGCAGTAAAAGCACCTCGGTCAGTGCCCTGTCCAGTAGCTTCGCAAGAAACCAGTAATAACACGACCAAATACATCTTGAGGCGTTGCACGTTCAATAGGACCGGCCTGACTTGATCTCACTGCTGTTGGCCATAGCTCGGCCTGTGAGCCCCTCATCAGATCTGATAAGATGGACTGTAGAGAAAAACATTTTGGCAGATTTTCTGCCCTACAGAATATCGATATGAGAAAGTTTCGGCTAAGAACGCTTGATACCACTAAAAGCACACATTGGCCATACCAGGAAGTGGTGTTGAACAGCTCATGATCTGACAGAAAGGTAAATGGGCAGATTAACAGCCTTACGATGCGAAACAAACCAACAGATGTGTCTCGTAGAGAGAGCCTCCCCTCTTAACGCGGAAGCTTCACCTGCGCAAAATTTCGTTTCCGGCTGTTACCATGTCACCACGTCGAGGTGCCAACAGCTAAGAGATACCTCTGTGATGTGATGTGGTTTGAAGTTGCTTTCGGTTGAGTCCCAACACGCGTCGCAAGCGGGACAACCGGAGTGGTTAAAGGTTGTTGACACACCCTGCCTCCCAACTGTCACCAGCTTACGATGCAAAGTTTTCTGATACGAAATTATGACGAGACGTTGATTTGGTTTCCAAGAGACGTCCCCAAATAGCTTCAAGTGAGGCAAGATAGAGGGGGCAAGAGGGGTTTCATGGTTTGAGAAGATAAAATGTGGGAGTGCTACATCGTTCCTCGGTCTTTTTGGGCGAGGTACCACAACGACATCAACCGCTACTCTCCGAAGATGAAGAAGCTGGGCGGAGGCGGGCCGTTTCCCATCTCTCATGCAGAACTACTCCCCGAGATGGAGCCTTTCCGGAAGATGCTGACCAGAACCTGGACCTCCGTGGGCGAGAAGGTGTCAGATAACATTTACGATGGGGAAATGAACGGCTTCACGCACGGCGTCGACACAATCAATCGCAGTCAGCGATCTGAAAGCTACCTGTTCCTCAAGAACAACCCGACGTCACAATCCTCGCAGGGACTCATTCGAAACGTCTCATTATCGACCGCGTCAACCGCACCTGCAAAGGCATCATTGTCATCGACCGCTCTGGGAACGAGATGAGCTTCTTCGCCAGACGGGAGATCATCGTGTCACAGGGCGTGTTCGAGACACCCAAGCTTCTCATGCTCTGTGGCATCGGCCCGAAGCACCATCTAGACAAACACGGAATCGACACTGTCATCGACTCGCCCCACGCAGGCCAGAATCTCCTCGATCACCCTGGCGTCCCCTTCGTCCTGCGCGTCAAGGATGGTTACGGCATGGATGACCACCTTCTTCGCAAAGGTCCCCAGCATGACGCGACTGTTTCTGCATTCAACAGAAACCAGTCTGGGCCCACGGGATCCGGCCTCCTGGAAATGGTCGGGTTCCCGCGTATCGACAAGTACCTCGAGCGAGATCCGATATGCCGCCAGGCAAAAGCGGCAAACCGTGGCGTGGACCTCTTCTGCCCCGAAGGACAGCCTCACTTCGAGCTCGACTTCGTGTGCACGTTTGGCACGGCATTCTAATTGCACCATCCCATCCCCAAGAGTGGACAACACATGAGCGTCGTGGTCGACCTGGTCCGCCCTGGTCCGACCCGGGCGAGGTGACTCTAAACAGCGCGGATCCCTTGGAGCAGCCCAACATCAACCTCAATTTCTTCGCCAATAATCTCGACATCATCGCCAGGCGCGAGGGCATCCGGTTCTCGTACGACCTTCTCGAGAACTTGAGGGTTGTGGATGCGTCCGTGATCCCTGTGATTCCAGATTGTCGTATCCAGAACTCTGTTTATATGGTTGCGGAGAAGGGCGCTGATCTCATTAAGGAGGGCCACAACGACATCTACCAGATGAGGTCTGGATTCCAGGGGGCCCGTCTTTAGTTTGGTTGCGGGCCGAGTCAGTACAGAATGATTATTGCGTAATACGTCGTGTAGCCTGCCATCAACGACATGGTTCATCAGAAAACCAATCAAGCCCTCACTATGACAGAGAAAAATAAATTATATTATCACTAAGAGGTTCTTGAATTAGACTCAAGCATGCTGGTAAAGCGCAATGCCCGCCGTGAATCCCGCAATGTTGTCCTTGTACAGCGCGACGTCCTTGCCGTGCCGCGTGACCATAGCCTTCGTCCCGACAATGTTGAGGTTGTACGTCTCCAGGTGCTCCGTCTTGGTGCAGTTGTTCGGCGAGTCGCGGATGTCGTAGATGCGCTGCTGGCACCGCGCGCCCGCTCCGACCTGGCAGCACGCCGTGCTGTAGTTGTTGAAGAAGGAGTACAGCCCCGCGCCGAAGATGGCGATGTTGCGGCTGCCGATGACGCGCAGACCCCAGGCCATCTCACAGGGGGCCTCGCTGGTGTCCTTGCCCTTACAGTCGGCCACGAAGTCTGGGTCGTGGTAGCCCTTGACGCGAGGGAAGGGGATGGAGGCGACCGGGTTGGGTTGGTAGTATCTGGTCATCGTTAGCTTGCCTGCTGTCTGCAAAGTTTTCGAAATACTCACGGCGTCTCGGTCTGGATCATGCCCATGTAGATATCCCTCGTCTGGTAGAGCTGGTACTGGTACAGCGTGTGATGCTCAACTCCAGAAGCAGAGAGCCAGATCTTGCCCGCGGTCGCCTCAATCAGTAACCCTCTGCCCGCGTAGATCGTTACCTGGGTGTACGTCGGGTCCTCCAGATCGTGGTCCGCGACCCACAGCCAGCAGTTCTCCATGAAAAGGTTCGACGCCGGCTTGGTGATGTGCATGCTCATCCACGCCGCGATGCAGTTCTTGTCGAGCGTGTCCGCAGTCACAGTAGCGTTTGGCGTGGTCGGACACTCCTTCAGCTGCTGCTGCGTGCCGGCGTACCCGCCCACGCGGATGTGCACATCCCACATGCCGGCCGGCTCGCCGAGCGTGTTGAGGTTGTACTCGACAACCTTGGCACCCGGCGCGGCCCCGCGCGTCGAGACGATCATGTCGGACCACTCGATCGTCCCGCAGTCGCCCGGCAGCGCGACCTTGACGACGGGGTGCGGGCTCGAGATGTCCTGGAACTTGGGCCCGCCGCCCATGATGATGGACGCGAGCGCCTCGCCGACGATGCGCGCGCCGGCGGGTATGAAGACGGTGTCGGAGACATAGTAGGTTCCAGCGTCGACGAAGGCGACGAGCGAGCTCTTGGAGGCGACGTAGTTGAAGAGGTTGTTCAGCGCGACGGTGTCGTCGGTGACGCCGTCGCCCTTGGCGCCGAAGGTGCGCGCAGAGACGAAGCAGTCCGCGGAGAGGGTCTCGTAGTGCGGCTTGGAGCGCTCGTAGTACTTTGTGCCGTTGGCGGTGGTGGCGACAAGGGCGTTGTAGACGGGGAAGTAGCCCGTGTCGCTGCCGGTGTAGTTTGTAGGGCCGGAGGGCGTGTAGATGTGGCCCATGGCGAAGCCCTGGCTGACGACGGAGCCCTTGGTGCCGGAGATGATGGTGTTGTTCTGGGGTCCTTGGAGGATTGTGCCGACGTTGGAGAAGGCGACATTCTCCATCATCAAGGTGCCGGCGGCGATGGGGACGATGGAGGCAGAGCGCGGAGTGCGGATCGCGGTCTCGACGTTGACAAACTCGGAGTCGATGAGCGTCACGGAGGAGGTGCTGTTGTCCTGGATGCGGATTCCGGTGCCGCAGTTTTCGACGTAGATGCTCTTGTACGTCCAACCCCAGTCCCAGAGCTGGTTGATGGCGATCTGAGAGTTCCAGAAGCGGCTGGTAGACTGTTAGCAAATGGTGCCAGGTGAGGGTGACGATGGGTTACTCACAGGTTGCGGGCGGTGTACTGCTGGTTGCCAAAGTTGGCGCCATACTGTCCTCCGTAGAAGTCCAAGTCGTTGAGGAGACCACCGGAACCTTCCTCGATGAAGATACCGGTGTGCTTGCTGTCAGCGCCGGCGGCAAGGCGGAAGACGCAGTTGGTGATGGCGGTGGCCTGGGATGAGGGCCAGTGGATTCCAAGAGCGGCAGAAGAGGCGGGGATGGCGGTGGTATCGAAGATGAGGTTGCGGACCTGTTAAATGTAAGCGACAAGCTCATCCCCAGTGACTTGGATCCCGTGGCTTACCTGTCGGAAGAAGACGTTGGTGGCACCCCAGCTCAACCCGTTGGCACCGTACTTGTTGCCGTCAATGAGACCAAGGTTGTTAGTGACGTCGAAGTTGGCAGCAGCCTTGATCACGGGTCGGTCTGTCGGGTCGCCGATGATTTGGGTGTAGAAGTAATCGACGATTGAACCAGAGATGAGATACGTGCTGTCATATCTTAGCAATGAATCCCTTGCTTGTCACTCATAGCACTCACCCGGAAGGGAAGTAGACAGTCGCAGGTGATGTCGTCTCACCCTTGCACGTTCCCGGCGCACATCTTTTGCCGGATGATATGGCGAGGTTGATCGCCGCCGTGTCGTCGGTAACACCGTCACCCTTGGCCCCGAAGTCCTTGACGTTGCGGAAGACCTGGTACTTTGGATCGGCGTTGTACGCTGAGATACCCTGGTGCTTGACACCCTCCATCCAATATGTCGCCTTGGCGACGGCCGCAGCGGCGAGCCAGAGAGCGGTGGTGAAGCGCATTACGACGAGTATACAATAAACAATTATACAAAGTGTGAACTGGTACGATTGGGATGAACGACGATGAGTAAAAGAGAGGCTGTGGTGTGATGGTGAAGTGAGTGTTCGATGCCACAAAAAGAGTGTGTATTCCCCTTTCTACCCAAGAGGCGGGGGTTGGCTGAAAGTCAAAAAGTGAACGAACGATTCCGATGAGGAATCAATAAATGGCAGTGTTAACGAAAGAATGGACGACGACGATCCTAGCAAATTATACACATTTGATCTCCCGTCAGTACAGATGAACCCAAAGTCGACGTGGTATCAACTCGATGGTCCCGAGGTGAGCAGAACTCGAGAACACAAGCGAGCGTGGTCAAGGGGGAAGGGAAACCCTTGATCCTTTATCAGAGTTAAGCTGATATGGAGGGGTTCGGGCTGGGCACGCATATCAGCGATGGCCAGCCCTGCGTGTTAGTCCGGTTGGTTCCTGCGTCCGCGCCGTTCAGGAACCACGCCAGCGGGATAAACGGCCTGCTGCTGATCACCCATTGCCCAGTGAGGGAAGGGATAGGGCGGGGGCAAGATACGGCAGAAAGGGCTGTCTCATTTGTTTTAGTCTGACTCTGTTCGCGAGCGTGCGGGACGGACGGTCTTCTCCTCCCTGCTCCATTCCGAGATGACACCACTTTGATGCCCGCTGCAGAGAGCATCCGGGAAGCGCGCGGTGACGATGTCAGACGTGCAGACGTCGGGAATTGGGGAGGGCCAGAGCAGACACCTTGATGACAAGTCCTCGTTGCCCGACTCGGCCTAAGACGGGCCAACCTGAATCAACGGGGCGCGAAGCTCGTCAGCCAGCGAGGACGCCATTTTCCAACAATTTCCTGCCGAAAGGGTAGCTCGTCGTCTGTGGCTGGCTGTCTAACTCACGCCAAAAGGTTCAAAAAAGAATCTGGCTGCCTTTTCCTTGCTAATCGGTACTCTTCACCCACGCGACGACGCGAAAAGGTTGGAGGTGTGCTAGGCTGGACTGGGATTGGAGCCGGGCCTTGGTCGCCCTGGGAAATGATGAATGAGGGGGAAATGAGGAGACGCCTCCCCGGACGCGCATCACTTCTGGGTATGGGCGAGCTAGGCAATTGAGGCTGCAGCTTGTCGTTTATGCCCCCGGCCTGCTTTTGGATGTCGAGAAGGTTTTCTTCACTCCTCGTGTTCGCTGCGGGAGGACTGCATACGGCCTCCATTGGTCATGGAAGGGAGTAGTTGATAGCCGGTTACACGGGCGAGGAATTCCGCCTGTCCCATGTTCATGCAGAGAGACTCTGTCAAGCAATGAGGCGTCTAACTTCCCCTGACTCATCATGGCTTGGGGTGAGTCCAATGTTTCGCCAGTCAGAAGTCTATCGAAACTCACCGGCAAAAAGAAAAGAAGGGCGACACAAGAACGGCTTATTGTACTGTAAGTTTGGCAGGAAACAAGCAGGCTTCGAGGGCCCAATTCAAGCTGCCATCGACGGGCAATTGACTTTCCCACCGACGGAGCAGACCCCTGACATGACGGTGCATGGAGGGGTAACATCGCTAACCCTGGCTTGCAGCTCCAAATATCAGCTGAAAAAGCCAAGATCCAAAGACATTTGGCCGCTGTCGGATTCTTCGTTTCCAACGCAAAATCGACTGTTGCCAAATTCCCCAGGTTGTCGAACACAAATGGAAAGGGAGAAGTAGGGTGGGTTTCACGGCTTTTCCAACGTACGCTAAACCTCGTCCGAGAAATGCAGCGTCCGCCGATCTGCTCCGTTCACCAGTCTCGGCCGACGCGTGGCTGGCACGCGGGGAAATGGGCGCCGAGACGGACGAAGCCGATGTCACCAGCCCAAGTATACAGCGATGGAAACCCCCTCCTCAGATTGGTAAGTGCAAGATGAAAATGAAGCGTTATTATTTCGTCTCCGTATCGGTGGCCGTTGTTGAACGCCGCCTCACGTTATGTAATTCCAGTCGTGACACCGGGATAGATAGATAGTTGCCGGGAAGATGGCGATGCCCATGATGAATGTATCCCATCCCCCGTCCCAAAACGCCCAACCATGCCGCCCGTCTAACCCCACTCTTTGCCTTTGTACCCCCTCCTTCAGATCTTACACGCATTGCGAGACGAGTCGACCTCAAAGGGAAGAGGCCTTCAAGCCCTCCTCCAGCGCGACCGTCTGCCCGAGCTGCTTTGCCCCGAGGGGCGCCTTCTCGCCCGCCCTCTTGCGGAGGACGTTCTCGATGAACGCCTCGCCGGCCTTGTAACTGCTGCGCACCAACGGACCGCTGGCGCAGTACAGGAATCCCATGTCGAGCGCCCTATGCTTCCACATGTCGAACTCGTCCGGCGTCACGTACCTCTCGACCTTGAGGTGGCGCTTCGTGGGACGCATGTACTGCCCGAAAGTGACGACGTCAACGTTGGCCTTGCGGAGTTCTGTGTGATACCTCCAGTCAGCAAATCTCGAACCCTCAAACACAAGCATGGGAAAATTTCAGACTTACCCCTCAACGCGTCCATGACCTCGTGCTCCTGCTCGCCCAAGCCCATCATCATACTCGTCTTCGTAATCAGCTCCGGCTTGACCTTCTTCGCCTGCTCCAGCACGCTCAGACTCTGCCTGAACGTCGCCCTCCTATCTCTCACATACGGCGTCAGCGCCTCCACCGTCTCTACATTATGCGCAAACACGTCCAGCCCGCTCTCCGCCACAATCTTCACCATGTCCAAATTCCCCATGAAGTCGCCCGTCAGCGCCTCCACCAGCAGGCTCGCCTTCTTGCTCTTGATCCGGCTGATCGTCTCCGCGAGGTGGTGCGCGCCGCTGTCCGGCAGATCGTCGCGGTCCACCGTCGTCAGCACCACGTACCCCAGCCCCCACCGCGCCAGCGCCTCCGCCGTGTTCTCCGGCTCGTGCGGGTCCAGCGGCGCCGGCGCGCGGTTCGTCTTGACGCTGCAGAACCGGCACCCGCGCGTGCACGTGTCGCCCATGAGCATGATCGTCGCCGTCGCCGCGCTCTTGCTGCTGCCGCCCCAGCACTCGCCAATGTTCGGGCACTTGGCCTCCTCGCACACCGTGTGCAGCCCCAGCCCGCGCAGGTCCTTCTTGATCGCCTTGAAGTTCTCGTTGCCCGCGGGTATCGGCGTCTTGAGCCACTCGGGCAGCCGCGTGATGGTGCGCTTCTTGCCCGTCGGGCCCGTCACCTCGACCGTGCGGATCTCGTACGCCTCCGCGGCCGAGAGCGCCGCCGCGTCGCTCTTCTGCTTGCCGGCGATGAAGTCGTCGAGCGAGGCGACGGTGCGGTCTTTGAAGTACGTCGGGCGGCGGGCGACCGACTTCGGCTGCGGAGCCGAGGGGGGTTCGGGGACGGTGGCGAAGGCTCGGTAGCCGCCGCCGAGGGCTTTGCGGAGGGGCGCCTGGATGCGCTTCAGCGGCGCTGCTACGGGTGAGGCCATCTTGTGTTTGATGTGTTGTGCGAACTTCCTCCGCCAAGGCAGGTTGGTGTTGGTGGTGGTGGATGGCGGGTTGAAGTATGGGAGAGCTACCAAGCAGCTGCGATGGGGCAAAAATTGACTGACGATTAGAGCTGAGATAAGGAAAAAGGCCCTGCAGCTCGGATTGGGACCCGACGGCCCGGATTGAATCGGCATAAGGACTGCACCGGCCAATCACAGGCGGCAGCGCGCCTGACAGCGGCAAATGCTGATTAAGGCGGGGGCCACTGGAACCGCGCTCAACGGCGTCCCGGGGCTTTCCGCCCCAACGGATTCAGAGTCACCAAGCCTTTCCAATCAAGACGTTCGGATTGACAACCGAAAGACCGTGTTGGTCTTGTTTCGGGCATTTACAAGCGACTGGGATCTGAGTAAGGCGATGCAGGTGTGTGTGAGTGTCAATTGACAGTCCATTCAGCTATGCTATGCTGGTAAACTCCCCTCTCATGTCCTGGGTAACTCCTCCAATGTCCTCCAAACCCTCCTCTCCTGGCAAGATCATGGAACCAAGCCGTCAGTCAAGTCAAAATCGTCCGCCCGTCCGAATATCAAAGCAAATCCATCGTTTCCGCCCTCGCGACAGCACGTCTGGTCGCATCAAGATAAGGCCGGTGCTCGAGAGCAGCGACCATGACCATGAATTCCCCAGCTATGTCTGCGCGAGCATACAACAATAGGGGTATCAACAACTCGAAGAGAAATGTGAAACTTTTGTGTTCCAACACGAAAACTCCGTAAAATCCCTAATCATCCGTCCTGATCAGTCCGACTCAAGGCCCTCCGAGGAGTGACGATGAGACGACGTGATCTCGTAAATTGATTTCCAGCCAGCAAGCACGCTTGCATGCGCCGTGCGGTCCCGAGTGGTGAAGCTGCCAGAACGGGTGATCCGCGCTCTGAAACAGCATCGTCTCATCTCCCCTGTTCATACACAGACATGAGATGAACGGAGCGATGAGATCGAGACTTGCGACAAGCGCAAAACGCAGCCAACGGCGCATGAAGGTTAGAGATCGACTTCGCATTCCATGCGACCCTTGTGCTGCTGGGGAAGAATCGAAACATTAATAATTGTAGTCGGCAGGGCCGAGTGCGCCTCTCAGCTGAAGGGCACACGACGCGCCGTTGAAGTAAAGAGTGAAAATAAAGTGTCGTGGCAAGTGTCCCTAATGACAAGTCTTTGCGTCCTTTCCTGCAGGTTGGCGATGCAAGCATCGCACATATTGGTCGAAGAGGAGTAGGGTATTGGTCGTTGATGCCGTCAACAAGTGGTATCCGATCTTTACAATCGTTCAGGTCGTAGAAATGTGGTGGCGTCGGAGCGATGTCCGGCGCGCGAGACAAAAGAAATGTTTGAAAAGATGTCGCATCGAAGAAATCGGTGTGGCAGTAAGGCGTGGTTGCTCATCCCCCAAAACCACATCGCAATCCGTCGACGACCTCGTCCGTCCTCTTCTCCTTCATCTCTCTCCTCCTCCTCTCGTCTCCTTGTCCTCCGTACCCTCTCTTCTGCGATCGCAGCTTACAAGAAAGCAGCAGCGATCATGCCAGCGACACCGGCAAAGGCAAGGCTGCCGGCGTTGACATTTGAGCCGGCGCTGGCCTTGGAAGAAGTGGCAGCGGGGGCAGCAGAGGTAGCGGTGGCAATGACGGAGGCTCCGGAGCCAGTAGGCTTGACAGTTGCAGTGCTGTTGCCGGTGCCGTAGGTCATGGTAGTGGTGTGGACGCGCGAGAGGGTGACGGTCTTGGTCTGGGTAGCGGTGGAAGTGATGGTGGTGGTGCTGTCTGTCTGGGCAAGAGCCAGCGCAGGCAGGAGTGCGGCGAGAATCGTGGTAACCTTCATGGTGAACTTGTTTGGCGTTGAGATTGGTTAAATCGTAGTGTATGCTGTCAAAGCTGGTGCTGGTAATGTTATGCGCTGGTGAAGGAATGAGTCCCGAGTCTCTCCACCAATATGCGAATGATGCTGTTGATCAAATCTGTCGAGTATATTCTGTTTCTGTAAATCCTGCTGGTTGCTATCGTGGAGACGGCAGCCGGGTAGTGATATATGTGCGTTGGCGCAAAAGAGTTGTTTTCAAGGCCCCAGGGTCTGATGACTGGTGTTGGTTCAAGTTTTGAGTCTGAGCGATGTGGCTCGTGTAAGGTGCCGCTGGGGTGTGTGCGAGAAGACAGAGTCTATTCGCGGATAGAAATAGGCAGGAATGAGTGTCAGTCTGAATACTTGCGCGGCGAGTAGTCAGGTTTGGTCGGAGGAGTGAGTGTTTGTTTCAACGACTGTGCGTGATGGGAGCGAAGGTGAAGTAGAGACTTTGCCAACGAAGTCTGTGGGTTTTTTGCTCGGGGGGGGAGTGGTTTGAATAAGAGAGTCCGCGGAGGAGGGGGGCCAACGGTGAGGAAGTGGACGGGACGTGGGTTTTGGGTGTGGGGAGGGGACAGGGCAGGCTGGAAAGAGACGAGAGAAATTGAGTGACAAGACCCGACAGACGATGCAGGCGCCAACAAGGAAGGCGACGTCTGGAGCAAGAGCCAAGAGCGGCCCAGGAGACGCAGAATGGAAGGCGCCCACAACCACGACGAGGAAGGCACAACCTTAGCTGTGGTCCGTGGAAGGAAAGTGGAGGTGCTCGGCCCTACCCTCCTGGTCCCCGTCGCTCGCTCTTGCCCTCAACTCACCACCTGGTCACCTCACACTCACACAGTTTGCTGGGCTCCTCCTTGCGCCAGCCAGTCAGATTCTTTTATTGTCCCTGGCGCCATCCACCTTGTGCATCTTTCTCTCACTCTTTCCGTCTCTGCTTCCAGTTCCCCGGGGTGGGCAAGAAGAGGCGGTAGGTACGACCCAGTGACACAGAAAGAGGTTTGCGGTTGCTGGTTGGACCAGGGCTGCGGCTGCAAAAGGCCAATGGCGCACGAGAGAGCGCACTCGGCCGGCAGGGCACGGCGAAGTAACTGCAAGGTACCCGCGTCTGCTTCGGGGAGGCTGCAAGAGACGAATCAAACCTCAAAGCGCATCTCAGCAAAAGTATTGGCTACCTTGATGGCGGGCGAAAACGCCCACAAACTCAATGTATTGACGACTCGCTCGACTTGCAGGGGTCTGGATCATGACGGGAAATTAAGGCGCAAAATCACAGCGTTGCGTTCGTTCAACTTGGACCACGTACCCTTGCGCAACTCTGCCTTACTGGCTGCACTATGACATTGCACCATTGGATTATGAAGAGGCATTGTGCGTGCTGCAAACAGCCTCGTCCATTGCGACAGCAACCAAGGATCGGCAGGGCGTCGCGACTGGTCCTGGCTTGCCCGTCCTCAGGCAGTGACAGCGCTTTTCTTAGAAGTCTTCTTTTTTCTGCGCGCTTCCTCTCAGGCTGCGCATCACGTCAAACCGCCGACGACGACGATGCTGACGGGCACATCCAATAATAGTGCCTTCTTTTCTTCTTCCAGAATGGGATATGGTCTGAGCAGAACAGTCGGGCAATCGCCGACTGATTTGCAACCTGACCAGTGTTGGCGGGCTTGACTCTCCACTCTGCATGTCGGCCGAGACACAAAACGGTCCATTTCTCCATTGTCTGGACTCCAGTCTCGGGCGAGAAGAAAGCCATTGTGGTGGGTGGACTAAGGTAACTAACGGTGACAATCTTATTGGCAGTCTTAAGACGCTCAAAAAATGAAATGGCATAATCTGCTGGGTGGTCACTCGACACCGAGTTCGACGCCGTGTCCGTCCAGATTGGAACCAAATCGTCGTGCCGCGCAGCAACCGCGAATGCCTCCATTCCCAATGCAGAGGGATGTGAGTGGGCTGTTCATAAAAAGAGCGAATTGCACAATTTCCCCGAGTCGAAATGGCTCAGTGTCCCGCACCGACGCCATTGGTGATTGGCTTTTCCGGGGCCGCCCTGAGATGAGACTCGACGCTTGCCAGGCTGTTCCTGCATTGGTTTCTCTTTGGAAAGACAGGTACCTGACGCTAAGCCCTGGATGGCCGGCTCGGTCTTGCCTCGAGGTGCTCTCTCTCTCATTTTGCAGTGCGCTCCTGCTAAAAAAGATTTCTCATCGCGCAGGACCTAACCAGGAAAGCGCTCTGCGACCTCCTCCTTCCCAAGCAGTATTTTGACGGTCTGTGCTGCCCCTAACGAGGAAGGAACCCAGCACGAGGTCTCTGGCAGGTGCGCCTATCCGTACCAATACCTGCCCTGACGGATACTCCTGGCCATCAAACAATCAAAATCGACCGGGAAATGTCATCATCTTCGTTCCTATTCCCCGTGTCAGATCACGCGGAGAAGCATTTCCCTAGTGCCGATTATCCTTTGCTCTCAGTGGGCCCCCAGTCGCCAGCGCAATTTGGCTTCTAGCGCCCGTCTCTCACGCATCCTCCTGCAGCGCACCACGCGACCAACAACGCAGCAGCAGCAACACCAAAGCCTGCAGCTCTCTGGACGGTCTTCGACGATCCACGGCCTGGGCAGTCAGCCAACTCGCCGGGAACCATCCCATATGTCTCGGTCCCATCTCATTCTCGTGTCCATCCTCGCCCGTCCGAACTCCCGTCATCTCACGGCGGTCGCTGCCATCCCATTTGGGGGCTGCAAATGCAAATCCTCGGATGAAACCCGACAAATAGCTCCACCGCCGTCAGCCTGGTGTGGAGAGCCTGAACCGAAGGAGATCAGGCCGGAGATCATCACTGCACCCAGCAGTGAACCCCTTGAAGCCTCTCACTGTGGGACGTCCCATGTTCAACCTGAAAGGCTTGACACTTCCTCAGGGCAACACCTGGCCCCAGCTCGCATCTTCTCCCACTTCGCGCGCCCGGAGCGAGTCGCTCGCTACGGCCTGGAGCCATCGCGGCCCCTATTCCGACAAGCTCTTCGACAGGCCTCTGTCGCAACAAGGGCCGTCGTGGCTCCCCTTCTGTGCCACCAAGACCTCACCAGTGTCTGCGGAATCGGCGCGTTCATACGCTGAATGCCACCTTTCGCCCACTCCGTCCACGTCGCAGCGATAGCTCGCTGCCACGTTGTGAAACCCAGCGTCACACGCTCACGGGTCCAGTCTCGCGTCTGCGTCCCGCCGTGTCTGCATCTTTGCTGGCAGCCGCAACAAATCGTTGGGTCCGAGATGTCCTTAGCTGAACCGCCTCGGCCGTCGAAGAGGTCGGTATGGGCCTCCGACCAGCGTAGTGTCCCTGTAGTTTGGCTTGACTTACTCTTACACCACGGCCAGCGATTCAGCTCGCCGCACTGCCTCCGCCATCCGGCTAAATCGGGGGCGCCAGTCGGGGAAAGTTTCAGTCAGAATGGGCTGACCAAAGCTGCTTCTTCCTTTGCCCAGTGCTTGTGCGAACAAACACTTCAACCTGAAGGAAAGAAAACCCTCCGTGCGGACGTTCTAGGGGCTTGAGGGGGGCGAAAGAAGAAAATCCTTAACTGTCGCACGCCACCGAGCACAAGAATGAGACGTTACGATAGACTCAGACAGCTACCACAGCGGCTTCCAACGTCTTTACGGTGGGTCCAAGATCAACGGCGCATCCCAGCGCCGTCGCAACTCGGATGCTCTGTGGTGCCACCTTGCTTTGCAGTGCAGCTCTGCTCTGCTGTGCGCTGTGCTGCCAGCAAAGTCAGGGCTTTTCCATGCACCGCAGGCTGCAGCTCAGTTATCTCAGCAGTTCAGCTTGGGCATCAATCGTTGCTGTTGTTTCCACGCTAGATACCTGGCTCTGTTGCTTGTGTGCGACAACAATCGCTGGCCACAGACTTCATGCAGACGCTCAGCTTCTTCGTATTCGACCTGCTCGTGCTGCTTTTTGCTTTTCCTCGTAACATGTCTCGACCTCATTATCCAACGGCCAGCTGCAGTGGCCTGCATGATGATGCATGCAGGCGCAACGAGCCGCTGCCTTCTCGGCTTTTGGATTCAGCAGCGCACCATCGCATTGTTTCTCGCGGATGCACAAAGGGCTCTACATCTCGGCTCAGGTTACAGTCGAGCTCCTGCTATTCGTTGAGAAAACCCCGACGCATCCTCGCTGGCTCGTGGCTTCAGGGAAAACCTCCCTCTAATTCGTGCCGCTTCAACCTCGTCTCGTGGCTCCCCACATGCCCATGATGACGTTGCTTTCCGAGTGGGTGCATCCATGTGGTAAAAGCTGAATTCTCTCTAGGGTCCAAAGTGCGGACGGCTCACTGCAATTTCTCTGCCCAAAGAGCTCGGAGGTTCTTCCCAGCTGTCTACTTGATGCGAAGCGATGTCCGGAGACCCGCCCCCGTCTCCCGACCCCTGGGCCGATTGTTCAAGGGACCAGCACCCGGACTCCCCTTCGTCACCGTCGTCATCACCTCCGTCAGCATAACTGACTAGACAGCCGGTGGACCGGGCTGTGAAGATAGCCTCAATGCACAAAAGGGGTTTAAAGGGGGACGACAATGCTCGCTTTTTCTATGAATGCAGCTGTGCAACAGTTTTGGTTGTGCAACAGGCAAAATCGTCTGAAATGTCCGCAACAAAACCTGTCGCCTCCCGCCAACATCCTCATGTCGCTTGTCTGCCACAGGCCGCTGCCAGGCCCTTTGGCGACGTCCGATCTTGACATCTGACGAAACAAACCCCGTTCATCTATCGCGTACCTGTTTTGAAACAAAGGTCAAGGTTCATCTGAGCGTACTCAATTCCCAAACTCTGGTACCGGTGCAAGCAATTTAGCTCGCGCCAGTCTTGCAAGGCCCCTGGATACCACGCGGCGATGGAATCTGTGCCGTCATGGCTCGGACGATGCGCTGCATGGGCCGAACAATGTCGCGACCGAAAAATTCCGGATATTCCTCGATGGAAAACACATGAAGGAGGCTTCGACTGCGGTATGGTTGCAGTGTTTTCCTTCCATGGAATCGCCATGCTAGGTAATGCTATCTGCGGTGTGAAATGCGTGGTCTGCACCGTCTCACGGTGGACGAATGCCCAGGTGTTTCCTCTCAACTCGTTTGCAGCCCAAATCGCCCTGCCCTTGGATGATATTGCCGTTAATGTCTTTCAATCTCTTCTCATGTTGCATTCTTTGTATACCCAATACCACTCGACGGTTGGGGTTTAGGAGTTCATCAGCGATATGTGAGAAGGCATCTGCATTGCCACAGTTTCGGACCCACCTTAAGGGTACTTAACCTCACTTGTTGGCCCCGGAGCTCAACCCACTTCTTCAGCTTCGGCTGCAACCGGTCTATTAGTCTAGTTGGTTAGGACGTCGGATTCTGATTAATGTCAGTTCCTTCCGTAGGCCCAGGTTCGAATCCTGGATGGACCTTATTTTTGAATGGTCACGAGCGATCTCGTGTCGCAATACCAGTTTTTTCCTTTCTAAGCTTATTTTTCTTTTGCGTCCATTCTGGATATCAATCCCGCACCTTAGATAGAAGAGACCTAACGTGCGACCTGCAATCCTGCATATCTACCAATAATGTCTCACATACTTCCTGCGAGAAGACTTAAAGACGTTGGGTTAAAGCCGCGGTGTGGTGGAACTGCCTCCCGTCCATATATGATATCTGACGGTGTGCCTGAAATACTCCGGGGTTGCTCCTACGTTGACATTGCTGCTTCGTCGCGCCACTGATCCTTAACGTTGGTCCGGCTATCCAACTTCCCTTCAGCCGCCGAATAGCTCGGCCCGAGTCGATGCGATTCAATTTCCATCTGGGCGAATCTCTCAGTCAGCCGATTCTGGCAAACGACGTTGCCAAATTGTATTGAGCGAACAGCTCTTTTGCATCCGTTCTGCCGAGAGGCACGCCTCATATTGGCACGCCTATCGGCGCATGTCTTGGGCAATACACCCAATCACCAGCAGCACCAACTCGTTCGGACATAATCGGCACGTAAATGGACGAACCGTTCGAATAAGTAATTCTCGTACGATGCTGGCACACTCGAGCGGCCAACCACTCAACACCGGAGCCTTGGGGGGCGGTCAGCGATTCATGGATTCATGGATTCGTGGATGGCACGGCGCGGTGGGGGTCATCACCAAGATCGAGGAGAAGGAGGGTGCTACCCCCTTCGCGAGGTCTGATCGTGATTTCCCAACTACCAGGAACTCGAATCCTCTGGTTCACATCCATGATGATGCTTTCGATCGTAAGCAGCGCCGCAGTTTGGACTGATAGGTTGAAGATGACACGCACGTCGAGGTTCCCCCGCGGAGATCTGAGTCGTAATGTGCCGCGTGCCGAGGGCGCACCGCGACATCCCCGACATTACCCCAACATCTGACCCCCACGAAAGTCCCACATGCGTCTCGCAGGATCCTAACTGCCTATGAACCGTGACATTTCACAGATGGCGCTGAGGGCGGAAAGGGAACCGTGGGGGAACGCGACACTCGATCATTGGGGGTCAAGAGGAGGACCCTCTCGATAGCTTGGGGCTACCCCATGGGGCTCTTCCCCGCGTTTGTGCTAGGCCCATGTTCTCCACGCTGGGAACGTCTGTTTGAGTGAGCTTGTCCGGAAGTGAGGAGAAGGGGAAGCGTTGCATGAGGTAGGGTTTCTCCAAGGTGGGAGAAGGGCAGGGGGGGTCGAGATTTGATGAAGATCAGTCGACGTCCCGTTCTTTCCTTTGCCGCATGAGTTTTGACTGGGAGGTCTAGTCTTTCGAACTTCTTGTCTTCTTTTCCTTCACATTTTCAACACGCAAGGTTGAGAGTGCTCTACGTTCGAGACTCAAACGCATAATACAGACGGCATCATGGACATGGAAAAGAAGGAGAGATCGTCGGACCAGGTTGAGGATGTCAACGCGGAAAAGCTCAGCGTCCACGATGGGACGCTCATCATGCCCGACAGTCTGGCAGCTTTGAGCCAGGAAGATTATGCAAAGGTTGGGAAGAAGGCCACGTTGAAGATGGATATGGTCATCATGCCCATCATGGTAAGTCATCCCTTCAACGCACTCCATCTACGGAGGCTAACACGGTATAGGTTATCATGTATGTCCGTAAGTAGCCACTGACTTTCGTCTTCCAATCCAATCTCGAACCTGACACACGTAAAGTCAACTACCTCGACCGTCAAAACATTGCCAGCGCCAAGCTCGCCAACATTACCACGGAACTCAACCTCAGCCAGGTCGAGTATCAGACCACTGTCAGCATTCTCTTTGTCGGCTACAGTACGTTCCCCTAAGCAGCTATTCCTGGGTGCTTTCGACTGACGATGGTCGCAGTTCTGATGCAGATCCCATCCAACATGATTGTCAGCAAGATCAAGTGGCCCGGGGCGTACATCTGCGCTGCCATGGCAGCGTGGGGCGCGATTTCGTCCCTCATGGCCGTCGTTCATAACTATGAAGGTCTCCTGATGGCTCGATTCTTTCTCGGATTTATCGAGGCTGTCTTCTTTCCGGGTGCCCTTTACTACCTGTCGCTCTTCTATAACCGTAAGCAGTTCGCCTTGCGGACGGCAATTCTCTACTCTGGGTCGCAGTTAGGCAACGCCTTTGGCGGGCTGTTTGCCATTGCCATCTTGAATTTGGATGGAACCAGTGGCCTTTCTGGGTGGCGATGGGTGAGTCTCTTCTATTGATATGATGTCTGTGTTGAAACATTCAGGCTAATACCATGCCAGCTCTTCCTCGTCGAGGGTGTCATCACCGTTGGACTGGCCATCCCGTTCGCCATGATTCTCCCCAACTCCAACAAAAAGATCCCGACCCTCACCCAACTCGAGTGCGAATGGGTACAATACAACTTCGCAGCCGATCAAGGCCAAGAGGACAACGCAAGCGAAGTGACCGCCTTCAAGGGCTTTATGATGGCCGTCGCGGACCCCAAGACCTGGATGCTAATGGGAATCCTCTACTCCGTATGTACCTCCTTTGACATCCCTCCCCAAACCGTCTCCCGGTAGGCATGTCGACTAACCACAACCACCAACCACAGACCTACATCGTCGGCGCCGTCGCAAACTTCTTCCCCTCCGTCGTCGGCGGCCTCGGCTTCTCCCGCACAATGACCTACGCCCTCACCGCGCCCCCCTTCATCCTCTGCGTGCTCACCATGCTCCTCAACGGCTTCCACTCCGACCGCAAACAGGAGCGCTACCTCCACATCGTCATCCCGCTCTGCATCACCCTCGTCGCCAACGTCATCGCCGTCTCGACCATCAACATCGCCGCGCGCTACGTCGCCATGATGCTGCTCCCGGGCTCCTTCTACGCTGCCGCCGTCGTCATCCTGTCCTGGATCACGGGTAGTCTGGCGCAGCCGAGCGTCAAGAGGGCCAGCGCCATCGCGCTGATTAATGCCATGTGTAACACGCCCAATATCTGGGGCAGCTATCTCTACTACGGCGCGCCGCGGTATATCACCGCGTTCATTGTGAACATTGCGGCGACGGGGCTGGCGATTGGGTTTGCTACTGTTACGCGGATCTGGCTGAGGAGGCTGAATGCGAAGTTGGATCGGGGCGAGGACTGTGGCAAGCATGGGCCGACTGCGGCGCAGGTTTCTACTGGGTTTAGATATCTTATCTAGGTTGAGCTGGAGATCAGTTTATGGGCCAGGGGGTGGCATCGGGACACCTACGAGATTTCAATGGACCGAAGTCGTAAATTGAATACAATGTGTTATATTCAAAAGTCTTCTCTCCATGAGAATTCAAGGGATTGGGTTGTGTTTTGTTCACAGAATAACTAACCCTAGCACTTGTGTCAACAAGTAGGCTGCGGGAGGTCATTACAAAATCAGGATTTCGCGACGAAGCCTAAAATTTCCAGTTGATAAAATAAGGTAGAATTAGAAAGCTTCTCTGATGTGTCTACTTACTCTTAAACACTATCGTAATCTAAAGCTTCACCCTCCCGGTAACCTCCTTCTCCGCCCTTTCGCTATTGACCAGCGCAGGGACGATATCCTCGATGCTGGCTGCACCCGCCAACGCCATATTCGTCTCCAGCTCATGCCTCAAAATCTGGATCAATCTCCTCACACCAGCCTCTCCATACCCGGCCGTCATCGAGTACAAAAAGGGCCGGCCAATGCCAACCGCACTCGCGCCCAGGGCCAACGCCTTGAGCACATCCGTCCCCCGCCTGATTCCACCATCCACAAACACCTGGAACTTTGCTTTCGTGTCCGGAGCGAGCAGATGCGGCGCGTAGCGCCTGATCTCCAGAAGCGTCAACATCGGCGCCTGAGCGGTGTCCTGGCTTCGCCCGCCGTGGTTAGAGAGCACTATCCCATCGACTCCGTGCTGGTGCGCGATAACAGCGTCCTCGACCGACTGGATACCCTTGATCACAATCGGCAGCGATGTCGTCTCCCGGATCCATTTCAGATCAGTCCAGGTAAGCCCTGCGTTCAACAACCCCGAGGCTGTTGTTTTGGCAACGCCGCTGGGTTCGGACAATGGCTCGTCACCCGCCGTCAGCCTCTCATCCCGCTCTCTCTTGCCGATGACGGGCGAGTCCACTGTCACGAAGATAGCCTTCGCGCCGAGGCTCTCCGCCTTTCGGATGGTGGCCTGCGCCTTTTCTCTGTTGCGGTCGACATATAGCTGGAAGAACAGCGGCTGCGCGTCGCCCTCCGCCCGCGCACCGAAGATGGCGTCTATCGACGCGCTGGGTTTCGTCGGCATGCAATATATGATCCCTTCCTTCGCCGCCGCCTTCACCAGGAGCGTCTCGGCCTCGGGGTGAGCATACTTGGCCTGGCCCGTTGGCGAGATGTAAAACGGCAGGGACGAAGGGAGACCAAGGATCGATGTGGCCGTGTTGATGGAGTCCACATTTCGGAGCACTCGAGGCCGCAGCGCCAGCCTCCGGAAGATGCGTCTAGAGTCCCGGATACTCTGCTCGTCTTCCGCGCCGGAGCAGTAATACGCCCATCCAATCTCGGACAGGTACTTTTCGGCCACCTTCTCAAAGTCGTCCGCGTTGATGATGGCGCCCAGGTGTGGAAACTTTGGCTTAGGTTTCTCTGGCTCCGGGATTGATGACTCTTTGGGGAGGGTTAGAGGGTCTACCGGTCCCAGACAGCGATCCGGTGACAGCGTTTCTGCGATGAGATCCGGGTTGTGGATGGAGTCGTAGTCTTCTGTTGCGTCACGACCAGCGCAGTTGAATATCAGCTTGGCGCCGCCGGGGTGCTCATCGAGGAACTCTGCAATGTCTTAGCCAAGGAGTGTAGTGATGAGAGCGGGAGATTTACCCGTGACGTCCCATACCTGGCCATGGATGACGACCCAGCACGAGTCCTTGGTGTTGTTCTTTGCTACTTCCGTGCCGCTCACCACCATCGTGACTAACTTGGTGAATGACCTGCGGGACGGGAAATGTGGGATAGGTCCAATGGGCGTGGTTAAGATGAGGCTGAGTGCTGGCCCGAGGAGATTGGCGCTTTGAGCAGCTCAAGAATCAGATCGTTCGAACGTCTCACCTGGTCTTTCCTCCCCACGCAATACTCATGGGGCTTGCTTGAAGCAGTCGAGCTCCACCCAGCTCCCGACAACAGGTTGGGGACAGACTCCGTGGGGGTCAGGAACGATGGCCTTTCTCCGCGTGCTGCTAGGCTCAGGCCGGCGTCGTGGGTTCAAACAGCGGACTGAAGTCCGTCCTAGCGTGCCGGTTTTCCTGGGACGCTTTGCCCTCTTCGTTCCCTACCGCAGAGCTCTCGCGACCAGAAAGCAGCGAGCGAAACCCCCACCCAGGCATGTCCGGGGTCGACGGGGCTCCTTTCCAGGCTTCTCCTCACGAAAGGGCGACCAGACCCTCCAAACATCTCCACGAAAAGTGGTGCGGCTCCGCTGCTGGATGCTGTTCGATTCGTCGTTGCTCTGATGTTGTTGGGCTTTCGTGCGGAGAAGCCCCCGGAGGTGTGTCTGGGGAGCTCGGGAGTTGTCCGGGGCCCCGGGATGCGCCCAGGTCTGCGGCTGACTCGCTCATGCGGGGTGAGGAGGAGGGTATCGGGAATAAAGCCGGGGCTGGACGCGTTTGGACGGCTCTCACGTTCGTCAACGCACAAGGGAAAATCGTCCGTGGAATTTCTACGGTTAAGCCTTGAGCAATTGATAAGAAAACCGGCGCCAGGGGAGAGATCATGTGTGATAGGGGCGTGATGCCAAATTCTTGAATTGAGGGCGTCAGCTGTTGAGCCAACTTTGCGTTACTATTGCATCCAACAATAGATAGCAATATCCATAAGACTGCTAGGTCGCCTGGAACCGACATGGTCCACAAACCTGTTTTCGTAGCCATTTTAACAGCAGCAGCAATGCGTCTGCCATCATCCTTGTGGAGACTCGATGGGGCTTCAGCGAGGGTGACTGACAGCCGAAGGTGACCCCCACTCATGGGGGTTCGTAGCTGGAATTGGCGGAGTGGCAGCAATGGTGATGACCATAAGAAACCGTGTATTCGCTCTTGTCACAGGAGGCGCTTAGAGCATTGTGTGAACACGGTAAAATGAACCATACTGATTGCCATTGCAAGACCAATACGTTGAATTATCTGTACTGGCCGTGTCCGAAAGTTCGTTGTTGGGAAACAGCGATTGAGGCGGCTCAACGAAAATGTACTCAAACGTACGTGACAACTAGGGAAGCACTATGGGTACATATAACCATGGCTTCTTAATGACTGGCTACTTCCATTATTGGTCACAAAGCTGGTGCCCTACTTATGTATCATATTCTCTGGTTTCTGAAGACAGAATCCTACAAGCTTGCAGGAGACTTCCGCAGTCAAGACTAGAACACCACTCGAATTTGGCCGGGTATTCTTCAATGCGAAAACTCTCTGCCATATCATATCTTACTCCCGAAACAAGATCCCAATAGCCGTTTCAACCAACACAATTTCTCGGGCCGGGGACGGTTAACAGTATTCTTTTCGCAGATTGTAGACTGGTCCCCATCTTCTCCATCAGGTGATTGTATCCACTCCCGCGGGATCTGCGTCATGAAGTCATACCAGTAGTCGCCGAAGTGACGGTAGCCCTCATTCGTGGGGTGGACGCCATCGCCTCTAAGCAAGCCTGTAGGAAAGCTCGTAAAATCAACGGCGAGAACATGTTTACCCGCAACCTGACGAGATGCTACGATGCCTGGTATATGGCCTTGATACGGGACGGTGTTCCGCTGCTGCCCCTCATCACGAGTGTTGATGATCATAGCCACTAGAACAACCGCACTTGGGCAGGCTTCGACGATTTGATCGATGAGTTTGCCTAAACGCTCGGCGGCGTTCTTTGGATCGTTTCCTTCGAGAGCGACGTCCAAGTTTGGGTTCATGTCATTAGTCCCTGCATGGATGAGGACGATATTGGGCTGTTGCTGCAGTGAGGGGTTGACATGATCTGATATGAATTGAATCGTTCGCGCATTCCAAGCGGCCTGTCAAGCTGATTAGGCGAATGGCCATTTCGTAGATTACACAATACTCACGAAGTAGTTATCAGGGATTGTTCCGCGAACTGTCTCGGTTCCGATGAAAGACACGCGATTATCTTCATCAGGTATTAGTCTGTGCTCTGACCATGGGCAGCAAATGAAACGTACTTGAAAGATTCTGTCGAAGCTTCATCCGGTATCCATTTCCATCACCTCCATCCAGGTCACTGAGAAATCCTACAGTGATGGAATCACCAACACCAAGGATACGAAGGGTGGTTCCGGGCTTAATGGCCTGACCAGGCTTGGTGCCTTTGAACTTGAGCGGATTTCGTGCCTCCATGACGGGTTGCCGTTGTCTGAATTGGGGCTTGGATCACCAAATGAAATTGATACCGACTTGATAGTCTGGAAACCCGGTTGCCAGCTCTCGGGCCAGATCTTTCTAAGAACAGCCTTAGTGGTACCGAACCTTGTCGTCGCTAAGCGTCTCGTGCCGTTGGCGATTGTCAAGCGACCAAATACATTGGTATCTGTGGGATATAGCAGGAAACAGAGACTTGTTCACCTCAGTTTGGCGTTTTGTTTGACGAATCTAAGGAGTGGTGTTGAATGAAACGGGAAAAATGGGACATTTGCATCTGCTGATCGTCGTCTGAACCGCACGGTGTTGTAGCGTTCAGACCTGTTACGTGTCTGTCTGAGACGTTATCCCCCACATTTGAAGCCCAATCAACGTTAGACGTCATGAATCGAGCACGGGCTTCGTCTCGTTACATGGCGAGTCAAGCAGGGCAGTCTTCTGAGATCGAGGGGAAGAACCGTCTTGCGGGCTTTGCTAATTGTTCTCACGCAGCTTTAGTTGATAGTCCAGTTCTATTGGAGATCTGGATTTGTCAGGGTATGCTTCAACAATAGACTACAACGTTGCTGTCTGCAGTTGAACCTTCATCCTGCCAGGCCTGCAGAGCACATGGGATGAACAGCGCTCTTGAAATCAACCTTTTGAAAGACGGAACCAATGACAAAATTTCCAAAGTCTATTGATAACGTTCAAGAAGCAGACGAATGGCACATGGCGGCACCAGCAATGGATCCCAACGTTCTCCCCTTATCGGCGCCTGCGGGGTGATCGGCTGGCTATCTAACAGAACCCCGCAGCTGTGCACCCCGAACCCACAGGCATCCCGGGGCTCAGTTTTCCTTTGCTTAACACTGCCAATTTGGGTTTAGTGCGTGGGAAGCTTGCATGCAGTGTTTCCGGCTGTGTTAGCAAAACATTCGAGAGAACACCACACTTCGTTATCTGAATGCGTTATCTGAGTCGCGATAACGAGATGTCCTCATGCGATTGAAACGTCATTCAAAAGGAGACCAGAGGGCTCCTCCCATTCGATCTCCCCTGCGCCAAGCATCTTCACGTCCCGCGAAACTGTGTCCACTATGAACGGGGCAGTCGATGGCCAAAATGGCCACCTTCAGAAGCGATTTTCCAAGATCACGATGGTCGGGATGGCGTTTGCGATCCTGAAGTAGGTCTTGAAGACTGCAATGCTGAATGAATTGCCCGCTAACAAGCCAAGCACATGGATTTCTCTAGCTGGGTCGATTGGCCTCGTTATGCCCTCCGGAGGATCAGTATCCTTCGTCTATGGGTTCATATTCTGCGTTCTTTGCAACATTGCTTTGAGCGCTAGCGTTGGAGAACTTGCGTCACTCTACCCAACAGCAGGAGGCCAGTATCATTACGCTTATGCGTTGTCCACTCAAAAATGGAAAAAGTCAATGGTGTGTGCCAAAATCCGGACTTCGTGCTGGGATCTGATCTCAAGTACTGACGAACCTTAGAGCTTCTTTGTTGGATGGGTCAATATCGCTGGCTGGCTTACTCTCAACACGACAGCTGCTTATTTTGGAGGTGAATCTACATTTTTAGTTATCATTATGGAACATTGACGGCTTACATGTTGTAGCTCGATTTCTTGCTGCTGCGGCTGTTGTAGGTTCAGGCGGCACATATCAGATCACCCAATGGAGTACTTACTTGATGTTTGTGGCGGTATCAATCATTGGGGTATTTCTCAACATCTTCGGCTACCCCATACTGAATCGATGGAACGAAGGAGCTTGTAAGTCTTCTTATCTTGTAGGAAAGCTACTGGCTAACCTTTCAGTGTACTGGTCGTTGCTCAGTGTTGTGGTGATTAGCATTGTGCTTCTAGCGACATCGCCGAAGACAAGTGCCGAGTACGTTTTTACCAACTTCTCCAACACGACCGGCTGGAGTGATGGAACTGCCTGGATGTTGGGTCTTCTTCAATCCGCCCTTAGTCTCATAGGGTATGTCTTCTCTTATGAGCGTATTTCACCACGATGATTTGCTGATTTTATATCTAGATTCGACGCAGTAGCCCATATGACAGAAGAAATGCCGAATCCATCCAAGGATGCACCTCAGGCAATGGTTGGCGCAGTGCTAGTTGGTGGAACCACGTGAGTATCTTGAACGATGCCAATCTTGAGATCTCTAACACCTCCTTTAGTGGTATTGCCTTCATACTTGTCATGCTTTTCTGCGCAGTTGACATTGATGTTCTTCTCGCATCGCCCACTCAGAGCCCTCTCACGGAGATGATCTCACAGGCCACTGGCAACAAGGCCGCCGCGACAACTCTGAGCGTCGCTGTCGCCCTATGCTTCGTCAATGGAGCCAATGGCTGCGTTACATCTGGAAGTCGTCTGGTTTGGGCCATGGCTCGGGATAACGGCACCCCGTTTTCAAGATAGTAAGCTCTTCCAACTGCAGCTAGCTCAACACGGTCGATCTACCCTGTACTGATTGTGTTTAGCTTATCATATCTTCATCCAAGGCTCAACGTCCCCGTCCGAGCCATTCTTGTCCAGGCTGTCTTTAACCTTTTGTTTGGCCTACTCTACCTTGGTACGCTACTCATTTGCCCTTGGCATCAAAGTAAGCTGTATTGACGAATTTTCACGCAGGCCCGGAGGTCGCCTTCAATGCCTACATCGCAAGCTGCACCTTGTTTCTCAACTTGTCGTACGCTTTGCCGGTCATGATCCTTCTCATCAGGGGCCGCCATGTTGTCGCAGCGAACCCTCCAGAGTTCTACCTCGGTAAAGGGCTATTTGGCTATGTTACCAACTGGGTTTCAGTCCTCTTCGTGCTTGTCACTTCTGTTGTAAGAACAACCCTAAGATAGGGAAACAGTCCATGATATCTGGGAACCATTCTTACATAGCTGTGTAGTTCTTTTGCTTCCCGCCAGCAATTCCCATCGACATCTCTACGATGAGTAAGTACTTTGAGGCCTTATTAGAGTATTGATCTGACAATTCTCAGACTACGTTACTGCTGTCATTGGAGTTTTCATTGTTTTTGCTGTGGGGTTGTGGTTTGTGAAGAAGAAGGCCTACAATGGTCCCAAATTTGATCTCATTCTCGGGGAGGACTTGCCAATCGCCAATTTGACTGTACATGGGGACAAAGTCTCGAAAGGAGCCGAGTTGGATGCTCAAGACAGGGAATGAGTATTGAAATCGTGTATAGTACTCAAACACCAGAACAGTAATTGGCAAGGGGCATCCTGGTTCATTTCAAAACCACTGCAAATTACCTTTGCCTTCGTCATGCGATGAATGTTGCGTACTTTTGCGCCATTCTCCGACCAATGTTTTCACTGGTTAAAACTATACCCTCAATGTTTTGATATGTTCTGATGGGAGCGTTGAATTACTTGAAGCTGTACGATATTTTAGCTCATTCAATCTCCACTCTGAGAGGTACTTTCCCCATAGGTTGGATATAAGGGTCCCCGAAGCAAGCCAACAAGACTCGATTGAATCAAGGTCGAGAATTCCAGAGGAAGTACATTATATCGAAATGTTAATTACAACTTTGACCCCTTGTTGTATCCGTAATGCCAGTTGTCCTTCTTCAGGTCCTTCCTAATCTGATAGTTTTGCTCCGCAATCTCGACAACCCGCATGTCCACGTCGATAACACGCATGTTCTCCTCGCCATCAGTAAAACTGCCTGGTACAGTGCCCACAATGGGCAGCGCCACTTGACTACATCCAAAGAAACCGTCCTCTCTTGGTCCAGTCGCGTTGCAGTATATAATTGCCGCGGTGTTTTCAAACGCCCTGGTAGTAAGAGTGGACTGCACAAACATTCTTTCGCAAGTCTCGTTGTAGGCGAGTCCTTCCCTACTCATGTCTGACAAAGTCCAATACGAAGGAATAATGATAATCTTTGCCCCTGCAAGAACAAGCTGCCGAAAGGCCTCCGGAAAGGCCAAGTCCCAACAGACCAGAATACCGACGGGTCCTAGAGGGGTATCGAAGACTTGGTGGGGGCTGGCTGTGCCCATTTCCGTGTGACCCTTAACTTGGTGAGCGTAGTCAACACTTGAAGTGAGATGTTGACGCTCAGGAATCCAGAGGTTGGTTTTGGTGTATGCTCCAAGAATTTGACCGTCGTAGTCAATGAAATAAGAAGTGTTCAGAAGAGTCCGCTTCGTCTTTGCACCGTCTGTGAGTGGCGGTTGTGGTGTTGATGCATCTGAAACTATAGTACCGGCGCAGATGTTAATGTGCAGCTCAGCGGCTAAATCTTGGTATCTTCGGAGGAAGCGTTGAGCATCGTCTGCGCTCAAGGCGAAAGAGGGGTCATCGGGGACCCATCCCATGAGGTGGTACTCGGGAAGCACAGCTAGCGATGCTCCTTGAGCCGATGCACGGCGGATCTGGTTGGAAGCATGACTGAAGTTGTGTTCAGCGTCAAGAACCTGGCCTAATGTTAGTTCTTGGAACGTGAGATTGGGGGCCCTTCGTACCTTCGGTGATGTTTGTACCAGCGCGACTTTGAATGCCCGCGGTTCTGACGGGGACGACATGGCGATGAGATGCGGAGGTGAAAGTGATGCTGCAAAACGGCTGATTCTCTTGCAACATTGTTGCGGACTTAACATTGTAAGAGTCTTATCAACGCCCCCGGGCTGACAGCGCGATGGGATTCACAGCTCTGCGGATCGATCCCACTCATGGTAATGATATCCTTCGCCTATGAGATCCCTTTTTGGCCTAGTATCACTGCAGTGGAACCCTTCCCCTCTGTTGGTTCATGCAACCCTCCTTGGAACTCCACAGCCGATAAGTGCCGCCCCGATGAGCCCCCGCACGGCAGCTCGAGTCATTCTGGAACCTCAACAGCAGCGCCCGAGGCGTGGCCTCTGAAGTCTGAACCTCTCACTAGGAATTGGAATGTCACAAAGCCACACGAAAGCACTTGAGTGAGGCTCATGAGCGCACGGTCTGACCTACATGCTAACATGCAAGCGTCTCCGCGCAAAATTATCACACGATCTCGCAACGGATGTGCTGTTTGCAAATCTAAACGGGTAAGAAATAGCATTGCGCGTTATCTCTGTTCTACTGAGCCATGCTGACAAGCAAAAGCTGAAATGCGACGAGGCAAAACCTCACTGCTCGCGTTGCAAAAGGCTCGGTATTGCATGTCCGGGCTACCGAAAACCCCTGAAATGGAGCTCGACCTCAATAGCACTGGGCGGTGACTCCCCTTCGCCCGAAATAACGAGATCACCTACTGTATGGGAAAGCATGGGTAGTGTTTCTGCACATCCTCCTGATCAGTCCCCAAAAGACCTTTGCGACCTGGACTTCTTCAACTCGTTCGCCGAAGTCGACACCCCTGGGAGCCTAGATGTACAAGACATAGGCGGTATACAACATCTGTTTTCGGCATCAGACATTGCAAGCGAGAAGACATATCCCACACCTAGTTCACGAGTTGAAACCTCACAGCTTCAAGCTGTAGGTAATGGCCACGATGGAAACATATGGCCCGTGATACCCCCACACAACCCAAGTGATAGCTCAAAAGAGCTTGAACCGTTTCCGAGCGACCTATCGAGCCCCAAATACCCACTATCGCATTCTCTACAAGACGATTCATCTACATTAGTCGAATATTACTTCAAAGAAGTATGTGGCATGATGTCTTGCTACGACAGCGACATGAATCCGTACAGAACAACAATATCCAAGCTCTGGACACACTCACCCTCTCTTTATTATGTCACCCAAAGCATGGCAGCAGCATGCCTGTCTGAAGTCTCTCCCAGGTTCTCGGCAGCTAGTGGTCGCCTTGGTAATCAAGCCGTCACATCTCTGTGGAACGAGAGCAAATCCCACCCAACGAACACATCCTCTCTCCTGGCTCTAGTTATGCTTGGCTTCAGTCTTTGCTGGCACGACACTCGAAAGCTTGGCCAGGACGAATTCAAAATGGTTGCCGAGGCGATTGTATCCCTCGAGAACAATGACGATGACCTGGCGCTTGCCGATCGACAAAAGAAGTTTTTCTTTTACAACTCTCTGGTGTATTGGAAGATGCTGCTATCCTTCGTCACCGACCAAGAGCTGCCGTCGCTTGGCTCTACCCGAGCAATCCTTCCACAACCAAGCCGACTGCCAGAGCAAGACAATTTGCGAATGCCGCATCCACAGACCGGACTAGGAGTAGAAATCCAAGAGCTTGTCGCCCAGGTTGGTGCTCTGGTCAGAAGAGAGCGGAAGAGAATCGGACGTCGCCGTCATTCTTCGAGACGTGACATCGAAGAGTCTCTCAGCGCTATACAAGCTTCCGAAGATCTGCACTCAAAGCTTTGTCGCATTGAACTACCATCGGATTCTGCTGTCATAGACTCTAGGGATGATAGGACCCCGGCAAACCATCTATTGAAAGCTGCTGAAGCCTATCGCTGCACGGGCTTGCTGCAACTATATCAAAATTTTCCCGATTTATTTCTCCGTGATATAGAATCGGCGAACTGTGCAGATCAGTCCTCTTGGTTGAACACGACTTACGGTGGTGTTGCAGCGCATGGCAGCTCCAGAGTCTTGCTAGATACATGGCTGACCAGCCTTGCGCTTCATGTGCTCGACCTTGTGCATGAAATACCAATGTCTTCACGGTCTCGATCCATTCAGCCTTTACTCCTTGTCAGTATCTGCAGCGAGTTTTCGCTTAACCGCGGGTTCGTGCCCATCGGCGAACTTCAGGGCAGCCCCGGATTCAACACCATATCGAGCCTACGAATGGAGGTGCCGCCGACGACAACCGACATTCTCCATGGCAGGCGACTTATTCTATCTCGTCTCTCATTTTTTGAGGGTGTTTTAGCTGCCAAGCCAATCCGTCAGATGCTGACTTTGATCAAGGAGACTTGGATATCGATGGATAAAGAACAAGAAGATGTCTACTGGATGGATGTCATGATTGAGAATGGATATGAGACGCTGATGGGTTGACGTAAGGATATTCGGCTTGGCCATAACAGCTTCCTGGGCCGTTTTTGAGCAGCTAGTCACACCCACATGCATGGCTGAAGCCTCTGCCCGGGGAAGTGAAGGACTATCATCATATGGGTGTATGGATGGCCTGACATCATCAGGAATAACCAGCCCCTCGATGCTTTCAGGCATGTCTTAAATGGCTTTGAAAAGTGAGGATGCGAAGTGGGTAACAGCCCCTGCATTCAAGATCGACAATAAGCTGTAAGATTTTAGAGGTATTTCACGGGAAGCTGAGAGCGCATGCTATAATCAAGACAAAGTCTCAAACTTGTCTCCGTTGCATGGAATCATTATATTAGGAGATTGGAATAGTGTATATGTTGCCACCCAAGTGGAGAGCGAATCCTTCCTAGAAGCTCGTCTGACTCAGCTCGGAAATGGTCTATTGTCGTAGTGCGGTCCGCTCATGCCGGGTACTCAGATTTCCTCTTCGCGGTACTGATCGCCAAAGACCCGATTTTCATCGCCCCGAAGTCTCAGCTATCGGCAAAACATAGATCAGTATGACTCCGTGAACCGTGTATGCCTAATGCTTTGGTACCAAACCTCCTACTGATTGTCATGGATCATCCAGAGTTGACACTTTCACATGGACATGCACGCACCTGGATTCCTGTTTCTCCTTCAATTCCGGACTGACCAAGACAAGATTGTAAGAGCCATCACATACATAGCCTTGGTAATCGGTCCGTCCATCCGTCATGAACCTCTGTCTTAGATGACTTTGAACAACAATTTGCAGGATTAGGAAGGCACACTACACTAAGATGAATGGTACAAGGTGTTGTTTGAACTCATAAGTAGTATAAAAGGAGCCGAAAGTTTTGTTGTGTTGACTCTCCAGCAAGAACTTAAGAAGCACCTCGTCCAGTTCATTGCCACTCTACTTTGAACTCCCATATAACAATTCTCTCTACGTACACAACGTCGCTTCACCCCAAAATGCACTTCGCCACTTTGACCAAGACCGTTCTGGCCGGCATTGCTCTTCACGCAGGCACAGCGGATGCCATCTTTGAGTGCAATGCGGATCAGCATGCTTTTGAACCCACGAAGAACAAGTTCGTGGTACACTACACCTCTATTCGCGACTCGAACTACGATGACGGTCAACCTTGGGTGAGTGATGCTTGAGATGACACCCTTCAAATAAGCCAGTCCGTCTTTTTGGCCGCTTTTCAGCTAACATGACAGTAGGTTCGCATTTGCAAGCCCAAGGGTGATCTCAGCGGCTGGAACAACGTCGATCCCTTGAAGACACCTTGTAAAGACGATCCAGCAACTCACTTGTCTACCGATCAGACCGGTCTCAAGAACGAGCTGATCGTGACGAACGGCGAAGGATGCGACAGTGGCAGTGGTCATGGTCTTAATGGCGCATCAATGGTTTACAATGATCAAGTGGCCGTTCTGGAGGGCTCTAACGGTCGATGCGGACCTCGAGATCATGGAGTTACTTGCGAGTTCAATCTCTAGTAAATTGTCAGACCAGCCCAGAGCCCCCAGCCATGGCTGTGCGAAGCAAGAAAGAAGCATCAAGAAACACGCAGATAAGATTGTTTTGTAACCTTATTTCGATCGCATCATCGGAAATACATCTAAAATGACTTGAGCATTTACCCATAGGAATCACAATTGTGACTTGGCCATGGGCTTGGTGGAGTCTTAGAAACCATTATCAAGTGCGATCAGCCAGCATGCACATAAACCTTTCGAACGAGCCTCGTGAAGAATTTACTTTGTCGTCAATATTTCGTGGTTGCCGTTGGGCCGAAAACTATATTTAAACGCTGCCGTCTCTGCAGAAGGTGGTGCGAGAGAATTGGGTCTTGCAGCAAGTGGTGTAGCTCTCCTGCGTGGAAGGCTCGCACTCATAACCGTCTGGCAATTGTTAATGACCATGCAGCACATTTGACGAGATTTATTACTTACTCCACTTTCCGTCGCAGCAGGTGATTGAATCAACGTTGCTGCCGTCGCAAGAGCACAGCAGGGCCTGGGAGGCTCCGATGAAGGGGCTGTGGATCAGATGTCAGAGTCCATTTTTTCCCCCATGATGAAGGAAACTTACAGGACAAGAACAAGACCTTGGACAACTGCATTTTGCTTGTCATAGATGATGGTTGTGAGTTAAGAGGATGGCAACATTGATTTCACAAATCGCGACAACTTGCTCTCATATACAACTCATATTGCGTGTCCGTGTTGTCCGAGGGTTTCGTTCCCCGGATCAAGCAGGTTGCTTTTCTGGAACTTAGAGTTAAGGGTGCGGAACCTGATAAAGTGCAGTCCTTCTTCTTTGGGAAGCAATCCCGCGACGATTAGATTGGGCGGCCCCGCCACGGAACGGGAACAGGGACGCAAATGGTCAAGATCGCTCCAGTCGCTTGGTAGCTTTCGGGATTCATCAGCCGACCACGCAGGAGCTCCAGCCAAGAATTCCTGCAATCTGCCCCTTGAGTTCGGCCTCGGGGCAACTTGAAGGGGGCAGGACACACCCATGATCAAAAAGGGGAGGAGTTGTGGCTGAATTCATGTTTTGATGGTCAGTGCAACTCTGCCAAATGGAACACACTGCAGTCCGGAACAATCCGGCTCGAGTCACGCGTCGTTATGAAAGGCTTTCTGCATCGGCCTACGAAAGATTCCCCAAGAAGTTGTGAATCTTGATTTCAAGCTGCTAATGACACCTTCCTACACGAGAAAACAGGAAACGGTCTGAAAATACATGTGGTGTGTTACAAATCTGCACCCTACCCAGCAGTGAAATCGGCCCTACCCAAAAAGCTGCAAGGGGAAAAGAGTAGAGTATTGACGAAGAAGAAAGTTGTGTAAAAAGACTAATAGGCGAACAGCCCTCAGGGGTACCAATAACATATCTATCTGTCGAGAACCAGTTGTGTAATGTGAAAGCCGGCAAGCGTCGATGAAGTAAAAACTCCGGTATTACACGGGCGTCTTCAGCCAGACCTTGGAAGAGCAACCGAGCCACCGTCAAACGTCACTGCTGAAGCTTTCCCTGTATTGGCTATATCGAACACAAATCGGACGTCCACACTGGGCCCCAGAGAGCCAACGTCTTGCCAGGTGATGCAAGTGGGTGTGCCCATGTCGACGGGCGCGCTCTTGTCTTGGAATACGGCGACAAACTGGTGCTGAGTCTCAGTCATCACGTTGCTAGGGTAAAGACGAAAATCAAAATTCTCAAGTTTGATGCCAGCGAAGGCCGCAATCTCATTCCGGAGATCAACTTCACCCCTCTTTAGCGATGTCACAATGAGCCCAGGACCATCGCTCGATACGTTGAAGCTTGCTGACCCTGCAGGCCCATCGAAGGATCCAACGTATCTTGCTTTCGCCTCTGCAGCTGCGAGTTTCTGCAACTGCACAATTGCAAGAGAGACAATGTCAGCGTAGACATTCAAGTCAGGTCCTCGGGCAGCTTCGCTATCATGAGCAAGAATAGCGAAGCCTGCGTTGAAGTCTGGGGCCAGACCAAAGTAGCTTGCGTAGTGGCCAATCAGACCTGTCTTAGTGTAGACATCGAGGATGGAGCTGTTCGCATACTGGCCCGCGTGGTAGATCTCCCATGGGCGACCAACACCATTTCGCAAGTTTGATGTATCGGCAATGGGTTGGAGCCAACGACGGGTTGCGGCTTTGGGGATGAGGCGTGAACTAAGCATGGAATGGCCAGCACGTGCAAGGTCTGAGGCGGTAGAAATAGCCGATAGCGCGCTGTGGTTTGTTAATCAGTGGACCGAAGATTGTGGGATGCGAGGATGCACTTACCCAGGTTCTCCGATAGCCGACGTATTGAGGCCATCTGCGAAGACTTTCTTATTTTGGGCCAGAAATCCGGTATTGGTCATGTTAAGCGGTTCAAAGATCGCCGTGTCGAGGATTTGATCGAAAGGCGAAGTTCGGTTGCCGGCTTTATAGGCTTCAAGTGCAAAAGCAAGGAGCTGGAAAGCAGCGTTCGAAACCGCCGGAGTTGTATCAGGTAGGAACAGCGGTGACTGTGTAGCGAACTTCTCAACGAAGTCGTTGCGGGTGCAGGACCCATCCAGCCTGCAAGCGAAAGCTGTCGAGAGTTAGCTGAGATCTGCATGACTTTGCTTTAATCCAGATAACCTACAATCCCTTGCAAGGCCGGACATCTGGCCAGCCAATGCCCCGATGGTGATCTCATCCCACTTGACTGCCAATTCAGTGGACGCATTGCGTAGTTCTGGGATAAACTGAGTAATCGGTGTCCCCCAATGCCCATCGCCAGCTTCCACGAGCCACGCATAGACTGTGAAGAGTTGACTTAGTGTGCCGAGTGGGAAGATAGTGTCGGAGTCTAGGCTCGAATCCTTGGGGGCTTCGGATGCCGTGTGATGATATTCGAAAAAGACGGGATTCTCCTCAGACTCGTGGGAGCCTGAGAACAAGACAACCGAGAAAGAAGTAGTATTCGGAGTAATGGCGCCAAAGTCATCCGATCCTCCTTTCTGAATGAGTTGATCGAATAGCTTGGTGAATTGATCCGTGAACGACCTCACCTCCTCAGAGTTCTGATCAATGCTTGGGGCAGGGTAGTAGGCTCGAAGTAGTGGGCATGGTTGATACGTCGGAGTGTCTGCTAGACTGGCCCCTGTTATGGACAGTACAAGAGTCGCTAAGACGGTCAAGGAGGTCGAAGAGGGCATTTCGATTTCGTTTGGTGGGAACAGTTGTGAGTTGAGTGGCATGGGACACGACCTACGTATCGGAGAAGTGCCTGTCTCTTATACAATTACCATCCTTTATTTTGACACTCAAGATATTCAAAAATTCAGACCGATGCCGTGTACGGACACGGGGACCGATCTTTGGTGTCGGCCTTAACGGAGCCACGCATCATTGACTGAAAGCCAAACACACAATAGCAATACAGGCCCAAGGAGGCAAGTAACCTTGAGGGTCAATAATTTAGAGTACTTCCGTGTTGGATTCAAAGGATCTAGCATCGATATCTGAGACCTTGACTTGCGAGCCGAAATTCCGTATCCGTGTCCGTGTCCGGGTCCGCCAGCCCGCTTGAAGGATGCTCACTAAAACTGAGCATCACCCCCATGATCACTCCCTATTGCGTAGTTCCAGCTCTTGAACGGTATGAAAGTGTCGTTTACGAATGAAAGAGAATCTACAGGGAATTCGGCGTTTGAGGTCATCGCAGCATTTTCGGGCAGTATGAAATCTGTGTATGCCATAGTGTTGCTTGCTGAAGCTATCGCTGGTTGCGAGAAGACTGACGGCGCGACGGAATAATCAAACGCAACTGGTTGACTCGATAAGTTGGAGGTCGGTGTACCAAGGCTCGAAAGAGACCTTGTCGTGGGGACGTTGAGTCCTTGAGGCGAGACACCATGCTGACTTGTGAGAAGTTTTTGCTGATCCAGATACCATGTTTCAACACGCTTTGTGCGTATGAGAAAATGATAAAAGGAATCTCTATCGCCTCTGTCGTCCACTTCTGGCGATGTTGCAGACTCAAGTCTAAGAACAACCTGGCGAATGGTGTGGCCGATGTCGGAGAACTGCCGAAGATGTTCTGTCATAAAGCTTATCCTAGGGTCCGCGGCTTGAAGGTCTAGGCGAGCTGCCAGAGTATTTCCGCAATGGAGCATGACCCAGACAATATTGGGGAAGTACACCTCTTGGCCTGGAGGGGTATGCAGGAGGATGCTGACGAGGGACTTTGCGGAGACAATGCTCTCCGATAATCCCTGAATTAGTCGCTGCGAGGAGGGATTCTGCGGCTTGTGAAGAGCGAAAGGCGCATCGGGAATCGAGAGCTGGTTGAGGCACAACTGGATCGTATGCATCTGGGGCACCAAAATTGCTGCGCAAGTTCGTTAGCGATGGGTTCTTAGGACAATCGTCGGAATGACATTACTTACGACAGTCTCCTAGGGGGAACGACAAGTTGTTCTTGAAAAGGTCTATCCTTTCTCTAGCATCTGAAACAGCCGCTTGTATTTGCATTGGATCTAGTGTTGACTCGTTTTTCACGATGTCATCGATGTCTTCAGCGACTCGCTGAAGACGAATGATGTAAGGCAGGTACTGGTCCGTTGGGTATTCAGATACTTCGGCGAGCCGATCAGCAGTCTCCGTCGTATAGGTTGTAAGGGTAACAATGCGGAGCTTTTGAAGAACAATGCTCGAACTTTGGATGAGGAAGGTTAGCGCTGAGTCTGGTAGTAATGAATTTGGTAACCAACCACGATGAGAGATAATATGTTCCGAGGAAGGCCCTCTGCTCATCAAGAGACTCAATGTAATGCTGGGCCGTTCCCGTCCGCTCTGACCGTTCAACATTCCATCGTTGCACGTTTTTTGGCCTATCCAGACGGAGATCCGAAACTATGCTGACAGCCAGATGTAGATGTTGAGTGTAGCGCTTGGGTCGCGGTTGAAAATGAGCCCTTCCGAGAGTATTAGTTTCTATATCGGATCACGATATTGAAGCGCGAGGACGAGGCACTGCCTTACCAGGCAAGATGAACGAGGAGACCTTGGAGTATGTGCAGAGAGGTAAAGTCGCCTTCAATTAGACGAGCGGCAATTAGTTCATTAAACATCTGGCCTAGAGCCCGCTGAAGACGAACGTCATCGTAGGATGCTGCGGCCATCAGCGCCAGACATAAGGCTGGTTTGGTCTGCTTCAAGGTGTTCACATTCTCGTCGGCGGGAATTATGACAAACGGAAAGTGAGGAGTAAGCTTTGTGCGGAATCGGTCGAGGAGCTCTTGGCCCCTCTCCACCGTGAGCTGGCCGGCATCGAACGGGTCATGTCCCTCAAGCCTTGGTCTTGGAAGACCGGAACTGGCAGTGGCTGGAGGAGGGCTCCGGCTGTGGTTAGATGAAGATGCGGCAGGACTTTCCGCGGGCGGCGGAGGGGCCGATTGATCGGGGACATGAAGTAGCTTGTTCGACCTTCTTTTGGTTCAGTCTCGGAGCCGGAATACGGAAAACCGGGGACAGCTACCTTGAACGGGATCCCGGAGGTTTACGGCCACGGGCCGGCGCATACGAGCACTCTTTGCCGAGCCGGAGGCATCTATCGCAGATGACCGAGTCCTGCGTTCGGTCGCACTTGATTTTGGCGTGAGCACATGTGCGACACGTCTTCAAAAGCGGGGTCGGGCTGCGCTGACGGGGCTCCATGGTGCTGGGCGCAGCAATGCGTGATAGCCGATGTACAGTCGTAACAAGGCATGGAATCGGCGAATGGGCGGTGGCTCGTCAAGCGTCAGAGTGTTTGAGGCGGCGCATCCGTACCTTACCTACGGACACGGAATGAAAGAACCAAAGTGCTCTGGGACGGACAGACACGGAGGGAAGGGAGGTTAAACGCAGGACACAGGCAGGAAAATTAACCTGCTCTCGGCGAGATTACGAACGGGTAAACGGGCGCGGGCAACGGGACGCGCCCGTGAACGCCGCCGACGCAGTATTAATGCTTGATCCAATGCCCGAGGACTTCAGTGGCTTAGACATTGGAACTAATGCCAAAGGAGGCAGACTAACGTGTCGCTAAATGAGTTCGATCCACCATTTCAGGGCTGATCACCTCCTGTGGTCAGACGGCCTGGAGCTGAAGACCCCTGGAATTCGGACTCTCGTGTTGCATCAAGCTTCCTTCGTTAACGGCGGGCGCTTTTCAACGCGCCCAATGCCGATACATAAGCTTCCATATCGGTACTCCAGATTTCCATGTTGCACTAGGCATCCAGATGCGTGATGGATATTGTTCTACGCACACAACCTGATGACGGGGACAGAAATTCATATAGGCGTCAGTGGGCTTTTTTTTCCCCCCAAGGGTCGTGGCAGCGTCAGCTTGTCGATTTTGAACCGAACAAGTACTTGACATTTCGCACCATACTGAAAAATGGTTTCAAAGAAGAATGGACAGATCGCATGTGCGAAAAGAGTTTTGAGGTTGCTGCCAAGAATGCATGGTCATAGTTTCTCACCAATTACCGACAGCTCTCAATGGTCGCTTCTCTTCTAACCTACTCTTCTGCTGTCACTGCAGTGAGCTGCTCAGGGAATAATGGCTTCTTACTATCTTCATTGAGCCCCTCAGATAGCCACGGAGACAGCAAGTTTCAAAGTGGAAGTATTCAATATGGCGTAATCGTTGCGGCTGAGGTCCAACACCACTGGGAACCCATGCAGCTGAGATCAAAAAAAACAGCCCAGTTCAGCATAGTGATAAAGCTGCTACCCCGCTTCAAATATCATAAAAGTTACCGTTTGCTCGCCGAATATTTGACCATTCTTGGTCTTCTGGCCAAATCGTCGACTGAAAACACGCAAGCAATCACAGAATATCACCCGATGGCATCAATCCCCTATACGGACCTCGACCCCGAGAAAAGGGAGATTAGGCTCTTGGAGGTCGTTTGCGAGCCTGCGAACACTCAGTTTTCGTACAGATTGCATAATGTATCTTTGGATGACAACCCGTACTTCATTGCCTTGTCCTACGTCTGGGGTGACCACCTCGTGACCGAAAACATCAATGTCGATGGCTTCAAGACACCAGTCACAGTCAATCTCGCGACCGCTCTGAGAAATGTCAAAAAGCACTGGCTAGACATCCAAAGTGGGCGAAACACTGGTCGCGATGCCGTCCAGTTCCGAATCTGGGCGGATGCGATTTGCATCAACCAGCAGAACCTACCGGAGAAGTCGGAACAGGTTCCGTTGATGAAAGATATCTATTCAAACGCAGATTTTGTGTTTGCATGGTTATCTTCTGAAGACGGAGAAATCTCGACAAGCTTAGAGATGCTGGAAACTGCATTCTACCTCGTCAAGATACTTGTCCACATCAACTTCGGACGGCAACTGGATATTACTGATGACGAATGGGCCGAAACCACTCACACCCTGAATCATTCTGTTAACTGGGCTGAAATGGTCCCTCTGGTTTTGACGCGATTCGGGTATTCTAGCAGAGAAGAGCGCGAAATCTTTCCAGCCTCCAGTTGCTGGACAGCTTTGAAAAAGCTGGCAGACTTGTCCTATTGGTCCCGTGTCTGGATATTGCAGGAGCTGATGTTGCCTAAGTCTCTCTACTTCGCCTGTCCATCGCGATCCCTCGACCATTTTAAAGCAATAATGGCTGTTACTGGTATCATGGAAGTCTTGGGGGCTATCCAGCGCGGTCAAACACGCGACGTGGGTGCTCTAGGCCGCTCCAGAGCGTCAATAATTCGTTCACAGCTGTTCCTCGTTCAATGGCGTCTGAATCTCAGACAAGCGTTTCACCTGCAAGGTTACGAAGATTCTTGCCTATATCATGTGCTCAGTTCCACCTTGTTTGGTACCATCAGAGCAACCGATCCTAGAGATTACGTCTATGGGGTGCTGGCAATCACAAAGCTCGATATTACACCAGATTACCGCGCCTCCATACGAAAAGTCTATTTGGACTACGCAAGAAAGTTAGTCAACCGCTGGAGCACTCTTTGGCAACCACCAGATCGAACAAACGGGCGTCTATTTTTCTTGTCGCTTTGCGCAGCAGGAGTACAAAGAAATGGGGATCTTCCCACTTGGGTCCCAGCGTTCAATGACCTACGCCCTCAGGGGTGGTTCATGAACGTAAGGACTTCGTCTAGTCTCGCGTTTCGGGACGTCGCTGAGCTGCGCCGGGCTTCTGAAGTCCGCATTTCCGATACCAGTCTGTGGGTGGCAGGTGTAAAAGCGCAGAAGATCACATACCAGTACCACAAGCCACTTGGGGCGGATTTCTGGACCAAAGACCTGCTGGACTGCTTCGAGACTTTGCTGGCTGGGCGAAAGTCGACATATATCACCGGAAAGCCGCTGGTGGACGTCATCTGCTGCACTCTGTTGCAGAGACTGTACAGTGAATATGATCTTCGACGGATTGCATCGCTCTTTCTCTACTTCTACAAATGGGTACCGTCTGGCAAGATTGGAGGGGAACTAAGGCAGGCCATGGAGGGGCTTGATGAAATGGAAATGAGAGACAATATGGAAGCGATGCTGGCTGAGTGGACTCCCATTATGAGCGAGAATACCGGTTGTCGATTGGTCGGGACTGACGACTACATTGGGATAGCTGGAGGCGATGTTCAAAATGACGATATTGTCTGTGTGTTGAAAGACTGCGACAGCCCAGTTATTCTGAGGCCCGAGGGAGACCACTTTCTTTTTGTAAGCTCGTGCTTCATGCTGGGACTCATGGAGGGTGAGGTATCTGAAATGCTACGCTCTCAGATGGCAGAAGTCGAGACCTTTGAGATTCGCTAGACACACATGATGCATAATACTGAGTTGAAGTAGGGAATTGTCTAGCCTGGTAATTGAAGATACCTTCAACTGTTCTCTTCTTGTATATTACTTCTAAAGAACATACGCATCTTTTGCCTTCAGCCGGCTGTTATTACATTTCGTCGTCCCAAAGTTGATATTCGATGAAGTAGTGTTCATGAATCCTCTTCGCGTAGTCAACTAGCACTGGGTAGCTTCGAATGACTTTTTGAGTATCCGGAGCCCTGAGAGGTGAAGTCAGCCAAAGAGGTTTGTAGGCCGATGACGATCAACAGCAAAGACCCTGATCACAAGAAAGAACTGTAGGAAGAACTTACGCGTTGCATACAAGACCGGAAGCAATGAAGCCAAAAACAGTTGCATCGGCCTCTGAAGGTTCTGAGCCGCCCAATATCCAGAATGGCGCGTTGGGGCCAGGCACTGTGAGACGTACCTCGGCCAACAAAGCATTGACATTATGCCAGATATCATGCCGAAAGCTGGCAATTTCGGCACTCGTAAATCTCCCAGTGCCTTGCCCGTACAGCGTTCGGGTTAGACCACGATAGGCCAGAAGCCCGATCAGAGGTTGAATTGGCCAAGGAACTGCACCCATTACTCCGGATTTCATCGTCTCGTAGTTGTCGTGCCACCGCTCCATACCCTTTCATGCCATGTTAGACATCTTACGGAAACGACATACAATATTGAATGTACTTACTTGATAAAAATACAGCTTCTCCTCAAACAACGCCCTTAGAGCCATGTCATGGGCTCTTGCAGTTGGCAGTAGTGACTCGTTTAGGTCTTCACAGATATTGTTGTCCACAAGATGCTGGATAATAAGAGAAGAGTCACCCAGTGCTAAAGGTTTATCTTGCCCGTTCGGAGTGAAATCCATGTACGGGACCTTGCCCCGAGGCGCTTGGGACATGGAGCCTTGGGCAAGACGATACTTGAGCCTCGCAAAGCGAAGCCTTGCTTCGAGTCTTGTGACAAAGGGCGACCAGACGTAAGAAGTCGAAACGGGAAATCCGCGATACAACACGAGGTCGGGCAGTTTCTTCTTAGATGCGTCCATTATTGACAATATGCGCACAACGTAGGTAGAGTCGAACAATACCACAATTCTCTGGCTGTTCCGAATAACAAACAAGAGATTTCTCAATCATTATATAGACTTCTAAGAACATACTGATGCACTTAAAACTATCGCTGTTTGATAAGTACCTGTTCCGTTGCAATGGAAACGCCCGGTCGCTGCCTAATTTAGTGGGCTCGTGGGTGACAGTGAGGTGACGGCCGGACTACGGACACAAGCCGCCCCGTCCTCCACAGAATCCCGCCCTGTTTAGGCATCCTCGGCGACCCGTGTTTACCCACAAAATGCCGATTTGGACACCGCGCGGCGCGGAGCACGGTAGCATCCGAGAAGAATTCCCGGCGTAAGAGTCATAGCAGCATCCTTTTATGTTGATCTGCTACCAGCTGACAAACGATTTAAATCGGTCAAGGAATCTATCAGGCCGGCTCTGTCAGAGAGTCCATGCACTTAGCTAGGCAGGATTTCTGCCTAGGTGCATACCGCCAACAAAGATTGCTGCCTGCTAACGTAGAGCCTGTCAGCAAAAGCGCACGCGATAAACATCTCAAGAAGATTTCTCAGACTTCTTGAGTATGCAGACTTCTTGAGTATGCCTTGGCTTTATTGACTGCGAAAGGAATAGCAAAATAATGTGGCATCTGACGATGTTGTGATTGAAGGGCTGTTTCCCTGGCTTCCGTCAGCCTCACATGGCCCACGGAGCACGCAATCACAACAAGACTATTCGCTATTCAGCTTACCAGCCGAGTTGCGTCGAAAGATATTAGAAGAGGCTTTTTAGGAACTGTACAATACACATTGATCTTCGGCTGCAGTCGACATCTCGAATGCCACGCCGCACCCTCAGCTCTCCACACGGAGGCGATGCCACACTCGTCGAAGAAGAGGGTAATCGGCCGGCTGTCAGGTCCAAGACTTGGGAATGGTACGGGTGCGTTTGTCACCGTAACAAGCCGCCACAACCGAGGCTAGAGCAGCAAACATGTCTCTATTTTGACAGATGTCTCTATGGAGAAGGTATTTGCGATGCGTGGCCCGGTGAAGCTCGCGGCAAGTGTTGTATTGGTGTGATGGGTATCATGCTATCATGCAAGCAGGCGTGAGTCACTATCCACACAACAGTTGACGTCTCAAATTTTGATGCGTTAATTAGTCACGTTGAGATGTTGAGCGTGATTTAATCAACCAACACGATCCACATTGCGAGTGAGCCCCTAGTTCAGGCTCTGCTGCAAAGAGGTTTGCGCGATTCTCCACAGGTTATGGGGCCGGGTATTGGTCTCGCAACTTCTCTGGGAATCAAATGGAGATTTGACCTTTTCAGCGACAGTACAGACCATGTCTGTACTGAACACAGGCGAAGATTCACCCAATCCCTGGAGCTTCTTCCACAGGCTTTTCCCCGGCTGTCGCGACTCACCTTATTGTTCGAGGATCGCCTCTACTACATGCGTTTAAGGCCATCAGAAAATATGGCAGAGGTGGAATCCATACTACCCAAGGCTCTCTTGTCAGCTGCGACAAAACTCAAGCTTCAGAGCTTCGACGTCGAAGTTCCGCATTCCTTTTTCGATGAGCTTCGGCTTGTCGGGAACATAGAGTGTGGTGATATTCCTGAGGGTGGTAAATGGAACTACTGGGATGAGTGGATTCATTACCCTTTCATAAGAGAGGGAGAAGATGAAAGAAACCATCGGATCAAACGCGGCGAAATGAGCAACATCGACTGATATGCAGACGGTAGATCTTTCTTGTTTTCTAGTTTACTCCATGGATTCTAGAAGACTTTGATCTGCTGTGCCTACCGGGGAATACTATTTGTGACTTAAAGTATCTATGATTCTGAAGAAGAAACCGGATGCCTAATTCATTGATACACTAGCTGTGTTGATATGGAAAGCAAATCAATTTCCATACGCAACTTCATGAAACCAGATGAGAAACCCGAGCGTGTCAATAAAACCCACCATTCCGAACACCCTTTCCCCTTTCCACCCTCAAAAGAAGAATGATAACCACACTATTGCCCATTTCCAGCTGCATCCACTAATTGATAATGAACGCAATGATGCAGCCGATGATTCTTTCATGGATATCAACCCGTAGGTGGAGTCACTAGACTCGCGGGAGTCTTTGAGCTCTCTGTATGCGTTTCTATGAAAATTTGGTGAATCTTCAAAGCATTAGCCACTATTCAGTCGGTTGATTTTTGTGCTAAGATGCCATACGTGGAAAATATGATCGAGTCTTATTAATTATGTTGGTAAACATTTCGATGAGAAACGATATTCGTGATTACTGAGAATAGAGTATCTCAAATGCAGGAGATTGAACACTGGCGATTTTCCGTTCGTGGTGGGATTTGAGGACTTGTTCAACCCGACACACTGAATTTAAATAGCAGGCACTTTCAGATGTTGATTGATATATTTTAAAGTAAGGATGAGATGTACAAATATCGTAGACATATGTGAGCCCGGTGACGAGAAGCGATCGGGTCGAAGCCGAGTCATAACTTCCGTGTAGACCAAACATTTGGGGCTGAGCCAAGCGAGTATGTGGGCTATGTATCTTAAAATAACACAGGTAATTAGGCTGGGTTTACTGGGTGAGTCGCGTAGTTCCCTGGGAGGTAATGTGCGTTCAACAAGAGCGGTGTCTCTTTGGGACTTCATGGCAAACCTGAGCACTGGGGCTGATAATCCTGTGGGATGACACAGAATCCTACGGAACGACTAGTCCTTACTCCAGGCAACGATCAATTCCGCGCAGAATCGGAGACCCGCCATACTGACATGCCGATGTTGTCAGCGAAGGATTGGGCTAGCGGGAGGTAAGTAAGCTAAGAGCGTGCCTCGCTTCGCCCCGCCCCTACAGAGTCTAGATCAGGCATATCCATGATGTGGGTTTTTGAGAAATCCCAATCGAATGGTTTTCTTTTTCCAGATCGGACCAGTTGAGGGCACGAAGGAGCATTGTCAGATGGGGCTACAGTCGGCACGAAGTCAAAATAAAGCACGGAACCGCTGAACCCAGGACTTCAGCCAAAAGTTTGTTAATCTTTGCAAGGATGCCTGCCTGCGACTTTGCGGAGTAATTCGCGCGAAGTCAAAGGTTCTATCAACTTCCTTCCCATGCCCCAGTCTTCATTCTCTAATGCCCATTTGTTCCAGATTTTACCCCTTCCAATACGTTTTACAAGCTCATTTCCAAATTATACATACGCCTCAAGCTCCAGGCGGAGGAGCCTTCTTTTCATCAATCCTCTTTCGCCAGTTCGTCCCCCAAAGCGCAACGGCCCAGACACATGCAGCTCCGAAAATCATGAATCCTGACGAGATAGTGCTGAACCATCCCACGCCAATGGTCTTGATCGCTGGAAGCACTACTGCCGATCCTGCGGCGCCAAACAGATATCTGACCATAAAGTTACCCGCGATCACTTCCGCACTCCTGCCTTGAATCACGTCCAAGCAGTATGTGTTTAGACTCGGGAAACAGAAGAGCTGTGCCACACCGCCGAGGAACATAAAGACGACGGGAACCGCAATGCCACCCACTCGCTCTTGGACCGACCATCCGTAAATCAGCATGCAGCCTGGCAACACAGCACCGATGAAGGGAATGCACGACCGCAGTCGATCCTCTGAAATTCGACGGCCATGTCTCTGTGCAATCCATCGCCGTACCGTGTAGTCAGCATAGCGTCCACCAACGAGGGTACCGGCCAAATAGCCACAACCTGGAGCCAGGTAAAATAGGCCTGACTGCGCCGGCGAGGTGAGGGCGAATCGCGGGTTGAGGACGTATCGAATTGGCGTCAGCATGCCGTACATATTCCATACAAGGGAACCGCTGGAAATGGCCACGAGAATGAGGTTTGGAAACTTGAAAAGTCGGATAACACGGATAGGGTTCGTCATCTCCCAGAGGACACCGATTTTCTTGGCCATAGGGAGCCCCTTCAGACTCTCTTTCTTGAGCTTTGCTAGAGTCTCTGGCATGAAAAAGGCAGCGCCAACCATACCGACGCCTGCGAGCGCCGTTTGAAGCCAGAAGATGGCGCGCCATGACGTGTAAGTCACGATGATACCTCCGAGGACGGGCCCGATGGTGGGGCCGATCAGGGTCCCGGACAGGAACCATCCCATAGCGGTGGCCCGCGTTGTGGGATGGTACATGTCACCTATAACAGCGGGCCCAGTGACGAGGAATGAAGTTCCCGCAAACGAGGTGAGCATACGGAACACGAAAAACGCAGCCACATTTGGACTCAGAGCTGTACCAATAGAGCAGGCCAAGAAGAGCGTAGACGTGACCGTGCAGGTCTGTGTTGTTGTTCAGTCACATTACAGAGAAGGAGGAGGCTATAGAAGTGGATGTTGGGAAGGGATGCGTCTCGAGGTGTTGCTTACCCATTTGCGCCCATAAACCTGACTAAGAGGTCCCCAGAAGCATGGGCTGATCGCCATGAAAACGAGGTACAACGCATTGCTCAGACTGATGATGCTTCCCGAGGTTCTGTACTCTGCGGCGACTTCGGGGAGAGCCGATAAGACGGCGGTACTGGAGATCGGGGAGAGAAGACCACACCACGAAATGACGGCGACGGTAATACGCTTGCGCCGTGTGGAGAAGCGGTTGTACGCTTCATAAGGCACCTCTGTGCGAGAAGAGATGGGAATATCCGTAAAACTTACGGCTCCCGAGGGGACTTTGGATAGGTCTGCGCGCTCAGGGTCCTCTACGAGACGATTAGACTACCGAAGTCACGACAAGAGGAGTCGCGGGTTTGCTTACCCGTGTTCGGATTTCTACGGTTCTCGGAAATAATATCTGCGTATTCCTCAACGTCATCGTTTCGTCGGTCGGAAGAGGTCCTCCTTGAGGAATCCTCAGGCTCTTGCACGCTTTTGTCGGAGTTCATCGTGGGCCATCAAATATCAAAAACAGTCTGTTTCTATGACTATGATGGGCTTTGAAGAAATTGCGTCAAAGATCAAACCTGAATGGAGCTGGCTGCCGCAGGGGACGGATACGGTGCCACTAATATGACACCGATATCCGTGACTAACCCATTGCCGTCAGGGGCCGATTCGGCAGAACCCGACTCTTGGCTCCGGACATCGGGCGAGTTGTGCTAGTTGGGCCTCTCGGAAGGATGCATAGCTGCGGGTGGAGGCATGGGATCCTCCGGCCCCGCAGAATTCGAGTCAGTTCCCGACGGCAAGACGGTGGCTGTCCGAGAAGTCCAAAAAGCTGTTTGTCGATGTTCGTCGAGGACGTTCTAGAACGATCAACAAATATGGATGTCCAATCATGCGTTCTAAGTCTGTCGCCGACGTTGAGTTCCAACCAGCGGTGTACATGTCACAAACGCAAACGAAACAAAATTGGCATAATTGTCGGATGGCCGATCAACAATGGCGTTTCGCTCCGAGGCCGGACCATTTCTGTAACCGAACTGGAACTTTTGCCCCATCAAGTTGGCAATTCGTTGCCGGAGAGGCAAGTGTTCTCAAGCCGTCGGAACCAGGGTGTCTTATCTGTCGGCTATCCGAAAACAGGTGGCCAAAGGGGCTGTCTTTCGCCAATAACTCAGCCGATTTAGATGGGCTTCTTCCTATTGCCGGCGTAGGCCCGGCTTCTCGAGGGCGCTTGAATAAGGGTCTGATCGAGCCGGTCAAAAGCGCCCTGAGCGATGCCCAACCTTGGAAGACGAATTTTCTTGAATCACTTGTCGGATGCTCCGTTGGGCTATTTCTGCGCTGAGGCGTTGAGACCTGAAGGCGCCTTACAACCCCCACCAAACGTGCCGGTCAACACTGACCCCTTTACAGGCGAGAACTGGGCATCGCAATCTCGCAATTTGAGTCTCTATTGCGATACCCGTCTGAAGCGATGCTGTGAACACATTCATTGGTTCGTTTAAACGAAAGTTGTCTAATAACGCAGGAGAGTTCGAGCGGTTCGAGCTGGAGAGGCCCGTGCTAGAGCCGAGCACTCCGAATCATACAGTTACCTCGGCCGAGTAGTTTGAAGGAGACCGGCCTACTCACGGCGCCGGCCGGTGTGGATTTAACGGCCGATCCGGTGGCTCGTCGTCGAAAATCGGTATCAATTTCAAGCTCGGGGGCGGGTCAGAACGGGATTGCGTGCTCGACAAGCGAGCCTGAGACCCATCTACAGGATCTTTCACAGCCGTATCATCGGCCCAGTAGACATGGAGCTCATACCGATCGGGCCCGCCTGGGCTCGCCGCCCTCGTGGTAGCGTTCCGGGGCGGCTCTTTGCACCATGGAAGGGGCTCTTGATCATTCTACTTACTTCACATGGTACTCAAAATCGAACGTTTAGAAAGTCAAAGCGGCGGCACAGCTTGATGAAGCTCCACATGCCGGGCGGGAATGGTCGCATGCTCAGTATTCAGCTGGTCAGCAATGGCCCCTAATCTTAGCCCAGCGAGACCAACGGTACCGATCATGCATGAGGACATCGGGTTTCCAAGCCTCATTGAAGCTCTTCAAGCTTCGAAGCATGCATTCTTGCCAAAGAAAAGTACGCCACCAACAAGGTTTTCCATTTCTTCAGCAATGTTACGCGGCTGAAGATGCAGGATTCGCCTTTTTTGGCAGACCGAGGCAATAGTGCCATCTCGACCTGCATATGGTGCCTGTCATCAGCTTCTTGGCAGAATCCCCACGTGCTCGATCGGCTGGCCAGAGGCTATTCTTGGAATCCAACTTTCTTCTGCCATATTTTGATGCTACTCATGGTTCGATCTCTTGCCATGTCGACACTCCTCCCTTCTGCATGCCGCGTTTGCTTATGTTTGCCTCTAATTGGCAACCTGCGATTCAGTTGTTCCAAGTGTTCGGACCCGTGCGACAACGCTTCATCTTGAATTCTGTCAACCACGTTGCGTCGAGGCTGATCCGTCTTTCCGGGGAAACACAACTCATTTATCGGCCGACGGCCACCCCCACTCGTCTGAGTCGGTCGACTACAGCATCCAAGACATCGTTGCAATGGCGGTCGACGCAGAGGAGCTGATTGTCGCCCCCTTCCAAGAAGTTGTGGATAGAGGCAAGGAGGCAATAGAGCATGCCGAAACAGCACAGAGCGACAATTCGGAGTTAGCTGCCCAAATGATGAAATCTGCCCAAATGGTTTTCAGGGAAGGCGAGCGAGCACTTAAGCGTGTGCAACCGCTTTGGGACAGTCAAGTTGATAAACACGGCGATTCTTTCAAGGATGCAGTTGGAGACAACGGTGAGTACTCAAGCCTGCTATCTTTGGCCAAGCTAACCTGGCGAAGATGAACTTGCGGGAAAACGCAGGTTGCTGGAGGAACTTCTGTATGATTTTGAAGACTTCATGGAAGCAGACACCTTCGATGCGTCAAAATTTGGTGAAATTCAGGCTGCCACAAGATCATTTGCGCTAGATGTCTTGGACTTCATCAAGAGGATGAAGATTGAGAACAAGACACCGACAACTCCGGTGCACGCCTTTCCACCGTTGCCACCTTTACCGCCTTTGCCCCCGAACATCCAAATTCAAAGACAGGTATCACAGCCTGTTCAGCCATCTCAATCCCGCAGCGGTACTTCGACCAATACCAGTTCTTCGCCATTTCCTGTTCCGGGAAGACAACAAAAGTCTCCAGGCGCGCACAAGAGTGGAATAAGGACTTCGCATGGCTCGTCCGACAGCACCACACTTCGCAGAACCCCTTCATCAGCAAAGTCCGTGGCCTCGGATGCCCGGTCCTCGAGACACATTTATGAGGCAACCATTGCTCAGATTGTCCCAGCTCGACGAGAGGAGCAACGGGCTTCTTCTCCCGATGCCCTCGGCGACGAAGATGAACAGTTGGGTGTAGCTTCGCCAAACGAGTTCTCACAGCCTCGAACATCAGACTGGATTCAAGCGCAGGCTCCGGTGCCCAAACTGCGACATCCAATGCGACAAGGTATCCCGGAGCACTCCGTTGCAACAAACACCACACCTATCGACGGCATGGTTGTCAGTCGTTTCAGTCGGTTTGGCCTTGATCACACAACGCCACAGAGCTCGGTCTTCGATCCCAATAGCCCGTCAAATACAAACAGAACGTCGGTGTACTCAGATTCTCCCACTCACTCGTCATCAAACGGGACATCGCCCAAGATTCCCATCAGCGAGATGAGGACATCATCGCTAGCGGCATTCCAGTTTGAACCTACTCCTCCGCTTCCTCCACCTGGACAATTCAGTGATGGGTTAATGCTGGCCAATGAGCAAGCTGCAGCAGACGGCGTGCTTAGCGTTGAACGGACATCTACGCTCATTAAAGACGACGAATGCTTGATAGGGCCAAAGAGCTCGTTTCACCAAGTCAAGGGCTTCTGCGACGGTGCTCAAGCTTTCCGACGAGGAGGATACTGGCACGGTCTCAAGCAAACAATGGCATATGTCAGTACGACGGTCGAACAACGTAGCTTAGCTAATTTGAATCAGGGAGAGCCGCTTCCGATCGGTCGCTGTTTGAATTGCGAATATTACCAAGTGTACAATGAGCTTAGTTTGGATAAAGAAGGAGACTGTAAGTTCCGAACATCCCGTACATTGAATGGCGTCGCTAATTGTCAATCAAGCTCGCGCCAATTTCTTGAAATTCGGCCTGCTATACCGTATGAGATTTCTCATCAAGTCTCACATTTCAGCCCGAACAACATCAGAGATCCGATACGCTTGTCTGTTCTGCACCCATGATGGACATACCGTCCACGAGGGCGATGCCACCGTCTTCTTAAGCGCAGATCAACTTCTTAAGCACCTCGCACGACACCCGCAACCACTACCCGAAATTCCAGGCGTGACAGTCCTCTATGGCAAGGTCGACGGAGACCATCGTCAGATCGAGGACTATGACGTTCACTTCCCGTCTCCACCAGCTCCCAGTCTCTTTCCCGATATTAACTCGCTCTTCCAATTGCCCACAGCCACAGCCCTCAAGAACCACGTGCAGCGATGGGGAGAAGTTTTGACGGATCCGGATGGTAACACAGACGTCCTAAAGTTTATGGCCGGCGCAAAGATCGTGGGGATCGAGTTTCCGGACAAATGGGGCGGAAAGTGGTGTACGGGCTGGCACGATGGCACAAGAGGACCCTTTCCAGCAAAGCATGTGGAGATCGAAGGTCCAAAGCAGAATGAAATTTCTTTGCAATCGGCCGGCGCTGTGTCTTTGACGACAAGATGGAAATGGGATCCGCCGGACACCGCCAGGACGGGATGGTTGGTATTTGGGAAGAATGAGACGATCAAGAACGTTGGATGTGAGTCACCCGTTGACGAAGCCTTAAGGATACAGTTAGTAGCTGACGATATCTCACGCAGGGCTATACCAGGATCATTGGTGTTGGTCAGGTACAAATAGCAAAGGGAAGTTTGGGATTTTCCCACGCTCGCATATCAACCCACACTCCTTGAAAGAGGGTGTCGTATCGCCAACAACAAAACGACCACAAGCTAGTGGGCCTATGAGACTGTTCAGCCGAAGACGGCAAAGTAGCATTGCCTCCTCCATGAGCGGCGATACGTGAGAAACGAGAAGTATTCAATGTTTATATGTCAATTCAAATAGAACCAAGTATCATGCCGTTGCATGGACTGCCAAGTTCCAAAAACTCTATGGCAAAGTCTACAGGTCCTCACCATCGTTCAGGCCACCAGGTCTACCATTGGTGACTTCATAATGAACAGATCGGTCTTCAAATAAGGGCATATCCGCGACGTCGTGAGGCAAAGTCACAGTTTCAGAATAGGCCATGACTCTGAGGGATGGAATCGTTTCTCTGGAAACTTGCTCTCCGCGCATCTAGGCTGAAGTTAGTGACTGAACTGTGGCAACCTTGAAACTTGCAAAACTCACGTTGACGACTCTCCAATGGAGATTGCGAACTAAGAATGGAACCACCATTTCCGGGGTCAAATCATCGATACGACAATCGTACAACTCTTGCTGACTGTCCCAGTACGTCAACAGAGCTGGTGTCAAAGCGACGGTGTCCATATACTTGAAACCAGAAGCTTCTTGTTTTGCGCAATTAGCACAGCCACCATCGTCAATTGCGGCTCTTGCGCTGGCGAAGATCCCGCTGGAGCCCGCAAGGTGTGGCTCAAGGACCCAGTCCTCTAGCCGCGGACTGAAGTCTCCGAGAAAGAAGTATATCATAAAGGACCCGTCGAGGCAGAATCTACGAAGAGCATCAAATTAGCTGGCATTATTCTACTGCGCTTTAGCTAGGAAGTAGACTTCAAATTCACTTACTTGTCAACGCTGAACGTAACGTTCCACTGTGTCATCTTGTGATTGGTGACTAAATCGCCAAGGTGACCATAGCAGTGCTTGTAGCCAATATGCTGCGCCGGGAGTGCAGACGAGATTACATTTTGCTTGAGTTGCTGAGGCGTGAATTTAGAGGGGAGGAACTCTCGGACGGGAGTTGTTGGCTTTTCTGGCCTCACGAGCTTCTTGGGCGACATCGACTTGGCTATCGTTGTTGCCCTTGCGAGGATTCTCCGAGGTCGTGATAGTGACTTGGCGACAACTGCGGGAGTGACTGCTGTTTCTCGAGGAGAAGCGGCCATGGATCCTATGAAGGCTTGTCCGGCCCTCAACGCCGTGGTCCCATCGATCAAGACCTTGGCTGGGAAGGACGGAATTGGTTGAACGATTTGACGCTTGAGCTGCGTACGTGCCCCTTCGTCTGCCGGCTGGGGGTTTCTCGGAGCCAGCCATCCCAGCTGGGTGTTTGCCCAGGCTGTCAGGGATCTGACTGGGTCAGACGATTTGCGTGCTGCAGCTGTCTGTGGATAGTCGTATCCAAGATCCAAATGATTTCGACAGTCATTGGAAGTCCACCATATGGGTTTCGCGTCGGCTGTGAGGCCTTTGCGGAAAGGAGCCAGAGGAGTTCGGGGAGTTTCTGGGAGACTACCAGGCTCTACAAAATTGCCTTCTGGGACTTCCAGAGACGTCCACCACGAGACGGACTCAGCATCGCGGGAATGGATGCCCTGCCATATGGCGAGAAGACGGTCGACATTGCTTGAATTTGTTAGTTTTATGCTTGTAGTCGTTTTAAAAGGCACCTACCAATGATGAAGCCAGAAGCTGGGGTCAAAGCTGTTAATAGTGTCAGTGCTTTGTCCATTCAAGACAATGATATGATGAACTTACCCAGCGAACGCAGGGGTTCCCATATGTCCACTTGCGTTGCGAGGACCTGTAGCTATCTGACCGTGAATATTGTCGTGGAACCCTTCCAAGGAGTTTGCGTTGTAGACGACGTCATTCGGATCTCGAACTCTTGGATCATAGTGGTTTGACATTTGTACCCAGCTCTGCCTGTCAAACATAACGCGCCAGATACCAGCGGGCGTCTGGCTGGAGAGGCCGTTGGCGGGGTTGTACACATTATCGAATGCCCTGATCACATAGCTGTGGTCAGCTGATTGAGTATTCGCGTTCAAACCGCGGATGGTGCGCTCTCTTGCAGCTGGGATTCGGCTGTAGATTGACCAGTCGAAACCTCCTTTCTTATCTACAGGAAAGTTGAACTGGTAAAGGGGATTTGTCATGGGTACCCATCTAGTTGGATTCTCGGGCCGTCGGACTTGAATCTGCGGCAGCGTGAAGATTATCGGGATGCCGTAGGTGTAAACATCTCCACCACTGGCCTTCTGGCGCGGGAGGAAGGGATCAAAGTAAGGAATCCGAAACCGATCGAGAGCCCCCTGTGCTCGCAGTCGAGGCGCGATCTCAGCGGCGTGAAGGTAAAGAGCTTGCTACAAATCGTTAATAGGTGCTTTGGCGAACAGCCCTAGTGGCCCTACCTCAAATTGTGCCAGATACACGCGATGCCATGTTGGAAAGATAACTGAGCCATGCGAGCAGTATCCCTTTTGAGAATCTGTCCGACCAGGTGCTGAGCCAAAGTTCACAGAGCCAACCCGATCCCAAGCTCGCCAAGGCTGGCCATGGATGCCAGAGATCTCATAGTACGAGAAGAGAGTTTCAGAAATGCTTTTGCTCATGAAAGCTTCCAAAGCAAGAAAGTAAAGATTCGCAAGCTCAACATCCTGTATGAAGTCGTCGATCTCGAGCCGAAGCGGTCTTTCTGTTGATCTCGGGATCACGCCGACAGTAAGACCTTTATCTTGGGCAACTTTGAGGGCATTCACGTCAACAGACATTGTGAATAGTGGTGCTGAATTGTTGTCTAGGAAAAAATCAAGAATCCTCAGTTATTCGTACACTCAAGTAATCACGAGTTTTTAAGACAAAACAGCGAGTCTTAGGTTATCAATCATCAGTGTTTGAATCAGTCGACCGCCTCCAGTAGGTTTCCGTGGGCCTCAAAATACGAGAAGGCACTCCGTGTGCCTCGCGTCACGGTATGACCACATCATTCCGCAACTTTCGTCTTGTGCAAAGGACTGGTGCAACAGAATGGTTGTCACTTAGTCGTATAGACGCACAGTCGATCTGTTCTACGTGTGTAGCGAAAGTTGCCAAGATGATGTTGGCGCAAACGGCTTGATCTGTTATTGGACTGTCGTCCGCTTAGTCCAAAAGAGTGGCGTAAACGGTCCATCGACACCGCCCTAATTCTTAACTTCCATAGTCACCTGGCCTATGTGCGGGGAGACCGTTGACTTTTGAGAAGCTAGCAGATGAGAAGCTAGCAGAATTGATGGAGGTCAGCAAAAGGATGGGTTCTCCTGGCTTCATGAAAAGCGGGAGGAAGGAATCTAGTCAGCCAGGCGAGCGATCATTCACACGTGTCTCGCTAAGACTTTCAAGGTTGGCTGTAAGATGGCCTAGACATGATCCGAGACTGAGGCTTTGTGGCGCTGGGGACTGCATCCCAGCTGAGAAAGAGCATGCCAATGGCCATCTCAAAGCGAAAACATATTTCACCCAGTGTCAACAATTGAAATCTTCACGCGTGATGCAGAGAGCCTACGCGCAAGCTTGCGGGATGTTGTTAGACAACAAAATGCAGCTTTGCGATCTATCATATTGATCAAGAATTCAGGTGCATTTGAGTTTGAACCAAACGGGAAGTCATTGGCCAGAACTCACATCGGACAGACACCGACCATGTGCAACTTCAAGTACAACTTGTTAGCAAATTGAAATGACTGTGTTTGATCTAATTTATGTCGGGAAGCTAGTCTCAGCTTGGGGCGCACAACGGTTGGCTTGGCGCTGCAAGCCTAAAAGTTTTCTTTTGGCCAGCAATGTGTGTTACCAGTGGGCGAATGAACTTGTGGAATCGGCTTGAATAATAAACCAGAACCTTCTGACGCGATTGTCTAATGGGCCCTAATGACTTGGCACACGGGTTGGCTGTTGGATCCTTCAGATGACCAGTCATCTGCAAAGAGCAGCCGAGGACCTCCATAATCTCGCGAGTATCACTGTGGAGTTGAGTATGTCGCTTTCTCTCTTTTGAAATCGCGCGAGCTGCACATGAAGGAAGGACATAAGATTAGATCATTCAAGGCGCGCCCGGACGAGTTGGTTTTGACACGCAGTTGATCGGTCGTAGATCAACTACGAGGTGATCATCCCCCGGAAACATGGACATTAGAGAAAACACATTTTGAGCCGCAAGCCTCGCATCCAGGTTGAATACAATGAATTATTGAAAGTCAATCAACTCAAAGGAAACCAAACTCCTCGGATGGCACAGACAAAAATCTCCGTGCCGTGATGCCCGTGCTTGACTTGTCAGTCAACCTTCAAGCTCGCCGATCATCATTACTGATAAAAGGCTCTTCAAAAAGCTCGGAATCCACGGACGCTAAGATAAGCCTCTCGTCTCCAGTTCTTCCTCAGCCTTATCGCTGCATGGGCATTAATGAACAGCAGTGTATCTGTGCTGAAGGACAATTCGCGGTGCATCACTGAAGCTTCTAGGATCCACACGCAGGGAAGAGAGCTCACTCATCAAAATCAATAGTGTTCACAAGTTTTTGACGCCGAAGGATGCACACCTCTCTGTCGATCGTACTTTACCGTTTCCTTTCGAACTATCCAGACCGAATTTTGCTCTCGTATTGATCGCGATCTACACTCGCCCTTTCCCCAGGTGAACCGACGCGATTTCGTCGAGTCGCGCCACGCCTGATTGGCATAATCCCAGCTCGGAACCCGGCCGTCAATCCCAATTGGGCATGTCAACAAACGCCATGACAGCACGTTAAGGCGAGTGCTCAGGGGAACGGCAGGGTTGTGCCGCATAAGAGTCTCGAATTAGGTGCCTTCATTCGATATCCATAATTACGAGCTCAATTCGATAGTGGGGTTTCCCAGAGACTTTTGACAATTGGGTTAAGCGGGATGGGTCCGCTCATCTCCGCATGCAGCTCAGCGTCCTGGAAGCATGGCAGCGCGGGAAAGATCACGTTTGGGGTCCGGTCGGGTTCCAGTGGGATGGGTTATTCGCCAATGTCGGTTGCGCGAATGCGGTTTCTCACACAAGATCAGATATCGAGGCGCAAATAGATGGAGGGAGTCCAGTAGCAACGCTTCAACATTAGTCTATAAACCTGAATCAAGCTCAAGCCAGAGCGACGCCAGACATCCCATCCGTTTTTATGTGGTATAATCCTCTCTACATCCCATTCCAATGCGCTTCGCCGGTGATCGCTACTTGTCTCGTTCGTAGCCGTGCGGTGTTGGTATCATATCGGTCAGAAATCACTCTAATAAAACAAGATCGCGCGGGCGAACTGCTTAGAAGAGCATGTAGGCGGCAAGGGCGACGGAGCCGAAGATGGCGAAGGTGGACTTGACGGCGGAAGCGCTGCTGGGAGCAGAGGTAGAGGTGCCAGAGGCAGCCGAGCCGGTAGCAGTGCCAGAAGCGGTGCCTGAAGCCGAAGCGTCAGTTCCGGTGGCCGAGGCGGTAGCAGTGCCGGTGGTCACGGTGGTCAGACCAGAGGCAGAGGCGGTCTTGGTGACGGAAGCAGAGCCAGTGGCCGAGCCGGAGGAAGACGCACCAGTGGCAGAGGCAGTAGCAGAGGCAGAGCCGGAGGCGCTGGCGGAGCCAGAAGCAGTAGCGGAAGCAGAAGCAGAGGCGGAAGAGGAGTCTAGGGAAAATCAGTACAAGCTTCTCGGTAAGATGCGCCATGGCGCTTGAAATTCATCACGTACCGTCAGAGTCAGAGGTGAGGCTGAACTCCTCAGACTGGGCCAGAATGCCAGAGTTCTGGGTGTCGGTGGAGACGAAGTTGATGCGGTACTTGTCGCCGGCGCTGAGCTTGGCGTCCTTCAGGTCGTACTTGCCATCGGAGGTCTGGACAGTGGCGATGGTGGTGGAAGTCTCGGGGTAGGCAGACTGGTTGACGACGACGATCTCGAAAGACTTGGGGTCGGTGTTGACAGAGTCCCACTTGATCTCGTTGGTCTCGGAGACATCCCACTCGGCGTTCTTCGCGGGGGAGGTGACCTTAATGGCCTCGGCGGCGGCCAGGAGGGAGGTGATGGCGAGAGCAGTCTTGGAGTACATCTTGTCGGTTGGTGGAAAATTAAGTAAGAGAGTGGTTTTTGGTTTTTGTGTTTTTTGGTATTAGAATAAGTACGAGTCTTTAGCGAGTGACTAGAACGAATGTTCGGAATTGGTGAATCGAGAAGAAGTTGATTGAACGAGCAGGACAAGACCAGAAGATTGAGCTCCGGTCGTCAAGCTTTATAAACAGACCATTTACAGAACACCCCTGTCGATGCTTTTGCGAGTCAGGCCTGATGCCCGCAGCCCCTAAGGGCTCCCCACCGCCCCATCTCGTATGGAAAACCGACCTTCAGAGAATTTTAGATTGCTCTTAAGCATGAACGGCGAGCCTGTCGTTTGATTCGGTCGCCAGTGACGTCGCTGTTCCCTGCCATAGGGCGCGCGAAGGATGCTGTCAACCTCCACTGGACCTCGTAATGAAGGACTCGTCGGCCGGTATTGCCGAGACGGCCACTCTGAGTTACGCCAATAGAGTTCAGTGTCAACTGGAGATAACGAAGCTTGGTTTCGAGAAAGTTTGGCTGCTTGTTTGCCGCGAGAAACGAGCATCAGCATGGGCGCTCTTCCACACGCGTCGCTGGGCTATCCAATCAAGGCCGTGTCATTTGCATCTCATCTCCATCACTTGAACATACGAGATGGAGTGCAGCAGGGCCTCCAATGTTCGAATTGTGAATGACAGGCTAAAATAAGTAACTGCCTAGTACAGATACGGCTGCTGCGGTACCTTACATAGCGAGCCGTCCCCCGCCTGCTGTTGATTTCCACCTCAAGCGATCCAGTGTGGTAATGGTAACGGGGTTCGCCTCTCCGGGCTCTCCAGACTTCCGGCTGGGATGCAGGCACCGAAGTTCTCACGCGGGCTCAGAAAAATTCCCGGCCCACGCTAACACAGGCTTGTCCCGGTGGGCTGCCCTCATCAGCCCTTTTTTACCTGAGGGACGCAAGGGATTCTCGTGGCAGCAAGACACCTAATCTTTCTGGTTGGAAAAAGAAAAGTCGGGCTCTAGCTCATTTCTTATCAATCCTATCATTTGCCTCTACGATTCGATCGCTGGCCCTTCTGGCTGTGGCGCCATGCTCCGATGTCCCGGCCGAGTTTTTCCCGCCCAGCAAAAGGGGCTCATCACAGAGCCTGTTCGACTGGCACCTCGCGTGTGATTCAGCCCCTTCCGATGGCGATCAGTGGCAACGGCCCTGGTCGTTTTGTGTATGGACCGCGAGCTTGTCATTTGTCAATCCGAGTTGACGCCCAACAACTTTTTGCTTTTACGGTGGGCACACCGCCGCCAAGCTGGCCCAAAAGTTCCGGCAGCGGAACTCCTCCTGACGGCGTGATTTCAGGAGAGCGCCTCACGAGGCTTAGCATATCAGATCATCCATCTTGTGCATCCCCAGTCCCGTTCATACTTCGTAAAATTCATCACTGGAAACTGCCATATTCACTCGGGTAAACTGTCGGGGCTTTCATGCCTCGGTGGATTGCTGAGCAAAGAAGCCGGGCCCGACTTCTGACCCAATAGTGCATTCCGAAGACCCATGTTTCTCGCCCCAGGTGGAGGTTGTGGCCAAAGCGGCGTAGCTATTTCCCAGCCTAGTGGTACTCGGAAGCAAGCGGATGGAGTCAATGATGCAAATTTGACATCTACGCAGTAACATTCAGAAACTTGGACAGCATCGAAGACAGAATTGCAACGAACATCATGTTCTTTTGACTAAACCAGATTATGAATTGAGATGAGTTTGAACATTTACTTTGCTCAACGTCCATCTAAAGCAAAGGTATCTGTTACGACTGTTCGACTGGCAGGCGAGAACTAGGTTGGTTCTGATCCCATCTGTAGGAACACAACTAGAACAGCAGAGTATCTGTAGTAGTAAAGTCAGCATTGTTATACATTCCTAAAAACAACCTTCCTATCCAACCGAATGCTTCTAAGTATCTGAGTGGCAAGGGCAATGTGTACGACGATAACAATACTCGAGAAGCCGGCGAGGACGGCTAGAAGCCCAAGTATGCAAGACGATACGGTGGAATACAGGGAGAACCGTGAAAGGATTACTAGAGTAAGAGGAAGATGAGAACAAAATGACGGAGACAATGGCAGCAATCCGCGCGGATAGCAAAACTGGATGTGATATCCCGAGAATTACGTAGTCGACAAGGAGAACTGACCCAGCTGTTGCCGCCAGAACCTCAAAGGGCCTGGCCACGATACCCCAGTTCATGACTGTTAGGAAAACAAGAAGAAGCAGACTAATCGAGATCAGCTTATGCCACTCTTTGTCGAGCGCAGCTAGCAACCACAACGGGCCCACCAGCATTACCAAAGCAACGACGTAAATTCCGACGCGGTGCATGACGCGCAGTTTTCCTGCGTCATAATGAATCGCTAGGTCATGGGCAGTCCGCTCTTTTGAGGGATGCGTCTGTCTTCCCAGCCAGCCGATGAATGGTAGTTCAATATTCGTCTCAAGGAATCGTTGAGCTGTAGACTTTTTCTGCCCCACCATCGAAATCAGATCCTTCCGATTGAGAAATTCGACTTCATCTTGCTCAATCGGTTTATTCATGTTATCGAGCCACCTTCTCATATTTCGGACGACGACAGGTGGGGCTTCCTGAGCTCCTCGTAACTGTAGATACTGACAGACTAAGCTGTCTCCATGAATGTGAGCTGTATTTTTTCTAAGCTTTGCAATGAATCGGCGATGAAATACCGTATCGTATCAGCGCATCATGTATTTGGTCAAGAAGCTCCCTCCTCTCCGGCTGGTCCTTACGAAAGCTACCATTGTCGACGTCGGGATTCTGACGTTGAGACAATCGGCCATCAAGCGAGTTAAGCTTCTCTTCAAGGTCTGTCAATCGGTCTTGAAGAGCAAGGAGAGTGCGATTGTGCAACTCATCAAAGCGTCTGAGGGCAAAGTAGTCATCTGAGAGGGCAGAGAACTTGGCAAAATCTTTGTACCCGACATATTTCCTTTCTCGGATGGTCAGTCATTTGACAATAGCATTGAGCCCAAGTTGCCACTCACCACGGCTTTTCGTCCAGATCATCCTGGGACAAAATCTGTTCCTCGACGCCGTTCGATGCCATTTCTGGCGAAGTAGCCTCGATAAAAGGACTTCCTTCAATAAGACAACATGAGGAAGGAGAGAATCAGAAGACAGAGGTTGAGAAGAACGACCTAGATAATGTAGAATCCAGGCCGCCCTAGGTAAATGATTGACGGACAGATCAGGCTGGCGGCAAAGCCTTCATGCGGTAAAACCATAGACATTAGATGTAGGAAGCTTTAGACTTAAACGGTATTGCTCAGCCTCAACACGAGTACTCGGCGTGCAGGATGCCTCAGCCGTAAGCGGTTCTGCTCTATTCCTTGGTGCAGTCGCCTCACTTCTCAGATCTGCAGTCAGCATCGCATATCGCGTGCTACGAAACGCTCACGGGACGGTAGAATAGCCAATTAGAATGAAAGAGCCTCATATTACTTGCATACACATCCGAATTGAATGCGCCACGTCATTTACTTTCACAACAGTATGATCGTCAACTTGCAAAACAGAAAGTGCAAAACTGCATCGCTCATTTGTTGAAGAGTATTTCTTTTTGGCGTTCGCCGGTCATGGCTTAATGTTCCGATTTTTATTCACGGACCGTAATACACTCCCATACTCCATCGCGATAGAGTGTGTGCGCACACCGTCAGTGCGTCTTTCAATATGCCATCCGTAAGAAATCTTAGATCTAAAGCATACTGTGAAACTCAGGCTGACAGTCTAGTAGGATGATGCTTCGGCGAGTCCGATCCTAGATATCTATATATCCGAGTCAACTACATCAACTCCAATTTTAGATGGGGATGCCGGTATTATTCCACAGTTTCACTGCTTTGGGGAAGAGACAAAGCTGGGGTGAAGAGGTACACATCGTTGATTGACTTCTCAAAATTAGGGATCGTTCAGGCTCGCGACAAATCAGCCAATCCACCAAAACCTCCAGCCCCTCGTCCAAAGTGACAAAGTTTTAACAGGGTTTTTGGCAAAGCTAGAACCATCGTGCTGTATTCAATAACGTGGAACCTTCCCCCGTCAAGATCACTCATTAAAACACGAGTCGGAGAAGCTAGAGTGCGAATGGTATTTTGGGAATTGGAGTTGGGCAGGTCTGTTAACGTATGGTCCATTCACAATGGTGAAGTTGCTCAGGTAGTTGGCAATCTTTGAAGAAGATTGCGCCAAATATTCGAGAGCTTGGTCGATGACGCTTTGAGGACAGCACGTATGTTGCTTCCCCTTTTGTTCTTTTACAAGCCCCATGACAGAAGCTATGGCGCCACACAAGGGAACGACATTTTCCGTTTCCCGAAGCACGGGGTTTTCAAATTTGTATCTATTAGTGGTGGAAGTTGCAATCGCTGTTTGAAAGCACTAAGCATGGGCGCGGAGACTGTGCCTCAGAACCAAGCGTGGATGGAAGGGGTACGTGTAGGACGAGGCATGGTTTAATGATACATCCATTAATTGTTTTCAAAGGCTTCATACTGACAAAGGCTTATATCTCTGAATATTTGAAATGATTGAACTATCATCTTAGCTGGCGACACTAGGTCAAGTGGCGTCTCCCATAAACCCCATCTGAAGCAGTGAGGTTGGCCTTGAAATTGGGCCGGCTCATGACTAAAAGATGTAGTTTCATACACTCTTGTGTGTCGGTCGCAGCTAACCATTGCCGATGACGGAGGAATGCTGTACAAGGGCACCCATCATGTCGGTCAATCATAAGTCTCACCGGCGGCCGAAAGTACTCACCGAGACTCCGACTGACCGAGCAGGAGACCTTTTGTGCAACCATCAAATGCGCCCCGCTCACGTCACCAGAGCTTATTTCCAGCCTTGTGAAAGGGTTGCAACGGGAAACTACATAAAACTCCACCACCTGTGCAGAGCCGGAGCCCTCGGGCATTCAGCCATCTGCAGCGATCGTCTACGCCGCGAACGTGCGCGTGGGTCATTTCTTTAAGCTTATTTAACGTAGCCTTCGCTAATCTGAACACAGGAGGTTGCAGTATGTGGTTTTATCGGCTGAGTTTAGCGGCTTCTGGGCGAAGCTATTCTCGCCAAGATCGCGGCTAGGGCAGGATTATGAATCAGGAGGTATTTTGACGTGAGACAAAATGAACGCGTTTCAGGCCTCATCGATCATGTGACTGAATGACATAGCTTCACGGTTTAAGGCTTTTCAGACTACGGCATGGGGCTTGCGCGCGCACGTCGTTTTCAGATGTTGGAAGTGGGCAGGGCTTATGCACACTCGTGCTCATAAAGGAGTCCTGTACAATGAATCTCATAGACATCGTTATCCTTATTGCATCAAAACTCGTGGTATCATTATTCCCTTCCACTCAAGGTATCTGCATCTGTTCCACAACGTTCACCTCGAACGACAACCTCACATCGCAGTCCTAATTGCAATGACTTATACATCGAGCAAGGCCTTTCTGGGCTTCTTTGCTCTGAATAGCATGGTCTGGCCGATAACCCAAGTCTCAACCTCCTCAAACTCCTGGTCTAGTGCATCCTTGACGTCCTCCTCCTTGTCGTCCCAGTTGTTGAAGACACCCCACCACTTGTTATACCATGTGAGATAGAACCTCGTAAGGAAGTTGGTAGATTGTCTAGGCCCCAGTACGGTGCAACCAGCGAGGACTCCGTCCTCACTCAGCAGCTCCTTGTACGTCCCGAAAGCACGGAACTTTGACTTGCCACCAGGCATGCAGTGGAAGAGGTTGAACATAGTGATAGTGTCATAGCGCTCGCCAAGGAGCTGCTTTGGCGGCGGCTCCGTGACGTCGGCCTCTACGCAGTCGACTTCAGTAGCCGACGTCACGGACAGGACGCGGGTCTTGGTGGCATTCAACGGCGGCGCGGTCAAGTCCACGAGGGTAAGACGTTGCCTGCTGTTGGCACGGAATGGCCTCGCCAGCGCGACGGCGGGAAAGTAGCCGGTAGCGACGCCGACATCGAGGTGGTTGCGCGAGAAGTTCTCGCTGAAGAAGGGAAGGAGGATGTTGTCTGTGGGACACCCCCACATGTACTTCATGTTGAAGCCGAGGACATATTTGTCATAGAAGATGGTGAGAAAAGACGGTGAGTAGACGGTCTTGTACGTTGTGTTAGTCATCGTGGGCAACGACGAGTGAGAACAATGGATGGGGATGAGAGTGGGAATGAAGAGCGGTGCGGTTCAGTTGGGATCGCTCATGGATGGGCAAGGGCGCTGCAAGAAGAACAAAACCTTGAGATCATCCGGGAGGTGGCCGGTTATCACCTTGCCGGTGGCAATGCCCAGCGGCAGGGCGATTGTGTTCCACGACCCGTACACACCCGTTCGTGTGAAGTGGCCGTCTGGCACATGCATTGGAGTGGGTTGCCGTATCCGTTCTACGATTTGTGTATGCATGTTCTCAAATGCTTGTTGGCGCTAAAGTCGTTGTTGCTTGACCATTTGCCTTGAATGGAACCCAGATTGCTGATCAATTGGTCGAATACGTGTAAATCCCTCAATGGCCCCATTCCGAGTGGCATTCTACTGATGCCATGCACGTCGCCTGCATGCCAATTCTTCAACAAATCGAACTAAATTGCTTAGGGGGTCATGTGGGAATGGCCTCGCCCAGATCATCAACTGCAAAGTACTCCGCGCCTGCATGCATGCAGCCATGCTCTGATCAGGACCCTTGTTTGCACTGTATATTGATTCCAGACAATCGATTGTACTCAATGGGGCTATGCAAACCGCCATGACAATTACAAGAATATTTGATTGTCTTCTCCTTTTGATAATGAAGCCCAATATTATCATAATTCCGCTCTTTGCAAGCGGCGCGTGGGGGTATTCCGACCAATCCCTTCCATGTAAAAAGCAAACACATGTTTTTTTCTGATATCCTTATTCCGCGTGTGAACTGAGGTTGGAAGTAGAAATTGACGCCTTTGCCGACCGTGACGAGCTGGCCAGGGAGACAGAAGACGATGTACCGCTACGCGGCTTTCGGCAGTAGACCGTAAGCCTTGTTATGCGATGACTGGTTAACAGAGAACACGCAAACCGGTTTGCGGACGGGACAGGGGACTCGGCTTACAATGTCATGAACGAATGGTAGTTTGTATCGCCAATCTCTTCACGGACGTCTTTAACCAACGCAAGCACTTGGGGCTCGGTCCAGCCGAGACCAATGGTGAAAACCGGGACACTGAGCGGCTCGATGATGGCATTCCAGTTCTTGGTCATCATGGCACCGAATCTTTGGCACTTCTTGCCCGGATAACACGAGTTCGTGGGGGCAGCATGCTTCGTTATCTTCATCCTCTCGAAGCCGGCCTTCTCTAAGATAGGCTGGTAATGGTTCGGATAGTGTAGCGATCGTCCCATGTTCTGCAGGCCTTGTCGGAGCAGCAGATTCCATTTGTGGAATGCGCTGCCCTCCAAGGATCGGTTTGGAGACTGGAGTATGGCAATCCACTCTGTGAACTCAGCCCAGCCGCCAGGATTCAAGTGGTCGTAGACGGACTTGATGAGTTGTTCCTTCTCTGACACATCACCAAGCATACGGACATGGATAAAGTCGAATTGCCTGTTTAGGTTCCAATCCGCTGTCGCGTCCATGATTTTGAATGAGCAGTTGGACACCGAATATGGTGGGCGAACCTTCTCAATGTCAATCCCCAGTACGGCACAGTTGGGATTCTTCTTGGCTGTTGTTGGAACAAGGGTTAGTGTGGACCACGTTATGAGGCCTTGAAAGCCAACATGAGCAACTTGCCGTATTCCTGCGTCCATGTCAGCCGGCTATTCCGTGATGTGTTCATGCGTGCGTAAAGGAAGAAGGGTAGTGATGATGCACGTACTAATGCCCATAACCCTGGCCCAGTGCCAATGTCCAGAACGGCCCTGGCCTTCACGACCGGGGCAAGGTGGAGTCTACCATCGAAGAGTTCGGCGATGATCTGATGTTGGAGCACTGTTTGCGGGTTAAGACGTGTTGGACGAGGCTGGAAGAGACGCAGCTTGGTGGATGGGATGAAGTTCTAACCATTTCTGTCTTGTTCCTCCTGGTCGTCAAATCTCGGGTCAGCGGACGCAAACATGGCAAACCTGAACTCTAAGCGAGGGTTCACGAACCTTGCTGTTTGGTACGAAGCCAAAACGCTTGCCAGTCTTAGCGAACTTTGAGAAGATTGAGGAGAAGATCGACTTCTTGGACTTGGTACGTGTGGTGGCGGACCTATCACGTTGGTTCCGGCGGTTAGTTGAACATGAGATATGATGGCAGATTTCATGTCAATGATGGACAGCAGTGGGGGGTTGGCACCGGTGTAGCACAAGGGAGGCTTACCGGGACGGCGCGCGAGTGCTCGGGTGCGGCGTCGAATCGTCGGTGGAATCGTCCAGGTCAGAGTCCGATGCTCCCGCCCACACCGCCCGATCGACTTCATCAGATGTCGGGCTGGGGTGATCTTCAGGGTAGTCCTGTCGTGTTACGAGCTTCAATTGCTATTCAGAGACAGAGACAGGATTGCTGGGTGCTAAACCACATGCTTGGGCTACATGTTTGGGGTTTGGGGCCACGCCAAGAAGTAAAAATAAATAAAAATAAGAAACGACAGCACATACGTCTTGTTTGGACGACAGCACGGATATGGAGGGTCTGGTAGAGGGCGGCGTATGCGGCCGGGCGCTGTCGGTGGAAAAGTTACGGGGGAGTTCGGACGACATGGACGACGAAGTAGCGGTGAGCGTCGATGTGGAGGCGACCGAGACGCTGTTCGCAGCCGTTGGAGGACGCCGCGGCTGTCGTCCCAGGAGTTGGTTGTACTTGTCCATCAACTTGCGGGCCGCTCCGAAAAGGCCGTGAGCAAAGGAGGGGAAAAGAGAGGGGAAGAAGAGGAGGGACGGGAGGGGGGATGGGGGGAGAAAGTTGTCCGGTCTACTGCCGATGCGCGATGTGATGCACTAAGGTTGCAAGCAGGCTGGCACGCAAGGACGCAGATAGGCGCAGTAGACGCAAGGGAAGAATTCAGACTTAATGAACGAGCAAAAGAGAAGCGGGATAGACAAGGTCGTCCCATGGACAGAATGGGTTCGTCCTGTTTTTTCATGCTTGGGGAAAGGGGCTAGGGCAAGTAGTTTATTTTTCCTTAGGTGCCACTGAGCGCACTGCCGCCCTCGACATCCCTGTCATTCTGGATGTTTGCTTGTTCCAGTTCAGCGCTGCTGGAACCGTAACCCGGTAAAATGACCGGTCTAGATGGTGGAGAACTACGACATATAATTGGGCTTCGCCGGCCGTTTACCAGGACATGCTCCTGACGTGGTCATAACTCATATGCCCAAGACTCAGCCAACCTCCTAGCGAACGTCTGAGCGAAGACAAGATAAATAGGGGAGGATCCCCTTTTGTAGGTTGTGGGAAAAAACTCTTCGGCACTTTTGTCATAACGGCCTTATCGCGGGTCTTCCGGCCCCCGGCTCCAACGTATCGAGCGGCACCTGAGGGTCGCAGGCCGGCTAGTCATGAACTTACATTACTTTTGGTATGTGTATGGAGCGGATTGAGCGAGGAGGTCGGCAAAAGATACGATTACGGCCCCCTATCGCCCGGCGGTCATGGGCATTAGCATAAAACTGCCGCCCTGCCGAACATTGATTGGTTTCCGCACCCCAGTAGTTATCTCTTTGATCGCCTTCGGAACCCCGGGATTCGATCCCGATTCCAATTGCGCGGCAGCATTTCAGCGAAAAGGGGGAACATGCCAAGGCCGCGACTCTCACACACCATCGATGAGACAGGCTTCACGTGCTGCCGAAGAGATGCAACAGAACGAAAACGATCCAAGCCAATCTTGTGTTCCCCCACCGCGATCCTCCAGTCAATCCGATGCGTGGGGAGGATTGCAGAGAATTTCTGCTTGCCAAATGATTGCTAAGGAAGCCGAAGGAACAACTCACCCTCCTTCGCGTTTTAGTTGCAGTGCTGCTCCTCCCGAAGTGTTCTAGGAGCCAGCAGCTGGCGGGTCGGTTCAGGATGGACCGGACGATGCCTTCCTCTTTGAATCGTACTACTACTGCGCAAGCCAATATTCTGCCTGCACAGTGGAGATTAATCCTTCTTGTACAGACTCGCTGGAGCTGTTGGAACAAATGCCCTCGTCATAATGCCATTGTATATGTGTGTTTGCTCAAGAAAGTCAAGGGTCTTGATCCTACCCGGCACTCTGGTCGTCCCGCACTGTATATGCCGGCCGGTACTCGTATTTTCTCACTGGCCTGTTGGTTCCTCACGTCGGGGGGCTGCCCTGCTTTCGTCTTAGTGCAGCGACAGGGGACATGCAAGGGTCCTCACCCTCAAATGGGCTGATGGATGTTTGCAAAGTGTGCGTCGTCATCAAACAACTGAGTCGAGACTCTCAAGTGGCGGGTTGGAACGACTTGTCCTCGGACTTGCTGGCACAGACATTGTTGGCGCAAGATGCGGCTAAATGTGACAAGCTCCAACTTGAATGCGACTTGCAAGCTGCACGACAAGCACAAGCTCCAGTCTCCCGCAAGCAGCTTCGGAAAGTATGGAGACAGCAACGGAAAACCTACCCAGCGACCTGCGGGTTATCTTGAGTTTGGTCAACTGAGCAGTGTCTGTGGATGATCGGTGTCTATCTCAGTACCAACAGCATGATGAATTGCAGCATGCAGCATCGGCGACCGACCAGGGTCACGAGCTTGCCATTCAAGCTTGACTCCGAGAGGTATTTGCCTTTAAACCAGGTCGTTGACGAGAGCCTCGGACTGCGGAAAGCTTTTTAGTCTTCATGTAAAAGTGTGCTGCCATCCCGTGGAGCCCTGATCCAAGTCTTTCCAACTTCTCTGGATATTTCGCTCTCAACAGCATATCCGCCGCCACATCCACACCACCTCACACCGCAGCTCACCGCAAGTCACCGCTCAGACCTAAGCTGAACCTTCAACCCCGGATAGGATAGTGTCTTACATTATGGGAGACCCAATTGCAATCGTTGGCCTTAGTGCAAGGCTCCCCGGTGATGGCGATACCCCTGAGCGATTTTTCGAGTCCTTACTCGCTGGAAGATCAGCCCGGACGGAAGTCCCGAGTGAGCGATACAACGCAAACGCGTTCTGGCACCCAGACGCCGAGAGGAGTGGTGCGGTGCGTAATCTATCCCAATAGCCGTTTAACAGCTTCTAGTAGTAGACTGACAAGCTGTGAAGACACGAGTCCGCCATGGCCATTTCCTCAAGGGCAGCATCAAGGCATTCGATGCGCCCTTTTTCTCAATTACACCTACGGAAGCGAAGAGTATAGATCCGCAACAGCGTGGAATGCTAGAATGTGTATACAAAGCACTCGAAAATGGTAAGAGGACACCATTGCCTCCTCTGAGATTTGTTTGATGGGTTAATGTTGACTTGTGCCATGAAACAGCCGGAATTCCTCTCGATGCGGTTGCCGGATCGCAAACCGGCGTTTACGTTGGTTGCTTTACGGCAGACTACAACGATCACATCGCGAAGGATCTGGACATCCCTAACAAGTATTCGGCGCTTGGAACAGTGGCGAGCATGCTCAGCAACAGGGTGTCATGGTTCTTCGATTTCAAGGGCCCGAGCGTAACAGTCGACACGGCTTGCTCCAGTAGTCTGGTTGCTGTGCATGAAGCTTGTATGAGCTTGAAGCTGCGGGAAGTCTCCATGGTAAGCCCAAGCTGTGGAGAGAATGCGAAGGAAGGGATGGTTTTGAGTTCAGAGTGCTGACGGATCGTCCTAGGCGGTCGTGGGCGGATGCAACCTTATCCTGACCCCCGAGATGACACTAAAGCTCGACGCCGCTGGTGTTCTGGGTCCGGACGGCAAATCCTACAGCTTTGACCACCGCGCAAACGGGTACGCGCGCGGTGAAGGGTTCGGAGCCCTTGTTTTAAAGCGGGTATCCGATGCTATTCGGGATGGAGACGTGATCCGTGCCGTCATCCGGAACTCGTCCACGAACCAAGACGGGAGATCGCCCGGCATCACGCAGCCGACCAAGGCCGGCCAGGTCGCGCTCATCAGACACGTTTATTCCAGGGCTGGGCTGGACCCATCCCTCACTCGCTTTGCCGAAGCCCATGGCACTGGCACGCCGGTGGGCGACCCCATCGAAGCGAGCGCACTGGCCGAGATCTTCGCGGCCCACCGGACGCCGGTCGATCCGTTGTACGTGGGAGCCTTGAAGAGTAATGTTGGACACTTGGAGGGCGCTGCTGGAGTTGCTGCCGTCATCAAGGGCATCTTGACGCTGGAAAGCGGCATCATCCCGGGCAACATCTGGCATGAGAAGCGGAATCCCAAGATCCTGGACTCGTGGAACCTCAAGTTCCCGACGGAGCCGACAGAATGGCCACAGCGTGGTCTGCGTCGGATGTCCATCAACTCATTCGGTGTTGGTGGAAGCAATGCTCACGTGGTTATGGATGATGCGCTGCACTTCTTGAAGCGGCACCGTCTGGTCGGTAACCACCGAACGGAGGCCGTCCCGAGGATTCCCGCCAGGTTCAGACCAGTTAATGGGGTCAAGGTGAATGGCATCAACGGCATTAATGGCACACGTAAGTTTCTGTCTATGGAGCCACTCTCTGCTAGAACTTCAGCTAACCCTATGGCTACCAGACCGTGCCCACGGTCGCCACCGTCAGGACAGTGGTGTGAACATGGGTGATGTCGAGGCCGAGTCGAACGACGTTTCCCCACGGATTTTTGTCTTCTCTGCAAACGACCCCGACGCTGTTTCAAGACTCAAGACTTTATACAAGGATCATCTCGCATCACAAGACACCGACGAGACGGCTTCTCTGCGGTACATCCGGGACCTGAGCTACACGCTTGCCTCTCGCAGGACTCAACATGCTTGGAGATCTTTCAGCATTGCGAGCTCCTCACACCAGCTCCAGAAAACTCTCGAAGATACTTCAAAGCCCACCAGAGTCAAGTCACAGCCCAGGTTAGGCTTCGTCTTCACTGGTCAAGGTGCACAATGGGCAGCCATGGGCATGGATCTCATGGTCTACCGGGCTTTCCAAGAGAGTCTTCTCGCAGCGGACAGGTATCTCAGCGATCTTGGCTGCAACTGGTCATTGACATGTAAGTTGGGACTCTTTCAATCACATTTTACCCGCCTACTAACTGACCAATCAGTCGAGCTCTCCAAGACGAAGACGTCCTCTCGAATCGATGACCCCGAGTTCTGCCAACCCATCTGCACCGCCCTCCAAGTCGCCATGGTCGATCTCCTTGCTTCATGGAGCATCTACCCCCACGCTATCACTGGCCACTCTTCAGGAGAGGTTGCCGCTGCATATGCCGCAGGTGCACTTTCCAGAGAAGCAGCCTGGAAGGTCGCCTACCACCGCGGAAGACTGAGCGCCAAGTTGATGCGTGCCGAGTCCCGTCCCAAGACCAGTATGGCTGCCATCGGCCTCGACACAGCCAAGACCGAAACTGCCATTGATCGCGTTAACCAGCTCGGCGGCGAAGGCACTCTCCAGATTGCCTGCATGAACAGCACTGACAGCCATACCGTCAGCGGTGACGCTGGAAAGATCGAAGCGCTTGTCGAGATGCTCAGCGCCGAGAAAGTGTTTGCCAGGAAACTCAACGTTGAGATTGCCTACCACTCGCAGTACATGAAGCCCATGGCCGATGAGTACCTGCAAGCAATGGGCGAGCTTGAGAAGGGCACCTTCAGAGGCTCTGCTGAGCCTCAGTTCTACTCCTCGACCGTTGGAGCGCCCATTGAGGTCTCTCAGCTCCGACAGCCCGCATACTGGGTCAAGAACTTGGTATCGCCGGTCAGGTTTACCGAGTCAGTCACTGAGCTGCTTAAGGGCTCCTCTGTACCGAAGTCCAACGGTCACGTGAATGGCGTGGTCAACGGCGTCAACGGTACACATCTGACTAATGGCGTCAACGGCGTTAACGGAGACGTTGATGAGGAGGTTGCTTTGGAGCCCATCACCGACTTCTTGGAGATTGGTCCTCACAGCGCACTCAAGGGGCCACTCATCAGCACTACCAAGCAGGTCCGCGGTGGCGTGTCTGTTGACTACCATTCCCTCCTTAGGCGTCAGAAGTCCGCTGTTGAGACAACCCTGGAGACTGTCGGATCTTTGTTCTGCCAGGGCTACAAGATCGACCTCGCCCAAGTCAACGATGCGGACGAGCCCTACGGACCGAAGCCGCTTATGCTTACGAACCTTCCCGCTTATCCATTCGACCACTCTAAGGAGTACTGGGTGGAGAGCACCCTCAGCGACAACTTCCGCCTCAGACAGTTCGGCCGTCATGAGCTTCTCGGCGCGCCGGTACCCGGCTTGAACGAGAACAACGCAGCTTGGCGCAACTACATTCGCCTTACCGAGAACCCTTGGATCGAAGATCACAAAGTCTCCGGTGATATTTTGTATCCTGCGGCTGGCATGCTCGTCATGGCTATCGAGGCCAGCAGACAGGTTGCGGACAAGACTAAGGTCCTCAAGGGCTTCCGATTCAAAGATGTCTCCTTCAAGCTAGCATTGCGGGTTCCTGATGATGCCCATGGTGTTGAGTCGCAGTTCTTCCTACGACCCCACCGCGAGACAAGCTTGTCATCCGCTTCGACATGGTCTGAATTCCAACTCTGGACCCTCCAAGACGGTTCATGGAGAGAGCATTGCCATGGTTTTGTGCAGACTGAGTACGATACCGATGGAGCCCAGGATGATGTTTCAAGCCTCGAGGGACAATTGAAGGATATCCAGGACCGCTGCAGCACTGAGATCACCGTTGACAAGCTCTACCACAACTTCCAACAGGTTGGGCTCGACTTCGGTACTACTTTCCAGACTCTGAGCGACATTCGGCTGGGAAACAATCTGGACATTGTTGCGACAATCGAGAACTCTGGAGACAGAATCCAGCAGTCTATGCCCAAGCAATACGTTCAACCTCACATGGTGCACCCCGCAACCTTGGACGCTATCGTCCACGCCAACCTGGCCCCTCTGGTCTCCAACGCCAAGTACTCCAAAGCCACCCGAGTACCAACATATTTGGCCGATGGCTGGATCTCTGCCCAGCCAGATGTTCTGCATGATTCTTATAAGGTGTCCGCCGAGTCTCGCTTCCACGGGCGAAACGAAGTTATTTCTGAGGCTATCGCCTCGCACCTCGACGAGAACCAGCTCATGGTGCACATGTCAGGCCTTGTCTTCAGAACCATCAGTGAAACATCTGAGCAGACTTCAGATGCTTCGGCACACCCAGCTTTCAACCTCGAGTGGAAGCCGGATCCGTCATTCCTCTCCAAGGAGCAGGCTTCTAAGGTGTTCGGACTGCCCATGACCCAGAAGGATGACCCGTCCCAGTGGATGCAAGACTGCGAAGCCCTCTGCCTGGCATACATCCGCCGTTGCATGAGCACTGTGTCTCATGAAAGTCTTGCCAAGATGACTTGGTACCATCAACGATACGTTAAGTGGTTCCAACATGTTGTCAGCCAGCACTCAGACCAGCCCATCCAGGATATTGCTGATCTTGAGTGGAGTGTCACTCAAGGGGGCGCTTCTGAAGGCAAACTGATCATTGCTGTTGGTCGTGCGCTCTCGGACATCCTCAATGGACAACGCGACCCCCTCGACGTTATCTTCAAGGACAAGCTCGCCGAGGACGTCTACCGTGACGGTCTTGGCTCCAAGCGATGCTACGAGCAGCTGCAAAACTACGTCGATGCCCTTGCCCACAAGAACCCCTCCATGGAGATTCTCGAGATTGGCGCCGGAACTGGTGGCGCCACTCGCCCGACCATGAAGACGCTCACGGACAACGGCCGTCGATACAAGTCTTACTGCTTTACTGATATCTCCCCTTCGTTCTTTGAGCAAGCCAAGGAAACTTTCAAGGACGAGGTGGGACTTATGAGCTTCCGCGTTCTGAATGTTGAGAACGACCCCTTGGGCCAGGACTTCGAAGCCGGCAAATACGACCTGATCATTGCCGCTAACGTTTTGCACGCCACTAAGAAGATCGATGATACCCTGTTCAATGCCCGGAAGCTTCTCAAGCCCGGCGGCAAGCTTCTTCTCTTTGAGATCACCAACACCGCTGTGCTCTTGAGCAGTTTCTGCTTCGGCGTGCTGCACGGTTGGTGGCTTTCGGAAGACAAGGACCGAATCTGGGGGCCATTGATGTCTGCTCCATCTTGGGACCATCATCTGCGCAAGTCAGGCTTCGGTGGCCTCGATGCAGTGTTTGACGACTTCTCGGGCTCATATCACCGGATGAGTTCCATCCTCGTCTCAACTGTTCCCAAGACAGAGGAGAATACTGCCTCAATCTTCCCGGAATACATCTTGACCACTGGACAGCCCTCGCAGCTTAAGATCGCCGAAGGCCTCAAGCAGCAGCTCGGATCTTCGGAGGTCGTGGACCTCTCAGCTGCCACAGAGAAGGACATGACTGGCGCCAACTGCGTTGTTCTCGCCGAGTTCGACAGCCCTATTCTCAACAACATCACGGAAGACGTCTTTGAAGGGATCAAACGTGTGCTTACTCAGTGCAAGAACATTGTATGGCTCACTCGCGGCGCTTCAGACCCCAACGCCGACCTTGTGACCGGCCTCGCAAGAGTAATTCGGTCGGAGAGACCCGACGTCAAGTTCTTGACGCTTTCTTTCGAGCAGGCCGCCAGTGAATCACTCGTAATTGAGAAGACCGCCCAAGTTCTTCATGCCGCTCAGTCTGGGTCCGAGAACGCTTTCAGGGTGGCCGATGATGTTGTCAATGTGTCTCGCCTGGTACAGGCACAGTACCTCACTGAGCACATCCAGAACCAGACTGGCAGCTTGGATGTTGTTACCAAGCCTCTCGGCGGGGAGTCGTCTCGCTACTTGAGTCTTCACACGGGTACCATCGGCAAGGTCGACTCGCTCAGGTTCGAAGATGACGCTCTCTTCGATTCTCCCTTGGCAGACAACGAGGTCGAGATCAAGGCCATGGCCTGCGGTCTCACCATTCAGGACCTGTCATCGGCACTCGGCAAAATCGATGAAGCCCCGCTGGGTTGCGAAGCTGCTGGTGTTGTTACCAGAGTTGGTTCGACTTCCAAGTTCCTAGTCGGTGATCGTGTCTTCGGTTTGTCCAAGTCTGGTGCTATCAAGACGCATGTGAGATCCACGGACGGCCTTCTCGCCAGGTTGCCAGACAACTTTACATGGTCTCAAGGTGCCTCTCTTCCCGTCGCTTACACGACAGCTTACGCAACTCTCCACGAACTGGGCACTGTTCGCATGGGTGAGATTGTCCTGGTCCACGAGGGAGCGTCTCACCTGGGCACAGCGGTCATTCAACTCGCTCAGATGCGTGGCGCCGACGTCTTCGCAACTGTCAAGAACGCCACAGAGCGCGAACTCTTGGAGAAGGTCTGCGGTCTTTCCCAAGACCGCGTCTTCGGGGCTCGCGACAGGTCCATCAAGAAGGCCCTCCAGACTTCGACTCAAGGCCGTGGCGTCAACATCCTCGTCAACACCGCCGACAACACCGAGTTCCTTGACGCGGTTATGGAATGCGTTGCACCCTTCGGACGTATTGCCAACGTCGGCGGACAAGACGGTGACTCAAGTGCTCGCCTGCCACGAGGTCGCAATATCCGCTTCGAGTCTTTCGACCTTGCTTCGTGCACTGCTCATGACCCGACTCGTACTGAGAGCATGTTCCAGCGCATGACTGAGATGGTCTTGACTGGCTGGGACACCATCAGCACGGCTCCATCACCGACTACCTACCCCTTCTCAAAGGTCCACGATGCTTTCCGCCATTTGCAAACTGATGGTACCAGTTCCAAGCTTGTCCTGGAGCCCCGTGACGACGACTTGGTTCCCATCCTGCCGACTCGCAAGTTCGAAAGCCGTTTTGACCCTGAGGCTTCTTATGTCATTGCCGGTGGTCTCGGTGGACTAGGAAGGTCGGTCGCGCGATGGATGGCATCCCGTGGTGCTAAGAATCTCATCCTACTTTCTCGACGTGGCGCTGTCGAGGAATCTGCCAAGGAACTTGTCAAGGAGCTTGAGGGCGTTTGCAACAAGGTCGTGACGCCCGCATGCGACGTGACTGATGTCGACGCTCTCAAGAATCTCATGACTGAGCTGTCATCTTCCATGCCTCCCATCAAGGGCTGTATTCAGGGCTCCATGGTTCTCAAGGTCAGTATTTGATGTTTACTGCCCCTTTATAACGATGCTAATTCTGGAGTAGGACAATATGTTCGAGAACATGTCGCTCGACCACTGGAAAGCAGCCGTTTTGCCAAAGGTCCAGGCGTCTCAGAACTTGTACCAAGTTCTTGGAGACAAGACCGACTTCTTCGTCTTCCTCTCGTCGACTGTTGGCATCACAGGAAGCCCCGAGCAAGCCAACTACGCTGCGGGTGGCACTTTCCAAGACGCTTTCGCTCGCCACCTCGCTTCCAAGGGCGTCAACGCCGTCTCAATTGATCTGCCTATCATCCAGGGTGTGGGCTACGTCGCCGAGAAGCCGGAGCTCTTCGAGTACCTTCGCTCTTCTGGTTGGACCTACATCAATGAGGCGGAACTCCGGGCCGTGCTCGACTACCACTGCCGTCCTTCCAATGCCCCCGTGCAAGCGTCGAAGGCCCAGGTCATTCCTCGCCTCTGGCTGCCCCAAGAAACCGCTGCCCAGGGCTACCAGACACAATCGTGGGGAGAAGATCCCCTTTTCAGCCATCTCGAGCTTGGTCAGACAGACGCTGATGCAGCCGGCGCGATTGAGGCCAACAAGGCCATCAACCACAAAGCACTGCTTGCCGGTGCCGCATCATGGGAGGATGCCGAGAAGATTGTGCTGGAGGCTTTGCTCCTCAAGGTTTCGAGAATGCTCAGCATCGAGGTGGAAAACCTTGACATTGGCAAGCCTCTACATGCATACGGAATCGACTCCCTCACGGCCGTTGAGCTGCGGTCTTGGCTCATGAAGGAGCTTGGTGCAGAGGTTTCGCTGTTCGATATCACCAACAACTCTAGTCTGTCCCAGCTGGCTGGAACTGCTACCAAGAAGAGCACTCTGAGACCAAAGTTTGAGTAGGAGTTTGGTCTTCAAACGCGGACACTTCAATATTTTCTTCTCTCTTGGTTATTTTTTCGGGTGTTCGGCGAAATGGTTGTTAGATATCCGTGGAACTCGGGAATGTTTCGTCTTTGCGAATGTATTGTTGTTCACGAATCACACGCCATTATGATAGAAATCAGTTATAATGAATCACGCTTCGTTAGATTTGTTAGAAACCATCGATGAAAATGGCCCCATCGTAGCTCTATGTTGATGACATATAGAGGCCTAGACTATCCTCCTGCAGCTAGCCACCCGGGCTTGATTGGCCGAGCTGCATACCTCTTCCGTATTTTTCCCGCACATCTTAGACGCCCCCTCACCTTTGTTGATGGTGGGGTCAAATCTGTTCATTTCAAATGAGCTCTCAGCTTCCATGATAACAGAGAATTTCTCAACTCTTCACTCCGTCACGACTCTCGGGGGATGATACCTATAAAAATGACGTCGTCATGGCTCCAAGATCACCACTTACAGTATTTGAAGCTGCGAAGTGGGCTCTCTCCTGACCAAGCAATCTCGCGAAGAGGGCAGTTCACAGCAGAAAGCCCCCACACATGCGCGCATTGCCAGAAATTGAAGATCACGGAAGTGCCACAAGTACAGGCACAAGACGTGTGGTTTTCCAACCCCGAATATTCCAGTACCTTCCAATTGGAACCACGCGTAGACTTCCGGGAGGCAATCGAAGGAGCAAAGGCCGGCTGCGAACTGCTGATTTGGATGGCTGATCACCTTGCGACTCAATTCTCTCTCACGGGCCTAGCTGCCAAAGTCAATCCAACCTACGGATTCGGCTTGATTGGAAGTGGTTCGATGCCAAGATTTAAGCTGCTTCTCACATCAGAAGGTTCGCAAGTTGATCTGCCGCGCTCACGGTATGACAACGAAGTACTGCTCGATGGCTGGACAACTGAGGGTAAGTAGTGGAGTTTTCCCCATCTTCATCTCATAGGAGAGGTCCTGTCGATTTCTTAGTCTTAGACTTTGCCTCTCTTACTATGAGATAAGAATCGGATGTTGCTACTGTTGCCAGCATTGCTTGCAACGTCTTTGGTCATATCTCTTCGTAGCGCTGAGCATGGGTATCTCGTCGACAGCGAAGCTGACACTCAGTTGATAGACAATCCAGCTGCTAGCATCATTCATCAAAGGCCCTGTGAATCTAACAAGGCATCTGCGATTTCTCGTGTGTTTGCTCAGCAGAGTTTCAAGGCCTGTTTTCACACCCATGCCGAATGTCGGTCTCAGCATATTAGTGACTCGTCCGACGACGCGCCCGAAATTTTGGAATTGTCTGAGGCACCCTCTAGACTGCTCTATATCGGACTGAGAGACGACAAGCTGTTTGTGACCTTAACGAATACGCCTGCGATTTCCAGCACACAGATCGGCCAGAGACTCTCAGCTGGTGGTTACGTCACGCTGTCGTACTGCTGGGGAGGTGATCAGCCTGTGAAATTGACGGCAACAAGCCAAGATTCACTGAAGCAAGGCATTGACTCGACTGACCTACCCAAAACGTTGTGCGACGCTGTAACTTTTTGCCACAGTATGGGCCTTGAATTCATCTGGATCGATGCTTTATGCATTTTGCAAGACAGTGATAAGGACAAAGGAAACGAGATTGCCAGAATGAGGGACTATTATCAGAAGAGCGTACTCACAATATGCGCCGCTTCCGCTTCGCATTGCGCGCAAGGACTATTTGACATCAAACGACCATCATACGGAATGGGTCCAATCAAGTTGGCATTCCAGCCAGCTGATGGGAAGCCTGGTCACATCTTCTTATCCACCACGCCTGGTCCGCAACCTGAGGTCCTGACGACTCGAGGATGGACTTTACAGGAGTCTATGCTATCACGAAGAATGATCATATTTGCCCAAGACCAACTCTACTGGTCATGCCAAACGAGCTACTCGGCCTGCTCGGGCGTCATGATCAACCGGTCTTTCGGGGGACCCGAGAGCCTTGTGGACAACATCTACCCGATCACGACTCTATATGAGCGACCTCTGCAGAGCCAGTGGGAGGCGATCGTCAGGAATTACTCAAGACGCCATTTTGGATTCGCCGCAGACAAGCTCCCGGCAGCTTCTGGTTTGGCAAGCGTCGTTCACGACATTGCCCGAAGCCGAGGTTTCGACAAGTACGTTTTCGTCGCAGGCTTGTTCATCGACATGAACCAACCTCATTCCTGGGCGGACGAGTTACAGTGGTGCACCCGTTCTATAGACGCCAGCCGTTACGACGACTACGTCGCTCCGTCATGGTCATGGGCGAGTGTTAATGGTGCCGTTCACGTGTATCCTCGAGGTGTCCACAAAGCTCCAAGAGAGTCAAGTCCCCCATTCTTCACCGTCGAGGACTACGGCGTCACTCTTGTTGATCGACGGATACCCTACGGCGCTGTAACGAATGGCTTTCTCGCACTCAAGGCAAGACTGCGCAGCTTTCCTGGAATGGTATCACTGGATGGCATTGACATCATCTCCGCGTTGGAAGATGCCACACGGGATGATCGTCCCAGGGAAAGCCAGCTGCAAGCAGTTACCAACCCGTACTTGGAGATTATCGCAGATACTAGAGAGTCCCAGTCGCTGATAGAGGTGAGTTCTGCAGATACAGGGGTATTTCTCCTGCGAATGGGCCCTGCGAGTGGTCTGTTAGTCACAGGCCCGGGTTTGGCGGAAGGGTACCGACGACTCGGGTATTTCGAAGTGCAAGACAACGAAAAGGGTGGCAAGTCACTAAGCAAGTCTACAGAGGCCATCACGGACCTGGTTTTTGAGCAGGAGCAATTTCAGAGCATCTTGTTGGTGTAGGGTCTAGTGGTCCACTGCCTTACAGTCTGATCGCACTCTTGGTCCATATCGCCCCATCCATTAGGCTTATCTAGGAGTTTTCCCCCCAAGTAGCAACTTCCATCAAAATTACAAAAACGACGGGCTAGGTTGAAGCCTTTGTGTGAGACATTGATGAAGGCAATACGCCACAAATTGTTCTGCCAGCGTCATACGGAAAACAGTATCAATCCTTTCCCTACGACTGCCTGTTGCTCTACGATCCTCAATTCCGGCACTAATAAAGACCTTTACTTTGATGGATACTAGCGCTTTGCTACTGGCGGTTTAAAGTCTGATAAAAAGCGGCTGATGAACTGGATGGCCTCTTCTTGAAGGGGTTCCGTGCAAGGCTGTAGCTTCTGGCCCAGTAGATCATTCCCGTAAACGCCTTTTAGATAGAGGGCTACGTTCTTAAAACACTGAGGGCTTGTGCGCTGCTGAACAACGAAACTAGGGAGAGATGAGAAGGAGTTTTCAAGTTGGTTGAGGTATACCACTTACGATTTGACATTGGTGGGAGACAGAAGCTCCCGAACATCTCTAGAAAATGTAGCATAGGGATTGAAAGTTTGGGATGTTATGGAAGCCTCCCAAGCCCCTCGTGATGAATCTTTCCAATGTGCCGTGTGAACCCAGTATGATGTTCCGGATCGAGACAAGCTCTCGTTATCCTCTTTTCTGTTCGCATTGTTCCAATCTAGCCCGTTGTAAATTTCTCTCGGAAGATCCTTGAGCTTTATCCAAGCGTCAATGAAAGCTTCCAGTTTCGACTCCCCAGGGATAGACAACCGAATACCTATAATCCATGAGTACTCGACTGGCCAACAAAGAGCCGATCGGATCGTGTATTCAAGTTGATTGACTTCCAAGCCGTGAGCCACTCTTATGGTCTGATTTTCTTTCCCGCTCCGGACGTAGGTATGATACTCAATTCTGCTGACGCATGTGGTTGGGGCATGACCTAAAAGCCGACTCAGGTCTTTGCGAAAACTCCTTTTGGTGGTAGTGAGCGGACGTGGTTTTAGTGAGAGTGACTCTTTCTCGCGTTGCCCTTCGGCTGTGTTGTCGCCATATTTGGGAAATAAATGGCCCTCAAACTCTTCTGGAAGTCTTGCGACAATAGGGTTTTCCGTCACTTTGAGCCATTTATAGAGGTTGATAATTATCCCGAATTCGGTTTCCTCCGCTTCCGGAACCGCGTGACTGGTACTGGCCACTGCAGGAGCCCGGGCCCATCCGTTTACAGAAGACAAATCTTTACTAGCCGTATGGTTTCGTGCCAAAACATCAAGCCACTCGTGTAGGAACGTGGTATCTGGGGTCTTTTCTTGAGGCTTCTCGACTTTCGCTGCCATCTTGCAGTCGCTAGCCAAAGCTTTCGCTTCAGGCTGATTTCATGGGCTTGATCGACAATGTTGCTCAAAAGAAGATAGGGATGCTTTAGAAATATTCGGAAAACTAAGTGTTTGAGCTTCTCGGATGACAAGCGTGCGTTTAATAAATTGCTTGGTTTGGTTGGGTGCAATAGGAATGGCTGGCAATGTGGAAATTATGTACTTGGGGAAAACCGGGAAACCTTTTTCCATTTAGTTTGAGGGCCATTAAGGGGGCTGCTCAAGTATCAAATTGGATCGAACGGGTGCAGGCTGAGGGCTTTACCGCGTGTCTGCCTTGTGTCTGCCTTGTGTATGGGTGCCTCATATGTCCACTAACCCTGGGGGGCAAGCGCACTATCAGCTGACTGGATTTACATAAAAGTCTAAGATGCTACTATTTCCATGATTTTCATGTTATCGGTCGTTACGGGTATGCAGAAATCTCAGTCGCGCGGATTATGTCGTACATACACCTGTTCGGCTGTGCTCTTCGATAAGTATCCGGCTCTGCCTCTACCTGCTAACATTTAATGAGCATTTGCTGAGCCTTAATTACCGACCCTGCTTAAGCTGAGCACCGCGATATGTAGGGCCATCTTTCAGTAACATGACCCCCCTTTTCACGTACATCAATTTAATCGTGACTTCGATGACCACTCTGGTTGAAGACATGCTTAACGCAATGCAAGTTCCTTTAAAGTTCGTCTCATTCCACCTCAAGCCTTTCGCAATGTTCGTGAACCATTGTCTGTCAGTGATTATTTGAACCTGAAGATCAAATTCACTGAGCTATGCCAAGAACAAATCAAGTGAATGAATGAAGAGTGATGAGGATATAAGACCTATATTGTCCAGCAACTTTAGTTGAAGATACGACATTCATGAAATGAGCACAAATCAAATCGCCAAGAGTCCGAAACAGAGATCCTAACCTAAAACACAAATGGATTACAGGGGCTATTACGGAAAGGAGCGCCAAGAGCGCATCCAACGGGAGCAGCGGGAGCACCGGAGCGTCATCGCTCGCGAAGAACGAGAGGTTAGTAACGACTCCCATTTCATGATCTCAGCAGCATGAAGAGCACAAACCCCCTCAACTCTATCTTATTCCTGGAAACACCACGCTGACGGTGCATGTTTTGCTGAAGAGGCAGGAACGCGAGCGCAAACAGCGAGCGCGCACGCGTGAGATGAGGCAGTGTGATGCCAGCGGTTCTATGAAATGACACAGCAGATTCAGAGCCATCATCGGAGTAGACAACTCCTAGAATGAGAGCACAGAAGATCAAGTTCGAAGTAAATTAGACTTTAGATTAGCTCTTGGTGCTGCCCTCTTCCGCATTTTCTCTTTGATCGTTTCCCGGGAAGCATAATTGAGCATTGGAATTCATTCAGTAACGTCGTAAAACCGTGAAGGACGTCTTCAAATCGAACATAGATCAAAGTAAGAATTCTTCTTAAACAACAACTCGTTTTCTAGGCACCTTGGGCCAAATAGGCTCGAAAAGCCGACATGTCTCCATATGCAGATTCTCGCTCCAGGGTTGGGTACTATGCTGCAACCAATCATTTCCAAACACGCAGTCTTTTTTCGAGAAAACAACATATTTAAACCCTAGATCGCTTGTACGCTGGTCGACTGTCAGACTGTGATGATTCCATTAGCTCAATAATCTCCATGGCGGGTTCTTGGAATGGTACTTACGTTCGGCATTGGGAAAAGAAGCTGCGTGGGTCTTGGGTCATGGCAGACGGGTCATCAACGCTCTTGATTCTCGTCAGCGCGTACCAACTAGAGTTATTTCCCGGGCCCATCCACTCGCTATGGTGCTCCCAATACCCCTGCCGACGAAATAACTTTTCACGATCCTTTACTCTGGCGTCGTCGGTCCATTGAATACCCTTCTCCAGCTGCTTTGGAAGGTCCGTGAGAAAGAACGTAATCTCGCTGTATAAATAGGAATCGTCTTCGTCGATCTCGCACCGAGCGTACAGCCTCCACTTGTACTTCGAAAGCCAGAGTCCTCCGCTGGTCCAGCGTGCCATGGAACTCGGAATTATTTGTTCGACCTCTCCCACGTCGAGCCCACCAATTATGCGGAGTGTGCGCTTCGTAGCGAGGTAGTAGTGATGCTCGACCTTCTGAGCCGTGTAGCTGGGGAGCCATGCTGAGATCATGGCGATCAAGTCGTCGATGTTCATGCCGTCTTGGTCGTCCTCGGGCCGACGAAAGTCATAGTTGGAATCCCTTGAGTACGAAGGGAAGAATTCTCGTGGAATTCTTGAGACAGTGGTACGGTTGTGTCGAGCCCATTCCCTCAAGCCATCGCACGCCTTTTTGTGATCCCGCCTAACCCATGCGTCTACATCCAGCATAGGGGCGGGTTCCTTCTTGGCGAGCTTTGACAGTGCGTCCGACGCTGTGAAGCAAATTTCGATAACTTTGCACCAGAATTGAACATAGGCTGTTGGAAATGGAATGATGCGGGTATAATCCGTCGGGGACAACTCTCTTTTGATCCGATCTGCATCTTGGGTTGCAGTTCGCCGGGGCGCGTGGCGTGTCATCGCGGCTGACGTCTGAGGACGGTCTCGACCAGCATTGTGAACAGTCAACTTTTTGAAAGGAAGGATGCGAGCGCTTTTTATGTTTTTCTTCGTACGTGTGCGTAAGTTCTGTACCTTGGCAGGCTTCATTTAACCTTGAATTATTGGAAACGCCCACAACCCGGATGACTATGGCGCTCGATATCTCATTTAACATTAATGTGGGAAGCCGTTCCGAGCTTACGACAACAATATCAAGCCATTTCTAGCTTTTCGCACTTGCTGGTGCTGTCGCTATATCACGGAGTATTTTACATCGACACCAGGGCCGTCATGAACCGGTTCGATCAAACAGTTAGAGCACAGATCTCCTTTTCTGTTATTGAGAAAGTTGAAGCTCGAAGGGGGGTTCATCGTAGGAAAAAGGGCAGTACAATCTCCCTACCATCTTAAGCAGTCAAGTTGATCATAGCTTACTGACAATCAAGGGATACTTTACCAGAAAAAAAAATGAAAAAGCATCAAGATTTAGTATGGCACTGCAATGTCCAACATCAATAGCCTCCGGCGACTCGTGTAATGCCTGGCGCCGTGCCAATTATACCTAGCAATACACGGTGTGGGGCATACGTTGACCCCCGAACCGGCCTCCGCCCGCACCTGCCCGGGTTGTGGCGCCGTTTGATTCGTCGCTGACCGGGGAGCGTAGCCCCGACGAGTCCGATGCGGAGTGATGTCAGTCGCACGTCCCTTCCCGACTTCATCCATACTTGCTGATCTGACAAGCTAGGCCACAGCTCATCACTTCAACGTCACACTTCTCACATCTCATCCACAAAAGGAACATCACGAAACGTCCAGCACCATGGGTTTGAAGGTAAGTACTGCTGGCAATGCCACAATTCGCGGTGCTCACAATGGCAATTAGACACTTTCGGCAAAGGCGGCCGCAGCGCTGGACAAGGAGCTGATGAGCACTGGTGCCTTTTCCATCGACCAACTGATGGAGCTCGCTGGTCTCTCCGTCTCACAAGCAGGTCAATCAACAGCCGCCCGCTACGCGTTCCTCGGGACCAATCGCTGACGCCAAGTCCAGTGTACCGCGTCCACCCGCTCAGCAAGGGTCCGAATGTTCTTGTTGCCTGCGGGCCCGGCAACAACGGTGAGCGTCGCCTGCACCTCGCGCCTCGGCGATATAAGCTTATTTCGCATCATAGGTGGTGATGGTCTAGTCGCCGCCCGTCACCTTCGTCACTACGGTTACAAACCCAGCATTTACTACCCCAAGCGGAGTAAGAATGAACTGTACCAAGTGAGTGAGGATGTATCTACCTTTTGTCTATCTCGTCATTATGAGTCGTGGATGCATAATACATTGGGGGGCAAGTGCTCCTTCTGGGAACGTTGCCAACACACTCTATCAGCGACTCTCGTCGTCGAGTCTTTTCCACATCGCACATGATTTAAGATGCTTTTGCTTTTGTGAGAATCTCTTCCACCTACGCTTCGCTATGCAAAGTCGCACAAACCTTTCATTGTGCTCGCTCCTCCTCCCGAGAAAGAAAACGGCGGCATAGTTTGCGTGTATATCATGCTGCCCGTACAATCGAATTCCTCAGGAAAATTTTGTCGGGGGCTTGCCGTGCATCGGATTGTGGCTAATCGTTTTCTCAGCGACTGGCGCAGCAGCTGGAGGACCTGAACGTCCCATTTGTGGACGACTTTCCCACGGCCCTGAAGTCGACGGACCATATCGTGGATGCCATCTTCGGTTCGTTCAAGAAGTGCTCTTTCTACTGTTGACTGTCGTTCCGCGCGCCTAACGTCGTGATCTCAGGATTCAGCTTCTCTGGCGAGGTCCGGGAGCCCTTCCCGGCGGTGATCAAGGCGCTCGAGGAGACGAAATTGCCCGTAACTTCAGTTGACGCCCCATCATCATGGAATATCGAGGATGGCCCGCCATCGTCTGGCCTCGGCAGCTCTTTTCACCCTGAGGTACTCGTCAGCCTGACAGCACCTAAGCCGTTGGTGAAGCATTTCAAGGGACGACACTTTGTCGGAGGAAGGCATGTCCCAAGCTCGAGGAACCCCAAAAATAAGAAACTTTCGCAGGCTAACCTTGGGAGCAGATTCGTTTCGCCAGGTATTGCTGAAAAATACAACCTGGACCTTCCACAGTACGAAGGCATCGACCAGGTGGTAGAAGTGGACAATAACGGTCAGAAGCTGTAAATAAGGTTAGTTTTTCCAAAACTTGGAACATTTCTTCCGGTGATTTTGACAAAGACACATGTTTGCTTACTTTGAGTTTCTTGTCGTCCAGGGGTAGTTGTCTAAATGACCAGACAGCCTCCCACTCGGCTGTTTGGACAGACAGGACTTGGACATCGACCGTCGAGCATCTGCATTGGGCGAACTACAAGACCCTTGGGACACTCCAGAAGGGGAGGATGGTATTCGTGGCAGAAGGCGACATAGACGAGGTATAGTCTCCGACAGACTGGACAAACAGATTTGTGCTCAACGCACATGAAAGCCGAATGAACAAGATTTCGCGCTTCTAGGAAAGCGTCGTTTTTCGGTGATGGTCGTAGGTGGTGAAGGTGATGAAAACGCGGGTAGTTGTTCTGTGTGCTCGGAAGAGGGCAACATGGAAGTGTAACTATTCCTCGTCAAGGCAATGGACAACAAAGCGGATGACAATAGGTGGAGGGACCACCAGGCTTGGTGCTGCTGCTGCTGCTGCTGCTGCTGCTGCTGCTGCTGCTGGCTGCTGGTGTGCCAGACTAGCGGCCCAAGTGTGGCTGATATAAAGAGCAGATGTGGCTGCTGCCCCCCGGCGAATATGCCGGTCATCCAATGGGACTGAAGAATTTGTGAAAGAATCGCCACACGGTCGGTTCCACAGGGACCCTTGCCAGGGCCGGAGCGTTTTTAACGACTGACGTTGTGACGAGGGTGCCGGAGGATCTTTCTTTGGTTGGTAGATGCAAACTGGGGGGGACCGTTGACGTTGGACGAGGGGGGGGTTCAAGGGTGTGTGGTGAGGCGTGAGCCACTGAAGAAAGCCTGGGCCAAGCGTGCGTGTGAGCGACGGCTTTCCGGGAGGGCTAGGGGGTAGCAGCGGGGTGTTTAAAAATCAAGGGAAAAACAGAGAGGTGATAGGGGCGAAAGGTGAGGGAAGGGAAAAGAAGGGGAAAGGATGGGAGAAAGGTAAAAGGGACCCGAGGCGACTCGAAACGACGTGAAGTGACGGGAAGGGTCCAAGGAAGGGGCTGTCCGAGGGGGCAGGGCAGAGAGGCAGAGTTGAGGGTGAGTGAGGAAGTGAGGTGGATAACAAGCCAACGCAACGGTGCGGAACAGAGCGACAGAGAGCGAGGCAGAGTCTAAGAGACTGATGAATAAGAATTTTGATTTGTCTAGTTGGGTATATTTTGGTGCGTCCCATATTCCATTCTTTTTTACGACAATCCCAGTCCGCGACTCCCCTCCCTTCAAGCCAGACGGACAGGCCAGGTAAGAAGGTAGAGGGAGGGTACGGGAGGGACAGCACGAGGTACTCGAGGTACAGAGTACTTGGAGTAACAGTGAGTTTAGTCAGGCAAAAGGCAAGGACAGACAGGGTACGAAAGTGTTAGGTGTGTCGAACAGCAGTGAGTAGGTACGGTCCTAAGGTAAGGCAAGGTAGAGAAGGGCAGAATTCCCCCATCCCCCATCTGCAATCCCCAGGCCCAGGGACTGAGGGATTCCGGGCTGGGGCTTGGGAGGGAAATCAGGGACCCAGGGACCCAGGGAAAGCCTGGACTAGCCACTACCACTCACTATGTGAGGTAAGGTTCCTACGGGTACAAAGAGCAAAGCCACAATCAATGACCTCCAATTGCCCAATGCTCTCCAACAGGAAGGGAATTGAGCTGGTGAGGGCACCGAGTGGAGGGACTAGAGGGACTACTATGTAGAGGGCGGGCTCAGGGAAGTTATTTGATGGGGCAACTCTCCAACTCCAACAGCTTGAAGCAGCAGACGAAGACCGGGAAGTCCCCATTTGGAGCCTTTGGGGCCCTACCGGAGCAAATGCTCCTCATACCCCCTGTGATAGGACCGAGCGGCAAGGCAACGCTTACGGGGCCGCATGGAGCACTGAGTGACACTACCGAGCGGAACCCGCTTTTATTTCTCTGTCGAACTCGAACGGAATCCACCGTCCAGCACACTGCAGTGAACAAGCCACCCGTTTTTCGCAGTGCAATTGTGAGGTGAGGTGCTGCTGCCATTCCGTGGCCAGTGTCGAGCGAGCGGAGAGTGGTGTCACTCGGTGCAGTGAATGGGTGGCAGGTGCAAGTGGCGCCGCTACTGACGGGAAGGCAAGAATGAGATGCGCCGGCTCAACGCTGCTGCCCATTGTATTGGCCCGGGACAATGGTCTAGCCATGAGGGCACTTTGCGCTTGCCGTCTGCTAATCATGTACCGTGTCGGAATCGTTGCATTGTTCTTTCCCACTAGGAGAAAGGAACCAGCCCGCCTCGGTCTTGCCCACGAGGCAATGCGATGGCAACCAGAGGGAAAGCACGGTTGGCCTACCCGTCGCCTGCCCGAGGAAGGAAGCCAGCCGTGCCGTGCTTGTAGAATGGAAGGAAGGGTCCAACAGGGATTCAATGCGAAAGTAGCAGGTACATGTGCCACATTCGTTCGTCGCGCCTTCCTCTTCCTCTCAACTGCGGAGTACGTATCCCGCAACTGCCCACCCCGAGATTCCCATCTGATCAGCTTCCGCGTGCCGTGCCTGACTGTTCCCGGCCTTCCTTACCTCACCTTGCTTGCCCGCCACGCCTCGTCCGGTCAACCTTCCCCCCACCTTGAGGTCCTGTCTTCATTATCGTCATACTTCATCGCACGTCTCCGACATCCTTTTTCGTCAACCAACAACGCAAGCGGGGTCGAAACTTGTCACTTCGCTCTGTCCGCTTGCTATTTTCCTCCTACCCTCTCTGCAGGATCCATTCACAGACGAGTCGTGCTACTCTGCTCGGTTTCCGACCCCCGGGGCACTGCGTTCTGAGGTTCCAATCTCCGTGTCGGAGGAGGAAAAAAGGGCTTACCTTCGTCAGTTCAGGACGATTAGCTCCGGACCGCCAGGGCAGGGAGACAGGGCATCAGGGCAAAAAGTGGCGGAGAACACACGACGACGAGCTCGATATCGCAATTCAACCCGAAAATCCCATCCGGCCCGCGTGGCCTTTGATGTACCCAGCCTATCCTATCGCCTTGTCGCATTTCGCTGTCAATCCGTCAGCTGCCTCCCCCCTGCCCTGTCGCTTCCTCGTGAGCCGACCCGGTCTGTAGGTGCAAACACCACGTCATAGACAACCACAAGCTACACCACAGCTTCAGCCCCGTGGGATGGCAACAACGAGCACCTCCTGGCACGGTTGGAGTCAGGACTTGGAGCTCAAATTCTCCGACAAGAACAAAACCACAAAGTTCTCGAACCGTCACCGCCTCAATTGGATCATGGTGGCCTCTACTCGGCAGGCGACGACATCAAGAGGAGCCAGTCCAGCTTCCTCGGGCGTTCCCGACACAGCCAACAATGAACGCACCATGCCATCGACACAAATGGCGTGGGGCCGCACAAGGCAATCGTGCTGGGAGCCCTTCGCCTGAGGAACATGAACATTCACATCAAAGTCAAACGAGGAGATACTCCTACAGGCAGGCCACAAGGTGCACGAAACTTCTGGTGGCTTCGAGAAAGCAAAATGGGCGCGTCTGGACCCTGTGGTGGCCCTGGACGGGAATGCCCTCTTGGCCTCCCGCCAGGAGGAAGCTAGAGCAGCCCTGGTGGCGAATCACCTTCCATTGGCCCCCACCAACTTGAGGCTCATTTCCTGGCTACTGCCCGCGCATGTGGCAGCTGGTGCACGACGGTCGCTGAGGCCATGCGCACCGCAGCTATTGGACGAGCCCGGTAGCCACAGTTGCCGTGATTGTGGCCCGTCAGACTCTGCGATCTCCCTCACAAGACCCTCAGTCAGGGATCGCGCCGCTTCCTGGAGAAACCTCCCCACGCTGTTCCGTCCCAACCACGATTCATTGGTGCTTCATCAACACCTAGCTCCCGAATCGCTGTGTCATTGGTTACGCGCATCCGTGGAGAACACTTCTTTGCAATGCCTCGCCCACACTGTGCTTGGCGGTCAGCAGCTCGGCATCAAATTGCAGCCAGTCGCATGTTTGCTTTAATTGTGAAATTCGTCGGAAGAACGCCTCGCCATGGCAGCGGTCACCAATGCCATGGCACGGTGGGCATTTGTTTGCTGCAAGCTTCGTAATTGTTCTGCAGTTTGAAGCATTTCGTCCGCTTCAGATGCCAGTGGGTGGTGGCAGGTCACCACGAGGGTCAACGTGGCGGATAACGGTCCCTTCCGACCAGATTCGGCGGATTTTGGCCCTTTACGCAGGGGTCTAACAAGGGTCCAATACAATGATATGAGATAAATGATGAGGCCCCGAGTGGGTAGTCCAATCGAGCTGGTGGACATGACTTGAAGGCCTCCGGTGGTCCCAGAAGGGCGGATAACGAGTGTCGACGTTCAAACGAGATGCAACCGCTGTAGCGGAGCGGGCAGGCAGTGCGAGCAGGGTATCGCAGTTCTGCAATTTCTTGCTTGCTACAACTGCTTAACGAAAATGGTCAAAATACCCCGGTACCCTCCCCGCCAGCTCGACCCTCGCACCCGGTCCATCATCATCTTCCCTGGAGAAACACCTCCGCCGTCAGCTCCTCGTCTCGACTCACGTCATCATGGATGGCAGTGGGCACACGAATCTGACCGTCACGGCTCGCATACCCGCTGTCGACACCCAACGAGATTGAGTTTTATCGTCCCAGCTGTCCCGGCCGTGTGTTGACTAGAGTACAACGACACACCCCGGCCGAATACGCCCGTGGGCCTCACACTCGAGTCGTGCTGAAGTTTTCGAGATACCGCCATCGGTTTCTGCATGCAATTCTGTCTGTGTGTGTTGTTCTGATAACCGACAGCTAGCTCTGGCCCCACACCGAACCCCGCCTACACAACAAAAGGGGGCTTTGGTCTCCTGCAACGCAGTGAGTGTTTGCTGCATCCTCATCCTTTCTCATGTTGGGCCGCGACCTTGTGCCTTGGCTTTTGACCAGCGGCGTTCTAGGAACGCTGGATGCCGGGCAATTATCTCCGGTGCCGCTCTACGACACAACGCCGCTTTGTCCGTACCGACGACACCTCAACACGGGCTCCCGGATCCCAGTCATCCTACCGACAGCAACAGATATCAATGGTCCGTGTCTCGGAGCTGGCTCCGACCCGACGGCCTCGCATGAAAATCAGTACTCTTCTTGGAGACATCGTCTGTCGTCCCACGGAAGCCTCAGCGGCGGTGACCACTGAATAAGCCAATCCTTTTTGCGACTCGTCTAGATGATTCTAGAGGTGAGAGTTTCGGGCAAACCGTGCTGATCCTTGCCGCTTGGGGAAACGCACGGCGATGGAATCGCAATCAAAATTTGACGGTCGCCTACCAGTCTTTGCCCCTGCGGCAGCTGCATAGCCCCTCCGACGCTTCCAAGGTTTGAGGGCATTCGCACAATCATCCAACCGGTGGTATTGCACCACTCCGCTACAAGTGCTCCGGCCGGAAGCGATCTTACGGCCGACGGCTATGCACGCCTTCCGTGCTAATGAGTGCACGTGCCTGACCACGAGGATCATTAGTGACCAAGAATGCAGATTTCATGATAATCGTTTGCCGTTGTCGCCTGATTGAATCGGGAGCAATGGCACTCGGCCGGGTGTTTCGCGAAGATTCCAGCAATTTGGGGATCGGGTGGGGCGGGGTTTTGGGTTTGCGTCAGACAAGGCGCGCCAGGGCTGCAACAACCCCGATTTCGGTTCCCGACATGCTTGCGATCATCGTCAGTGACTTTTGCCAGCCGTAAGTGAGGGGTCCTGAGTTAGTTTTGACAACGAACAATGGTTTTGACGGTTCTCCGCATGGCATTGCTTATTCTATCTCAACTCAGCGGCCCGAGCGATACCTCCACGGTGTACTCCGGTGTACAAGTACAGCCTCATACTTGTCTTCCCACTTGCAGGCCTCGGTATCGCCCAAACTATCTTATCCATGCTTCCATGACGTCGAATGGCCACATCTTGCCTGCCGGCGATATTCAACTGCATGAAGGGATATTGAGGCTGGGCCACCTCTCGATTTGGATATTGTTCATGCATGTTACAGGCCTTATCTCTCTACAACTGGGTCAGGCCTCGATGTTTTTCAGTCAAGCTTGACCCAAGAACTCCGCCGTAGCTAGATAGTGTCCACTCGATGACAAAACATCTATCATAGAACAACACCTGTCATGTTTCGAAATGATTTTTCAACAACAGGCCAAAAGCCGCGTCACTTCATCACGAAAGCAGTGGCGTATATTCCGTCAGCAGAAGCTGCGATTCGTTTCTCTCTGACTACATCCCCCGCGCAGACTAACTTCAATGGTCCATCTCCAGATATGACACCGCCTCCGGGCCCCGCCGTGTGATTCACCACCACCAACACCGCTGCTATTGCTTCCTCGGCTCCGTTGCAAAGACTCTTCCAGCCCTGACGACAACCTTCTCGCATGTGTCTCGACTCTCTTCCGGAGCATCCGCAGGCGGGCGAGGTACCGCTCGCATCGTTGGTTGGTGCTGACCAGGCTGTCGTGGGAGAAGCTGCTCCGTTGCCACGGCGGAACGACGAAGGCGGCGCCGGCGGGGAGGGCGTGGTAGGGCCCGACGCGCGTCAGGCAGGGCGTGCAGCTGCCTAGGAGGGAGTAGGTCGTGATGGAGTTTGTGTGGTTTGCGTGGCAGACTTGGGCGGCGGGCGTGAGGGGGCAGGTGTGGCGGTTGGCGGAGGCTATGGCGTTGCAGGAGGGGCATTTGAGGATGTGGATTGTGCACATTATGGCGATGGCGAAGGAGGGTTGGTGGAGTTGAGAAGAGGATACGTGGTGGTGAGTTATTGGGTGGGAAGTTGTGATGCTCTTATGTTGATGATGAGGTGGTTGATGGTCGAGGTGTTATGGTGAATTGGGAGGTGCGGCTGGGTGGTTGTGGTTGAGTGAATGAGTTGCTTGAGTTGGGATTTAGTTGGTGATGTTTGGGTTCTGGTGCCAGCTTGTGGAGGGTAATGGTGTGGTTTATGGGCGTTGAGGGAAGGTGCGATAGGTTATTCGCACCTGCTTCGTTGAACGAGGAACGTTCTCACGGTAAGGTTACTTGCGTTCTAAGCTGTTCTTATCAGCCAGGTTTAGATTAACCTAGGTTGCGACTTTGGAGAGGTAGCGAGAGCTTCGGTACTCCGGCAAGTCTTCGAGTCATCAGCGAACAAGAAGTGCAAGTGTCTTCGGTATCAAGCCTTCTAGTTGAACAGTGAGACTAGAATATAGCTGATTGATACATGAGCTTTCGCTATTGTTACTATCCTATTATGCCACGATCTATGGGCAGGTGTGGTTCTATGCTCCTACACCACTGGAGGCTACATTTTACAGTATGACTATATTTGCTTTCACAGAGACAACTCTATCGTCAACAGACCCTGTGCAATGAGTGAAACGTAGCAGCTGACGGCAAGAGGGCAGAGGGGAAGCAGAGACGCAGACTTTCAGGGTATCGACAACAAGAGTGGAGGTGGTAACAGAGAGGACAGTAGAAACAAAAGAAAATAAGTCGCAAAGCTGTAGGGGAACATAGTTTCTTTTCTTTTGGAAACGATATTGAAGTAGATCAGAGCAAACTGATAAACTAGTTGCTGAGTCCTGGAATTCGAATGCTTTGACGATGAACATCCGACTTCCGAACGTCGTTCCTGGCAATCATTAAATTTCTTTGTTATCTCATTCGAAACAAATTTTGTTGATTGTAGACAATATGAATACGTAGCCACCCTCGAATGCCACTCGTCTCGTTGAAGGTTGAGGCGCGCTCAAGGTTTGGCCTCTATATTTGGTTTCACAAGCCTGCTCTTATCCACCATAACCACATCAGCATCATCACCACATCCGAACGTTTTGACGCTGTGGTTCGAGACTTTGGCTTGACGGACCGAATGGGAGACATCAAATCTCTACATGAAGTACCCTGGGGGTCTTGGGTCTGGGGTTTCTCGCCTTCACGAGGAATTTACTTGAGAATTCAGTCAGAACTTTGTTGAACGAGTGGTGGAGCAAGAGACAAAGGCCCTTCCATTTCTTCATGAGAACAAGCTTCATCGTATAGGTGAGTACAACACCACGATTAAGTTATACGCGGAACTAACACAATATTTTTCCTAGACTCTACAACACGCAAGTTTCAGTAAGCCTGTGTAAAACCTTTCTCTCCTTCGCAGAGGACGGTGTTTATCAAGTCTTTTGGCATCCACGAACAAACCCGGTCTATCGACACTCGGATGGAATGGCAGCGCCTCTTGCTCCAGGCGGTTTGATGAGGATGGAAAGCCCACGGAAGACGACTTTCCAGCCAGGGAGTAATATCCTGATGAGCTTGAGATAAAGAATGCTGTGCAAGCCCCCGGCTGTTCGTGTTGATGGGGAGTATGTTACCGCCTATGCGAGCGAGTTAGGCAAGCTTTTGGAGGCATCTCGGAGGATCTTGGAGGATGGAGCGACGGCATCTTTGACCTGCCATTCAAGGTTTTCGGGTATGATTCCTTGAAGCGGCCTGCTGCTGAGGCAGGGTTGAGTCATCCATGATAGGACTCTGCTGAGACTACGCAGAGATTGAAGACTGGAATAAAAGCGGAGGAGCTTTGCAGCAGCCTTTTTTAGCCAGAGGCGTGTTTCTCTTGAATACAGGAAGCATTGCAATGATCTCTGCTCTTTCCAAACACAGTCCAACAAGTAGGATGATAGTTCAAGACACTCTTGGTAGACTTGACTACACATGCTTGACAGGCACATTGAATCCCTGCCGAGTGGATTGAAAGTATGCACGGTTGTAACCGACGGAGTCCCATTGAGTAGCAGGCGCCAGCCAACCTCCCGGCCGCTAACCGCAAGTTCCGCTGAGAGCCGGAAGTGAACTAAGATCCGATCGAGTGTCCAAAAACTAGTTCTGATCTACGCTCGGGCCCACCGTTCGCCAGCGCCGTTTCTGGGGGGAGCTAATCCCGGCACCGACCTTTAACCTCCGGACCCACTCGGATGTAGCGCCCGTGTCACGACCCGACTCGGAATTTGACTTACAACATCGGATTCAATGACAGGAGTTTGTGGAGAGTTTGGTAGCCGACATTTTCAGTCCGAATTAATTCAAAATACATATAAGACTGCTAGGGAGTGCGTATCTCGAAAACGGCATCACCATCAGCAATTCAATTGATTACCAAACCCTCCAAAAAAAAAAAAACCTACCACATTTGCCCATCATGTCTTTCGACCTCAGCAACCCAAACCGCAAGATCCACGCCGGCGTGATTTTGACCAAGGGGTATGTATTCAAGCCCCAAGATGGAGTTGACTAACGTGGCCACAGCATCACTGAGATGCTCGACGTAGCTCCTTTCGAATTCTTCCACTGCTTCCAGTGGAGCGGGGACAAGGAGACTGCAGCTGCTATGAACCTTCCTGCAAACACGATGGACGACGGACTCGAGTTTGAGCTGCACTGGGTCACTGAGGATGGCAAGCCGGCTAAGTTGGCGAGCAATGCTCAGATCCTGCCCACTGTAAGTCCAAGCGAGCCCCGCCACACGTCGTCGCAATCCAGCTAACAATGTGAAGGACTCCTTCGAATCTTGCCCGCCTCTTGACATTGCTCTCATGGGTGCTCATGACTTCAAATACAAGACAAGCCCCGCCGAGATTGCCTTCATCCGCAAGACTTTTGAGCAGTGCAGCGCATTCCTCACCATCTGCGGCGGCATGGTGCCTCTGCTTGAGGCTGGCATTCTCGCTGGAAAAACGTCCACATGTCCTCGTATGATGTTCGAGTTGATGAAGAAGACCGTGCCAGTAGTCAATTGGGTTGACAAGCGCTGGGCCCGGGATGGCAAGCTGTGGACGTCTAGCACCCTGCTCAACGGTACGGACTTGATTCGCGCTTTCGCCACGGAGACTTGGGGTGGAAGAACGGGAATGATCGAATTCTTCCTCGATGGGGGACACTATCCTGACAGAGATGTTGATTTCAAGGACTTCGAGGGGCAGAATTATCAGATGGAGCAACTTCCTGCCTGAGGCAGCACGGTCCTCGGTCAGTCGTGTTGATACATGGTTCCGGCAGCGGGAATCACCGGGGGGAAAGAGCCATGTAATCTTCCTCTGCTAGATTTAATTCAATATACATCTCGTGTTTCCCTATATCTGCCATTACTAACATTGCTAGAGACAGCTTTGTGGACAGAAGTAGAATGCCACGCGGGGATTTCTCGATCCATTTACCTACATTCACATGTGAGACGATGTTGATATTTCATTATTTGCTTGGTTACTTCACATATATACTCTTGGGCTTACTACTGCTGTTATGTATTTCGTCGCGTCATCGTCGTCCCTATTTGGCATTATTTACAGCCAACACGCACTCGGTTAGCTGGAAGTATGGGCCTTAGGTAAGTGCGCGCTGGGGCCTGTCGACTCTGAGACGAATCCGTTGCATATTAGACTTCAGTTCATCCGCATTCTGCGATATGATTTTTGTAGATCCGTATACGAGCGTCAAAGAGGCTTTCCGTAGTGTGATGGGTGTTGCAAAGCAAGGCCTCCAATCCGGGGGAAATGAGAAAATGGAGTTCCAAAGACGCAAAACCGACGTGTTCTCATTCTCGTGTGAATGAACCAATCAAATCAAGAGTAGTTTCCATCGCCTAGGAAATGTGCCGCAACGTCGTTGGCTCAGCGGTGCCAAACCCCGGCATTGCTACTCCGCCACGTCTTATGTGCATCAGTCCATTGGACTGTGTGGCCTGAACACCTCCACTGCTGGTTATCTTTCCCCAGCCGAAGCCTGATTCTGACGAAACCACTCACTCCTCCTCCTACATGGTTTGCATCTTACAGTCGGTTATCATCGAAGTTGCACGGCTTACCTATCCAAATCCAAGCACCACCGGTATCGACCGCTATGACGAACATTATCTCATATCCTTTGTCTGAATATTCCGAATCGATATCTCGTTCTGACCTTCAAGATGATGCCACCGATCAACAGGGTGTTTCTCTACCCGGTAGTCTTGGCGCGTCCAAGTCCAGTTCTGCACTCGAGAAGGATTCAGCATCCGGTCGCAGCAAATTTTGTTGGACCGACTCGCTTGAACGGAAACTGGTGAGACTTTACTTGTACACGACGCTTTCAGTTCCATCAATCGCCGAAATTTTGCGGAGCAAAGATGGACCCAACCTGTATGTATCGCCAGATCAGCGTCTTGCCACACAACACCGGACTGAAGCATGCATCTAGGAGTAAAGACCTTGCCCAAAAGAAGCTCAGCACGATGCTAGACAAGGACCCCAGATGGCTGCATCCTCGGAACCGAGAAGATGCCGAAAGGCGATTAAAGCTACTTCAAGAACGACTTGAGTCAGTACACGAGAGCAAACGCTGTATTCCAAAGGACGAGAATGTAGTCATCTCACCCAAAGGCGCGTTTTTGCATCACCGCTCTTCACCTCAGCCTCGAATGAAACTTGAAGAAGGAGATCACCGTCTAGAGCAATTACCACATCTAAGCTGTGCGCCCAGATCGCAACCGAAAGTCCCACTGGAAACACGGGAATTGCTTGAGAGATATTGTGGCAATAGCGGAATGGAGACCGAGTTCATTCTCGGGGAGATATCCATGGATAGCACTACCGTCGCTTCAGAGGAATGTCAGAATGCTCCAGACCTTGATGGGCTCGCCTTCAAGGTTATCAAAGCCGCTGCTGTGGCTCAGAAAGCTCACACGTCGATCATGGCTTCAGATATGCTGGGAGTTGATCTATTTCGAAAAGAGCAAGGTATCTGCATGGAGGGCACAGACGCCCACGACTACCATGAATGCCTTTGCAGCATGTACGCGACAGTCGTCGATAAGCACCTCTTGTGGGCTACACCTAACGGTCTTACTACTCAAGCCGAGAGGATTCTCAAATTTGGGCCGATCTTTGAAAGCGATCTCACTTACTGCGATGCCTTTGGAAACACACTGCTGCATTTTTTTGCCGCTCGGGCACACCCTGCACTCCTTCTTCGGGCACTGATAGAACACGACGGCTTGGCCAGGTGCCTTAATACGTCCGGCGAGAGTTTCCTTCACTGCCTCTCCAGGAAATGGTACGCAGGGGATGCCATTTACCTCCGCGTGCTGCTTCGTCATCTTGCTTCCGACAATAGTCCCAACAAGTTGGATGTCTATTCGAAAGACGTGTACGGCCGAAGTATTTTCCACCTGATGACTGAATCAATAATCAGCCATGAAACGCTTGCCGAGTTAATGGAGCTATTCGACTCTGATGTCTATGCAACAAGAGATGCGTTTGGTACAGTTCCGGAAGCAACACGATCACAGATACCGTCCCAGAATCATCATACAACAGACAAGCCAGATGAACTCGGTCCAGTCGATTATCAGGCCCGACTACGCGAAATAATCGACCGAGTCTACGCGTGCGAAGATAAAAGGGCTGAGAATGAGGGCGGCTGGAACGGTCTGCACTGTACTGCCTCCATCATCATCTCGCAAAACTCACTTCTGGCATTCCACAAGCTACCCAATCTGACAGGAGAACATCCGATATTGGGAAAGAAGTATAATCACAAGAAGATGGAACACGATTCCTCGACAAAGTTTTTCAAGAGGAGGGAAGATATCATGCTGGACCTGATAGAACTTGGAGTCGACGTCAACGCGTATGATGCCTTGGGAAACACTGTATTAATGCATTTCGTGGCGTATTTGCCGGAGGACGATGATAAAAAAACCCCGGTTAACATCATCGACCGAATTATCGAGTCAGGAGCTGACATACAAGCACGAAATCGCGTCGGTGAAACAGCTCTACATGTGGCGGTTCGGCTCGGCAAAAAGCTTGCAATGAAGACGCTGGTCGTCAAAGGAGCCAACGTCCATGCCAAAGACATCCGTGGTCGGACTCCCTTGAGAATTTTGGCCGATGAGATTCAAAAAGCAGGGAATAACTCTGTGACTTACGCGCATTTGGAGGCATGCTTCACATGGTTATCGGCACAGGGGGAGGCAAAGCTGCGTTCATCCGTGCTGGATGAGTGGGGTTGGTTTGGCTTACCAACTGGCCGGGGAGCGGGCAGAATGGGCTCAACAAGTTTGGACTTGTGGTACGACGAGTCCAATGCAAACTCTGTGATCAATTACAATGCAAGGGACAGAAAGAGCCAGAAGGTTCTGCAACAGCTGCGCGATGTGCTTGAAAAAGAGCCCAATGAAGAAGTCGGCAAGATTGAGTTGACGTGGCCTGAACGACCGAATGAAAAAGAAGAAGTTGACAGCTTAGATTGCGAGTACGAGGATGGGTGAATAATTAACCTTCCCATCTTTGACGCGTCGAGGTAATGCTAATAGATTTGCAGGCGTCGCGCAATCAACCGCCGTCCAGCCGTTGTGAAGATCGAGGAAAACGAAGACTCTATCAACACTTCCAACGTCTCTAGTCGTGAAGCCAGTCCCTCAATCGACGATATATGTGGTCTGGTTTTGAGCAATGCTTTTAACATATCCCTTAGCCAAGTTCCCCACCCTGAAGAGGCATGGGAAAGCGTACGCAGGTGTCTTGATGAACTTTCAGTCATCACGTCACTTTCACATGAGCATTCCCCTGGCCCAACTGAAAGTTATTTGCGAGTTGTCAACAACTATCCAAGAGACGTGAATCCTGAGCAAAAGGCGAGTGGAAACTCTCCTCTCCCTGACGACGGGCAAGCCGGTGTCACCAGAGACAGGAAGCGACGGCGGTCTGATGCATCAGCCGGGCCCTCAAAAAGAGGTGATAACAACAGCAACAACAACGATGATGAAAAAGATACCAATTGCCCAGAACATGGGTCGAAGACACGAAAGAAGGGCAAGACTCATGGTCGTTATACCTGCCCTTATCGAAAGCGCAATCCTCTGAGATTCAATGTACGTCAACACCCAAGTTGCGCGACCGTTGCGCATGATTCAATATCCTTGGTCAAGTAAGTCCTCGTGTTAAGATTGGGTAGCAGCTTATGAACGCACTGCTGATCCTTGATCAAGACGCCAAATTAGATTATTCCATCAGAGAACGGCAGCCAGTTCATTCGTTTGCCGGCGATGCCAAGAAACTTTCCCAACATCAGAAGCCCTTGACAACCATATCCGAGTGCCATCCGATCAGATGTGCATGATACGCGAGCAAGGAGTCTACAGTGTTGTCCATCATGACCCGGAGGATGGGATAACTACTGAGAAAGGGGTCAAGTTGGCGGATAGGAAATCACGGACTCAGGTTTTGGACTGGTCAACACTGTGGAAAGTTCTATTTCCAGAAGATGATACTGTTCCTTCAGAAGGTAGGTCAAGTTCTACCACATACCACCCCTTCGCAATTTCAAGCTTCATTACAAATGCTAGAAGATTGGCCTAAAATGCACAGAAACTAAAACGTAGTAGAGTTCGAGCCGGTGATTGAGCTTGATGAAGTGAAGCAGACTTTTGCCGACGACTCCGAGAGGTGCCAGAGCCTCGTGCATGATCTGAGTGGCAAAATCTGCCAATCTGCTGGCTTTGCGATCAGCTCCAAACCAGGTGAAAGGTACTGGAGACTGTTCCAAACCTTTGCCGACGACAATCTCCGAAGACACAACGTGTTACTGGCTTGTTCCCGGTTCCTGAACTCGAATCTCTCGAGACGCCCCATGAATAGTGAGGATGAGATCAGATCAAGGACGAGCAATACTGGAAGCAGCACTCACTTGTCCGGAATTCTTTTGCCTACACCGGAGTCAGTGCCCGGGAACCAACCTCCTCCAAGAAAGGCATCTGGAACATTGCAAGAGCTTGTCGTGCAAAGGGATTCAGGCCCTCAATGTTCCGAGCAGGCTACCAGAAATACGTATGGTACTGCCACGAACAGCGTTCAAAATTCCTCTGACGCAGCGAGCGCTGGGCAGAATTCACATATGAACGCATTTGATGGACGCCAAACATGCTCTGGAGTTTGCTTCACGGAGCCCTGTTCTTGTGATGCACTTTTAGATTGGAGCACTTATCCGTGGACTTAAGAAACGACAGATGCGAATATTGGAATGACCGCTATCGCTTAGACTTATCTAAATGCACTAATGAAGACGTCGATTTAATATTGCGAGACCAAAATGAGAGAGTTTTGCTAATTATTAATATATCTACCGTGAGGGTATCCCATCAACTGCTAGTGGATCACAGTATAAGGCGAGCGGGGTCCAGGCTAATTAACGTCCCACACCTACTTCCAGACCACCCCCACATCCAGACTACTATTATAACCCATTATGCATAGATAACAGTTAACCAACCTACTTAGGCGTTAGGCGGCTAGAATAGGACATTTATACTCTATAGGATCCTAGGAATAATAGGAACTTACTTAGGAATAGAAGAACTATAGTATAAATTATATAATAATAAGGAATAAGTATAGATAAGGGACCTATAATAAATACTTAGTAGATATTAGAATAAATACTTAGTAGATATTAGAATAAATACTTATCCTATTTTAGAATAAATATTTATAATAATAAAGGAAATAGTACTTATAAATAGTAAGACTATTTATATAAAAGGATTTATATATAAAATAACTTTAAACTTAGTTTATAGTTAGTAGAGATTAGAAAAAATATAATATAGATTAAATAT